>NC_045959.1:6941778-7265692 GCF_010909765.2 Amblyraja radiata | reverse complement strand
CAATGAGCCAATGAAATTCACCGGTCAGCATCGGATGCAACCTACGAAAGCCTCCGAGAACCTTCGGCCTCCTGGCAACCCATTGAAACCCCCTGGCGACCCACCTACGGCTCGAGAATTCTCGGTACTCTCCATGGCGGCTTCATTCATGTCGCCGCTAATTTTTCAACATGTTGAAAAATATGCGGCAACCATAATGAGGCCGCGACTAGTTCCTAGAATACGGGAACTCCTCACGACCATGAAGGCAACTCCCCAGCAACCACCCGCGAACATGTGGCGACCATGTGGCGACTGCATAGTCTCCTGCAGTCGCCTAAAAAGTCGCCAAAGTGGGACAGGCCCATGAGGTAGTGCATTGCTTAATGTTTTTCCTGAATTGAAGCAGGGCTTGAGAGAGAGATATTCTTCCCCGAGTGTGAGAGATTTAACTATGGTCAGGTCGGTAGCTGGAGGGTTCTGCAGATAAAGCTCCTATGACCTAGCCAGGAGAGGGAAGTCGAGCAAATCTGATGATGCACAAAACCCTTCACGTCTCTTAACCTGTCTTTTCAAGCCTAATCCACCACATATTTTAAAGGAGCAAATATCCCTCACCTCTTTATCTGTCCATTCACCAATGGTAATCATTCCTATCCTCACTGATAATCACCTTAAGCATATTCACTGCATTCATCTGATGAGCACATGCTATTCAGATATTGGTCTTATCGATATCGAGCTGTTGAAACTTTGTTGCTTGTCAGGATTAATTCATATTTTATCTTTTTGACTAATTTTCACAGTTCATTAAGAGTCCATGAACTCCATGCAACTATAAATACTGGGAGAATTGAATTTCTTCTGGATGTCGCTGTGGCCGGACTCATGCAGTTAATGTACTTGGATTTATGCAAAATAATTAAGACAGATTGGCTTTTAGTATGGAGACATACACTTCAGAAGTGAGCTAAAGTAGTTCCTGGCAAGCAGGTACCCACATTACCCACATCACGACAGATGGCACAATGGGCTAAGTGTTTGGCTGGCAACCGGAAGGTAGCCGGTTCGAATCCCGCTTGGAGTGCATACTGTCATTGTGTCCTTGGGCAAGACACTTCACCCACCTTTGCCTGTGTGTGAATGTGTGTGAATGTGTGTGAGTGATTGGTGGTGGTCGGAGGGGCCGTAGGCGCAGATTGGCAGCCACGCTTCCGTCAGTCTGCCCCAGGGCAGCTGTGGCTACAGAAGTAGCTTATCACCACCGAGTGTGACTGAGGAGTGAATGAATAATGCGATGTAAAGCGCCTTGAGTATTAGAAAGGCGCTATATAAATCCCATCCATTATTATTATTATTATTACTCATTCACCCTCATTATTTAGTAATTTTTACCCATCATTTTCCTAAATGCTGGGTTACAAATCACTAAATAATGTGGGTGAATGAGGGACTGTACCTGCACATGCCTGGAAGCCCGTGCTCACAGTCCGGAACCTTAACCACCATCCGATACCCACTTAAATCTTTCAAAAGCTACAATGTGATAAATAACACTGAATAAAACTGAAGCAAATAAAGGTAAACAGGAGTGAGGGAGAGAGAGAGGGAGAGAGGGAGGGAGAGAGAGGGAGAGAGAGGGAGAGAAGGAGAGGGAGAGGGCGAGGGAGAGGGAGAAGGCGAGGGAGAGGGGGAGGGAGAGGGGGAGAGGGAGAAGGCGAGGGAGAGGGAGAGGGAGAGGGAGAGGGAGAGGGAGAGGGAGAGGGAGAGGGAGAGAGAGAGGGAGAGGGAGGGGGAGGGAGAGGGGGTGGGAGGGGGAGGGAGAGGGAGGGAGAGGGAGGGAGAGGGGGAGAGAGGGGGAGAGAGAGAGAGAAGGAGAGAGAGAGACAAACTTTTCATAAACTTACAAAAATATATGGGAGGAGATAAGATTGTTAGTTGTCATGCACACTTGTCATTGGGCCGCCATGCAATTGTGTCCCCCCCCCCCCCCCCCCCCCCCCCATGTTTTAACAGTTATTTCCGCCCATGCGTGTAGGGCCTGTGTTGGATGGAGAGTAAAATTGTTGGGTGATAAGGGATAGGGAACAACGGCAGAGTCTGTTGCATGCAGATGCTGGATCCACGGCTCATTAATGGAAAAAAATACATTGTACAGCAGAAAATGGCTCATATTGAAAGGCTTTCTGAATGCACCAACAAGCCTGTACTGCAAATGGAGAAGTATGTTGGTGTTGATGTGTAAAAGCTTCGTATTGGTGTCTTCTCACATGTTCAATTGGAAAGAGCATTAGGTCAAAAACAAGTAAGTCCACGGAGACCTGTATTTCATAACCCAGATGCCAACACACATGACACCAGTTAACTTGACATTTTAGCTTCAGTTGCTCAGTGCTCACTGAACTATGTCAAAGTGCTTCCCATCTTACAGGCATTGCTGCAGAGTACTAACCTTTGAGAATAGTGTTGACAAAGGGGGAAATTGAAACAATAATTCTGTTTAAAGTTTTGACCTTGAATCAGCCCCTGACACAATACCTCAAGTCCTGATAGCTGAGTCAACACTAATGTGATAAAGGCATTTGTGACAAATGCCCAATGTAGCCCCTTGTAAGATCCACCCACACCAAACCTTGAAATTCCTCCAGGTTACAACTCCCTGTGCACCATACTGAGCTGCTCTTTGCAGAGTAAAGGGCCTGTCCCACCAGCATGCGACTGCACGTGGCGAGCGCGACCAAACGTGGTAGCTTGAGGCGTACGGCCTCGCGGGGCCGGTCCCACTTCCAACCGCGGAGCCGTATGGAGCTGGTACCGACATCATACTCACCAATCAGCTGGGCAGGAGGTGGGCCGACTGAAGTTGGACGTCGCACGGCATCGGGCGGTTACGTCAACACGCAACGGCACGCCGGGCGGTGATGTCATCGCGCAATGCCACGCGCTAGGCATACGCCGTCAAGACATTGCGTACGGCGTCGAGACGCTGCGTATGCCTGTCGAGGCGATGCGTATGGCCTCAATGTGTGTGCGGGCCATTAGGCCGTTACCGCGCGGGATTTTTGAACAGTGTCAGTTTTTCGGCGCACCACGCAATGTCGGGACCAGCTCCGCACAACTCCATACGGCTCCAGCGATCGAAGTGGGACTGGCCCCGCTAGGCCGTACAGCTCAATCGACCACGTTAGGTCGCGCTTGCCGCATGCAGTCGCATGCTGGTGGGACAGGCCCTTTAATTCATTCATCTCTTAATCCTTATACCTTAACTCTCCTATGTGTAATGTGGATCTTTTAAACCTTTATCCTTCCCAATTAGGATATGCTAAAATATTTTGGAAGAATTCTAAAGCAATTCTGAGGAATATTTTCTAATTGATTTCAACATCGATCTGAAATAAAGATTAGAAACTACAAAGTTAATTTCAGGTGATCGTTTATAGCTTTATATCAGCATTATCCATGTTAATTAAATTAGTAGTTAAATTATTTTATTGACCAGATAGCTAGATTTTCCCATATTGCATGGAATTTTAAGCCATGGTGCAGGCCATCTTTTTTTTCAATGGACTGAGGTCAGGCTTTTTTTCCCAAACATGACTATGGGCTGCGTGGGGGTCACTGTAGAATGACACAGGCCACAGGAGTAGGAAGGAAAACTAATGTGACATGAGTGAGAACCCGCATGTTTGTATGAGGGATTGGAGGTGTGGATGGGGTGAGATTGTGTCAGTACAAGAGCTCCTATCCAAGTGAGTAGGTTAGTTAAACCCGTAATTCCGGAGGTGGAATGTTAAAAGTTGAGTGTGGAATGGGGGGAATGTGGTGTGAGTATAAATTGCCTCGTGTTTAGCAGGAATCTTGGGGGGAGCAGGTTCAAGACACAAGATACAGGAAGATTGCTCCCGATGTTGGGGAAGTCCAGGACAAGGGGTCACAGCTTAAGGATAAGGGGGAAATCCTTTAAAACCGAGATGAGACTAACTTTTTTCACACAGAGAGTGGTGAATCTCTGGAACTCCCTGCCACAGAGGGTAGTCGAGGCCAGTTCATTGGCTATATTTAAGAGGGAGTTAGATGTGGCCCTTGTGGCTAAGGGGATCAGAGGGTATGGAGAGAAGGCAGGTACGGGATACTGAGTTGGATGATCAGCCATGATCATATTGAATGGCGGTGCAGGCTCGAAGGGCCGAATGGCCTACTCCTGCACCTAATTTCTATGTTTCTATGTTTCTATACGTGTGATTGGATTTATATATTTATTTTTTGGTAATAGGCAGATAAGAGGAAGCACAACGACACCTCCTTCCTACAAACAGGTCCATTAAGCTCTTCGTCTCTTCTCCACCACTGTGCTCAGTTCCCTGAGCTGCCAAGTGTATCCATTCTTCAGGAATTCAGCTGGACTGGGTCAAGTCTCTGATGCAGACCAAATATTAACCTTATTATGACAAGTGAGTATTCCATGTGCCAACAAGAATTGGACTGGCTCCACTGGACGTGGGTGGACCTTACAAAGGGCTGCATTTGGCATTTGTTGGAGATGCCTTCATCACATTAGTGGCCTCGTCCAGCTCTCTTTCAGACATGTTGGGACTAGCTTTGAGATGTAAAAAAAAACTATTACACTCAATTAGCATGAATCCATCTGTATTTAGGACTTTAAATCCCCTTGATAGAATCATTGAATTACACAAAGGAGAATGAATTCACCCATTTAACCTTACACACCTGCAGCATTTTCCCTATCACCCTGCAAATTCCACCTTGTCAAATCTGTATCTAATTTTTGAAAGTTACTATTGCATCTCTTCAATCAAATTTTCAGACAGTGAAAAAACTCATAGCAAGACACTGTGCCACATAAATTCTTCTCACTTCATTCTGACATTTTTTTTTCAATTGATCTGAGCTTTGTTTGCCAACTCTCCCTCCTGTGGAACCAATTTCCATCCATCTCTTGTTCTCTTTTCCTTTGAAGTCCCGCTTCTTTGAGAATAGATAATAGACAATAGACAACAGACCATAGGTGCCGGAGTAGGCCATTCGTCCTTTTGAGCCAGCACCACCATTCAATGTGTTCATGGCTGATCATCCCTAATCAGGACCCTTTTACTCCCTTCTCCCCATATCCCCTGACGCAGCTATCTTTAAGAGCCCTATCTAGCTCTCTCTTTAAAGCATCCCGAGAACCTGCCTCCACCGCCCTCTGAGGCAGAGAATTCCACAGACTCACCACTCTCTGTGAGAAAAAGTGTTTCCTCGTCTCAGTTCTAAATGGCTTACTCCTTATTCTTAACCTGTGGCCCCTGGTTCTGGACTCCCCCAACATCGGGAACATGTTTCCTGCCTCTAGCGTATCCAAACCCTTAATATAATAATAATAATAAATTTTATTTATGGGCGCCTTTCAAGAGTCCTTACAAAATTTAGCAAATAGAGTAAAAAAATGTAAGCGGAATGAAATAAATAGTAAAGACATCACCAGTACACAAATTAAAGACAGAATTCAATCCAAAGACAAAAATCAAAAACACAATATGAAGAGAGAGCAGCGGCAGCTAAAGCGCGCCAGCGTACACTCTCCCTTCCGGCAGCCATCTTGGACACAGAGTAAAATAATCACTTACACACAAAAAACATCCCCCCACAATGGTTACCACTGTGGGGGAAGGCACAATGTCCAGTCCCCATCCCCAGTTCTCCCATAGTTTCAATAAGATCCCGTCTCATCCTTCTAAACTCCAGTTTTTGACCAATCTAATATCTCCTTTTTTCACCCCTCATTCATCTATTGCTTCCTGTTCTGAGAAACATTTTGCATTAAATGCATTGTAGAAATACAACATGTGTTGATGGATGGTCTTACAGTATCTTATCCTCAGATGAATGCACAGGACAGAGCAGGTCTTTGGAATGTGGGAGTAATCCGGAGCACCCAGGGAAAACCCATGTGGTCTTAAGGAGAACGTACAAACTCCATACAAACAGCACCTGCAGTCAGAGTCGAATCCGAAATCTTGGCTCTTTCAGGCAGCAACTCCTCTGTTGCCCCACTGTGCCACCCTTATTACAGTTGTACAGGACATTGGTGAGACCACATTGGAAGTATTGTGTTCAGTTTTGGTCACCCTGCTCCAGGAAAGATGTTAAGCTGAAAAGAGTAAACATAGAAACATAGAAACATAGAAATTAGGTGCAGGAGAAGGCCATTCGGCCCTTCGAGCCTGCACCGCCATTCAATATGATCATGGCTGATCATCCAACTCAGTATCCCGTACCTGCCTTCTCTCCATACCCTCTGATCCCCTTAGCCACAAGGGCCACATCTAACTCCCTCTTAAATATAGCCAATGAACTGGCCTCGACTACCCTCTGTGGCAGGGAGTTCCAGAGATTCACCACTCTCTGTGTGAAAAAAGTTCTTCTCATCTCGGTTTTAAAGGATTTCCCCCTTATCCTTAAGCTGTGACCCCTTGTCCTGGACTTCCCCAACATCGGGAGCAATCTTCCTGCATCTAGCCTGTCCAACCCCTTAAGAATTTTGTAAGTTTCTATAAGATCCCCTCTCAATCTCCTAAATTCTAGAGAGTATAAACCAAGTCTATCCAGTCTTTCTTCATAAGACAGTCCTGACATCCCAGGAATCAGTCTGGTGAACCTTCTCTGCACTCCCTCTTTTTTTTTTTTTTTTTTTAATTATTTTTATTAGAAGTACGGTAAATTACAATAACACACAACACATATATCTTAATACATTTTTTGTACCGCTTCATTTTTTTTTTTAAGCTTTAAGAAAAAGATAGAAGTAAGGAAAGTAAAGAAGGTGCGCAAGAGTCGTGAAGTGCAAGAGAGTGTTGGGAAAAGAAAGCCCCTTAGAAAAGAAGTTAGAGAAGGAAGTAAAGTAAGAAAGTAGACCCTAGAAAAGAAAGAAAAAGAAAGTAAGGACAATCGCTCTATTATAACATTAAACTCCGCAGAAAGACTACCAACCAAGTCTGTTTTTGTTGTTTTACCTCCCATTGCCAGGTCCTGATACCATTTATTTATTTATTTATTTTTAAAATTACTATTGCACCTCATGCTTGTAATAGGTCCATAAACGTAGACCACATCTTTTGGAATTGGTTTGCTTTACCTGCTAAGAGGAATCTCATCTCTTCCAGATGTAATGTTTCAAACATATTTGATGTCCACATTTTTATTGTTGGTGTGGGCGCATTTTTCCAGAATTTAAGTATGAGCTTTTTTCCCATTATTAGCCCGCTCTGCACTCCCTCTATGGCAATAATGTCCTTCCTCAGATTTGGAGACCAAAACTGTACGCAATACTCCAGGTGTGGTCTCACCAAGACCCTGTACAACTGCAGTAGAACCTCCCTGCTCCTATACACAAATCCTTTTGCTATGAAAGCTAACATACCATTCGCTTTCTTCACTGCCTGCTGCACCTGCATGCCCACTTTCAATGACTGGTGTACCATGACACCCAGGTCTCGCTGCATCTCCCCTTTTCCTAGTCGGCCACCATTTAGATAATAGTCTGCTTTCCTGTTTTTGCCACCAAAATGGATAACCTCACATTTATCCACATTATACTGCATCTGCCAAACATTTGCCCACTCACCCAGCCTATCCAAGTCACCTTGCAGTCTCCTAGCATCCTCCTCACAGCTAACACTGCCCCCCAGCTTAGTGTCATCCGCAAACTTGGAGATATTGCCTTCAATTCCCTCATCCAGATCGTTAATATATTAGTACAGAGTTGATTTATGTGGATAATGCTAGGACCAGAAAAAAATGGCACAAAATCATCCTCCAAATTTATGGAGAAATTCTTCTGTTTAATTTTTGTTAAATCAAAAAAATAAGCAGAAGAATGAATTCAACGTTGGTTGCACAAGTAATTGTACTGAATTTATGCTGAAAACAGGTAGTTGTTTCCTCTGGCATCCTCATGAGGTTCAAAGTCAATACATTTGACAAGGTGCTATCGCAACATTTAAGCAGGTACTATTGCAACGTTTATGAAGCATTTAGACAGGTACATAAGATAGGTTTAGAATGATATATGCCAGACGCATGGAGGTGTTTTGTGTAGATGGGATTGTTGGTTGGTGTTGGGCCGAAGGGCCTGTTTCTATGCCGTATGACTATGACAATATCCGTAAATATGTCAATGGACAAAGTTTTCTCCTGTCAGTAAGCTGGTAGGAAATCATACTTTCCTTGCTCCATGCCTGACAAGATTTCATTAAGCAAGTAGGATGTCATAACACATACAGTACTTCTAACATTTTAGTATTATGGAATAAGTACAAGTATTAAAACCAGCAACCACAATGACAATAACTGATGTATCCTATGCATGTCAACAGTGCCAGGCCACATTTGGTGACCTGACTTTTTCAAGGAAGTTTTAGGCAGATGCACACTGGCAGGAGGGTCACAAAACCAATGGCAGAGGTAAAACACTTGAGTTGTTCATTGCATGAACCCACAGCATCTCGAGCTTGCAAGACTTGAAATAACTTTAATATGCAAATGGTCAATGAAGGAGCGCTCCTGGATTGTGAACAGAAATCTGCAGCAGGAATGGGTGCTTAACTCCTGATGAACCTAAATTGACAAAAGATTTACGAAAGACTCTATCCCAAATGCTATGAGAAACTCTAGGACTTTGTGCTGAAATGTTCAAACTGTCTCAAAAGAGGAAATCCTGAAAAAACATGTTTATATAATCCCTTGTGGTGTGGCCGGCAGTCCTGTTTCTGATTCCACCTCTGACAGCTTTTGAAAATGGCAAATATCACAAATGTCATGCGAGTTAAAATTATTCAACAATCCTTTGGAATGCTGATGAGCTCAAACTTTTTTTTAAACCATCAATGCATCTTTGTTGTGCAAATAGTTAAGCATCAAACATTGCTACATGTTTCACATTCTTATAGCAGGCAGCAGAAATGAAGTTTGTGCAAAGAGGAAAGTTGTGACATTGAAGTTGTCATGGGTGTCATTTTTATATCATAAAATGGGGAAGGTTCAGAGAAGACTTTGGCAACACACCAAGCTACGGATAGCTTGGGTGGCAGTGTGAACTGTGAAGAGGATGTTAGGAGGTTGCAGGGTGACCTGGACAGGTTGAGTGAGTGGGCAGATGCGTGGCAGATGCAGTATAATATAGATAAATGTGAGGTTATCCACTTTGGCGGCAAAAACAAGGGGGAAGATTATTATCTAAATGGGGTTAGGTTAGGAAAGGGGGAGGTACAGCGAGATCTGGGTGTCCTTGTACACCGGTCACTGAATGTTGGCGTGCAGGTACTGCAGGCAGTGAAGAAAGCTAATGGAATGTTGGCCTTCATAACAAGAGGATTTCAGTATAGGAGTAAAGAGGTTCTTCTGCAGTTGTATAGGGCTCTGGTGAGACCACATCTGGAGTATTGTGTACAGTTTTGGTCTCCTAATTTGGGGAAGGACATCCTTGTGATTGAGGCAGTGCAGCGTAGTGGGCAGTCCCACCATCCTTGGGATGGCGGGACTGTCATATGAGGAAAGATTGAAAAGACTAGGCTTGTATTCACTGGAGTTCAGAAGGATGAGGGGCAATCTTATAGAAACATATAAAAGTATAAAAGGACTGGACAAGCTAGATTGAGGAAAAATGTTCCCAATGTTGGGGTGTCCAGAACCAGGGGCCACAATCTTTGAATAAAGGGGAGGTCATTTAAGACTGAGGTGAGAAATAACTTTTTCACCCAGAGAGTTGTGATGTTATGGAATTCCCTGCCAAAGAGGGCAGTGGAGGCCAAATCACTGGATGGATTCAAGAGAGAGTTAGATAGAGCTCTAGGGGCTAGTGGAGTCAAGGGATATGGGGAGAAGGCAGGCACGGGTTATTGATAGGGGACGATCAGCCATGATCACAATGAATGGCGGTGCTGGCTCGAAGGGCCAAATGGCCTCCTCCTTGCACCTATTTTCTATGTTTCTATGTTTCTATGTTTCTATGATTGCCTGTTTCGAGTCAAGGAATGCTATTTAATGCTTGCTTAAGGAACAACACTGTTTTCTTCATCTGTATAGATTCGGAAGGAAATGTATATCATTTTCGGTCATGGGTTCCAATTAAGGGTTAAACCTGTGTAAATTACAGAATATGGATGAAATTTTAGTGGACAGTATTTTATAATATTTGATATCTTATGATTTTGGTAATATCATGTGTCATTTCTCACTTCTTGTGTATTTACATTATTTCATTTGTGATATATTTCTTGTGTTTTGGATTAAGTTGATCTATGAGACTCGACTGCTCTATCTCCATGTGGATAAATTCAAGCTGGGATGAAGATGTTAATATTGACTAAAATAGAGTATTATAAAATGGAGGATCTTTGCATCTGCAGGGCCTGCATGGTCAATTTCTGTGTAAAGCTTCAGGCTGTGGGTTGGCACCAGCTCGTCTGGACCCTAGATTGATATGCAGGATGAAGAAAGATCCAGATGTCCTCTCTATTGTTAAAATGTATGAGGTCTTTGCAGAAGAGCTCAAAGGTGTTGGAGATGCATTAACATGATTGGCTGGCTGCAGAAGGATTGTAAATACTGTTAATAATGTTGCAAGGTGTTTGTGTTACTGGTTGATGATTGGCTGAAGTGTGAAGCCTTGTTTGAATTATTTATACTCCCCAGGAGAATGTTGCATTATGTTGATCTTCTGGAGGAGCGCTTGGCCTTTTGCATAACCTTTTGGAGGTATCTGCTTGCACGAGGCTGAAGGGCTTGGACAAGCAGAGACAAGGGTCGATCCCGCGGTGGTTAGGTATTGTATAGTGGATTCGTTATTGTTTCATAAAATAAAGTTTTAGTGGTCCAGTGTTTTACTGAACTAGACTAAGGGGGGTTAGCTATAGGAGCACAATTACAAAGACAGTCGTAATTTTCTTTTTCTTTTGTCCACACATATGACAATTAAACACTCTTGACTCTTGAGGTGTGAGAGACAAATACCTGTAGGATGTCGACACACACAACCAAAGATCTTAGAGGAGAGCAAGATAGGCCAGTCCTTCGAAATACAATGGGCTGACGTGTAGTACGCTACGGAGGGGATCCTGGGCATTTTTCCCCGCCCATTTTAGTAACCGGAGCCTACCTGACCCGACCCGACTCGCAGTGTAATCAATGTTGTGGGGCGACAGTTTGTGTGTGTGATATAGGGTTAGATTCATAAATCTGTCAGTTCATACTTCTTGTCAAGAATAAAATTTGACTCGGGTAATTGTCTTTTTTAATGTTTTTTAAATAATTTCTTTTTAAATGGCTCACAAGCAGTGTTTGAGTTGATTTTGTAGTAACCGGAACCGACCCGACTGGCAGGATAATCAACATTGCGGGGGGATTTTTTGTGCGTGATATAGGGTTAGATTCATAATTCTGTTAGTTCATAATTCTGTTAATTCTTGTTAAAGAATAAAATGTTTATAAACACACATACATGAATGTGATATAAATGTATATAATCATATAACACACACAATTATATTTCTTCTGATCCAACGATGAACTTTATTTCAGACTAGACAAGGGACATTAAATAAGAAACATTGTAAACCTCCCCGCAACTTCACACACACTAGGCCCTATCCCACCCCTCAACTCTCCCCCCCCCCCCCAGCACTCCCTCGCCTGCCCCCACACTACAATGTCTCCCCCCCTCCTATGCCCCTCTCCCCGCTGCCCCGGGCCGCTCACTCCCTCTCCCCGGGCCGTGCACTCCCTCTCCCCGGGCTGCGCACCCCCTCTCCCCGCTGCCCCGGGCCGCTCACTCCCTCTCCCCACTGCACCGGGCCACTCACCTCCTCTCCCCGGGCTGCGCACACCCTCTCCCTGGGCCGCTCACTCCCTCTCCCCGGGCTGCGCAACCCCTCTCCCCGCTGCCCTGGGCCGCTCACTCCCTCTCCCCGCTGCACCGGGCCGCTCACACCCTCTCCCTGGGCCGCTCACTCCCTCTCCCTGGGCCGCGCACTCCCTCTCCCCGCTGCCCCGGGCCACTCACTCCCTCTCCCCGGGCTGCTCACTCCCTCTCCCCGTTGTCCCGGGCCGCGCACTCCCTCTACCCGCTGCCCCGGGCTGCGCACTCCCTCTCCTCGGGCCGCGCACTCCCTCTCCCACAGTTTAGCAAAATTAGCTTAAACACATGCTGGGATATGGAGGTTTACATTACAAATCTTTTTCCCCAGCATTGACCCTCAGCTAAGCGAACAATTAATTAAAAATAGTGACATCATCAGTTTAGGAATCCCTATTTTTCTAATAGGTGTTGTTCATGAATTGCTACAAAGCCTTATAGTCACTCATCCAATTTGCGATCAAACTGATACTTTCACGAGTGTTCAATTAGATGATTCTTTACGATCAACTTGTCATTTGAGACTGCTAAAATGTATGTATACTATATGACATCTGCAATGTTCATGCATCCTCTTTGTTAATTTAGCAAACAAATTGCAGCAGTCAATTGTAACATTCCATTTAATAACCTTAACCAACTTCCTTGATTAACCCATGTTTCTAAATGATCATTTTTATTGTGGCAATGGAGACAATGCAAGTTTTGACAGTGTGCAGTTTTCACTCGCAGTAGGGTAAACTCATATATAAAAAATATTTACAGTGGTAAAAACTGTGCATGGGGGCACAGTTACTCGCTAACAGACTGCACATGTGATGACGCTGGTAATCTCAGGCTTGTCCCAGCTTAGTCCTGGTCTTCGAAGGAGAAGGCGTGGCAATCTCAGGCTTCTTCCTGTAGTTCACCCTTGCCTCGAGAGGAGGCACTGATTCTCACAGGTTTCTTCCTGCTAGCTCAAGTGCCTGGATTATCCTGTCGGCCAGTCTTTGTCTCTGTTGTTGTGTGTGCAGTTCCTCATTATGTGTGGGTAGGAAGATGATCCGGTGTCTCAGGCTTGCCCCAGCCACTCAGTCTTAGCTTCAGTAGAGGCACTGAGTGTCTAGGGTTTCTTTTCCGGCAACCCAGTCTTGACCGCACATTAGCATTGATGGTCTCGGCTTTGTCCCAGTGGCTCCGTCTTGCTCAAACTTGCAACAGGGACCACCGTTAGCAAAGAAGCAAACAACTTCTCCCTCCTCTCCCTCGAACACCTGGGTTTTATAAGGATTAGGCTGACAGGTTTCAAGTGGCCAACCAATATCAGCTATTTGGACACAGCTTTTACCAATAATTCTGGGGAGTGACCTACCATGGTCAGTTAGCCAGTAATAGGGATGAGGGTGGCATACAAGGAAGGGGGAACTGTCCCAATATTACCTCAGATTTGTTTCCAATTATTTGACAACTAATATTAAGCTAAGATTTGGTAACTTTTTTCATATTGATACTAAAATAACAGAATTCACGTCTGCTGGTGTTACTTTACTACCAAAAGGATAGAAAAGGATAGCCAGATACTCTGCTATCTGTGTCTTTGCTTCTTTTAAGAACCTGGAATGTATTCCATCTGAGTCTAGAAGGTTATCCACTGTTAGAGATACTACACAACTTTAAATGTCTCCACTCTCTCTATGTTTATCACATTACAATTGTTCATTCTTCCCCGTTCAGTTTAATAAAGTGAAACACTATGTACTCATTTGGATCTGTACACATAGTTTATTGGTCTCACAGAGGCCCCAATCTTTCTTGTATAATTTGTTTCTCTTTACATATTCATGAAGTAACTTAGTTCACGATAGTTTTCTGGTTTAACCGGAAGTTAGTTGGTTGGTTAGTTAGTTAACATTCATCCATCTGCGAGAGAAGATGGTGTGGCTTTGTTGTAGTATTTGTGGAGGTAAATGTTTCATCTATGGTGGCATTTCTTGCTGTGGATGACTGGGCCTCTCCTAAACTAATTATGTTAATTATGTTTACCAGACAATATTATTTAATGTACCATTTGCCTTTCAATCTTTAAAATATTTCACCCCACTTTCTATATTTTCTGTAATTCTGTATTTTAAATGTGAATATGTGCGATGTAAAAAATATTTTCACCTTATGCTGTCATGCATGATATTCAACCATTAGGGTGGTCTATACTTGGGAAGTCATGCTGCCATTTTTTTTCTGGTTTAACCCAGTTAGTTGGTTAGTTGGTTGGTTGGTTAGTTAGTTAGCGAACATCCATATGCAAGAGAAGATGGTGTGGCTTTAGTGTTGTCATATTTGAAGAGGAGAATGTATCATCTATGGTTGCATTTCCTGCTATAGCTGACTAGGCCAAGTAGCAATCCAATGGCTTCGCTCAAATTAATTGCCAGATTGCTTAGGTTTCATTCTCTGAATTTGCTTTGTGATGCTCCCTAATTAGAAAACTGCAAATTTGAACATTTTGAGTATCCCTTCAATTAGTGGAGTTGAAATAATAAATTGTTAATTGGTCGAGGTCCTAAATAAAATTGATACTAATCCATTGGCCGATAGATCAGGTTTTCAACGAGTTCTTGGACTCCATCCCTGATCCCAATGTATTTCTAAAATTTAAATCCTGTGGATGAATCATTATATTTGAGGTATATTAAAGCTTGTGTGAAAAAAAAGTAAATAAATAAATTTCATGCGAATGTGTTCAGTTTGCATATGCTATTATTATGCAATGTAATTTTAAGGCCTTTGTACAACCAATTATGTGTTGGCATGAACTTGATACATTAAAGTAATTCAGATGTTTCTGCATGAAAAAACATAACCATTTATTGATGATTTAGAATTCTGTTGAAATCCAGAGGACGATTCGTCAAAGAGTTCTTTGTGCCCAAATGTCGCTGGCAGGATGTTAAATAGCAGGATTGCAGAAGAGCACTTCCCTAGATACTGCTGCTGTTTATTCTGCTCCCTGATCTTTGTGATGTGCCCAGTGCATCAGCCATGTATGCAGTTAGTGCAGTTAAAATATTTATAATCACTGGCCTTCGTGTTATTGTACTTAGCCAACTCATTTCCTTGTAAGCTGCATCACAGACATAAGTGATGATTCAAATAATTCATAGATTGTCTGTTGTGATGTACTGAACAAAGATCCGTAAGATCAACACATCTGCTGCCACAACAGATCAAGAACAGATGCGATTATGCTGGTTCTCCACTCTGTGCAGGACCACTTGGACAAAAAAGAATACATACATCGGGATGTTATTCATCGACAATTGATTAGCCTTTAACTCTAATGGTTAATGGATATTTTTGTTACCAGTAGGTCTTAATACTTTCATTTCCACAGGACATTCTACTTTACACCTTATGGTACTTGTTCTTTATATTAGTTAAATGTACGGGGCAAGATAAAGACGCAGGCATATGATTAAAAGAATGGCCTTGTGGTTGTTTATAAGGAGGAAAGTCTTAGACTAGTAGTAGGCATTTGGGTAGAAAAATGGCAAATTCAATATACCTCAAAGAAGGGTAAGGCAATGCATTTGGAGGGGTGCAACAAGAAACTACAAAGAGTGCATGGATATAGACAATAGACAATAGACAATAGGTGCAGGAGTAGGCCATTCGGCCATTCGGCCCTTCGAGCCATTCAATGTGATCATGGCTGATCATCCCCAATCAGTACCCCATTCCTGCCTTCTCCCCATATCCCCTGACTCCACTATTTTTAAGAGCCCTATCCAGCTCTCTCTTGAAAGCATCCAGAGAACCCGCCTCCACCGCCCTCTGAGGCAGAGAATTCCACACTCACCACTCTCTGTGAGAAAAAGTGTTTCCTTGTCTCCGTTCTAAATGGCTTACTCCTTATTCTTGACTGTGGGTGTGACTTAAAGGCACAAGACAGGTCAATACCAGCCAGCCAACACAGCCAGACCCCAGTCTATAAAGAATGGATCCTGCACACTCTCCTTCCCATTCAACACATCACACCTACTTAAGGCAAGACTCCAGTATGAAAAGACTGGACCATTTCCCACCCCAACAATTCTTCACACCCACTCACAGCCCGACCTCAGTCTGCAAAGACTGTGCCTTTCCACACCCACCCCCCTCCAATCACCACTTCACACCCAATCACCCACACCCTCCTTGCTGAACAACATCACTTCATCAACAATAAAAAATAGAGGAGGTGGAGAGGCTTTTCAGAAGACAGAAAAGCCGAACATCTCCAGGACCTGAAAATGTTTCCCCCTCTACTCTCAAGCTCTGTGCCAAACAACTGGCACCGGTCTATACAGACATTTTTAACCAGTCCCTGCAAACATGTGCTGTCCCTGCCTGCTTCAAAGTCTCCACTATTGTCCCTGTACCCAAAAAGGCAAGAATGACTTGTCTTTATGACTACAGGCCTGTCGCACTGACCTCTGTGGTCATGAAGCCACTTGAAAGACTTGTGCTGGCCAAGCTGAAAAATATCATGATCCCTCTGCTGGACCCTCTGCAGTTTGCATATTGGGCCAATAGATCTGCGGATGATGCAGTCAACCTGGGCAAGCACTTCATCCTCCAGCACCTAGACCGCCAGGGGACCTATGCGAGGATCCTGTTTGTTGATTTTAGCTCTGCATTCAACACCATTGTGCCAGAGCTACTACACTCCAAATTTTCCGATTTGACTGTCCCTGAACCCCTCTGTCGGTGGATCCAGCTTCCTGACAGACAGATAGCAGCATGTGAGGCTGGGAAAGCATATCTCGGACCCGCAAACGCTCAGCATAGGAGCACTGCAAGGCTGCGTACTCTCCTCTACTCTCTCTACACCAATGACTGCACCTCCACAGTCACCTCTGTCAAGCTTCTCAAGGTTTGTGGACGACACAACCCTGATTGGACTGATCCAGGATGGGGAGGAGTCTGCCTACAAGCAGGAAGTGTCACAACTGGCGTCCTGGTGCCATCGCAACAACCTGGAGCTCAATGCTCTTAAGACAGTGGAATTGATTGTAGACTTTAGGAGAGCTCCCGCTCCCCTCATCCCACTCACCATCAACAACACCACGGACACATCTGTGGAGTCTGTTAAGTTCCTGGGAACAATCATCTCCAAGGACCTTAAGTGGGGGCTACCATCGAGTCCACAGTCAAAAAGGCACAACAGAGGATGTACTTCCTACAGCAGCTGAGGATGTTTGTATTTTCTCCCGGAGACCTGCTTGAGTTTTCTCCAGAGTCCCTGGTTTCCTCCCACACTCCAAAGACGTGCAAGTATGTAGGTTAATTGGTTCGGTATAATTGTAAATTGTCCTTAATGTGTGTACGGCAGTGGAAGTGTGCTGGTCAGCGCGGTGTTGGTGGGCCAAAAGATCTGTTTCCACGCTGCATCTCTAAACTAAGTAAAGACAAAGGTTTACCCTGTTGTTCCAATGTCAATGTTTCTGATGGGCATCAGAGTGTTTGTTGGTTTTTCAACAATATTATGAACGTTTGCAGTAATCCTTTGCTATTTGACATTTAACAAGACAACAGGGAAATATTTTCTCCAGATCATTGACATTTGGTATCTTTTCTATAAAAAAATATTCTCTTCTTTTCACCACCAATAAGGTTTTATGTTATGCCATGTTCTTTGGCCCACTGGTAGAAATCTTGCCTTTGAATTGGAGGTCAGATGTAAATATAGAAGCATGAGAAATGGAAATGGTGGTAGGGCTCTTGGCCATTCACACCTACTCTTCCATTACATTTGATCACAGAGTGCCACTCCATGCCATTGTTCTGCATAAACCCCATACCCATCGATTTGCTCAACATTCTAAAACCTATTCACCTCCTTCATGAATACACTCGGCAACTGCTCTTTCCACTTGGGTGGAGGTTTCCATAGATTTTCCACCTGGGTAAGAACTTGACCGGAATGTTTCTATGTTTCTATGTTTGACCCCTTATTTTGAGACTGTGATTGGTTCTACATACAGTGCATTCAGAAAGTATTCAGACACCTTCACCTTTTCCACATTTTGTTATTCTAAAATGGGTTAAATTCTTTTTTTTAACATCAATCTATACACAATACCCCATAATAAAAAAGTGAAAGGTGTTTAGAAATGTTTGAAAAGTAATTAGAAGGAAATAACTGCAATATATCACATTTATATAAGTATTCAGACTCAGTACTTTGTTGAAACACCATTGGCAGCAATTACAGCTTCAAGTCTTCTTGGGAATGACACTACAAGCTTGGCACATCTGTATTTGGGTAATTTCTCCAACTCTTCTCTGCAGATCCTCTCAGGTTCTGTCAAATTGGATGGGGAGCGTCGATGCACAGCTATTTTCAGGACCCTCCAGAGATATTCAATCTGTTTCAAGTCCGGGCTCTGGCTGTGATGATCATTAACAAATAATTAGGTGTTAATGAAATCACATCTCATTCTTCTAAACACAAAAGGGTGCAGCCTAATCTCCTCAATCTCTCTTTATATCACTAATCAATCATCCCAGAAATCATTTGGGTGAATCTTCCTTCCATTGGAAATCTATTCCTCCGCTGTTTAGTTCAGTTTAGTTTATTGTCATATAGGTACACGTGAAAAGCTTTTTGTTGCTATCCAGTCAGCGGAAAGACTATACATGATTCCAATTGAGCTGTTCACAGTGAACAGAGGTAGGAGGAATGGCTAATGTTCAGTTTTGTGTGAGGTGTTGCAATTTGGGAAGTCAAACCAGAGCAGGATGTTCCCAGTGAATGGTGGAGCCCTGGGGAGAATTATGGAGCAGAAGGATCTTGGAATGTTGTTGAGCAGAAGGATGTAGGTGTACATAGTCCCCTGGACATTGAGACATTGGGGAAATGAAGAAGCCTTTTGGCACTCTGGCTTTCATCAGTCAGGGAGTTGAAGATAGAACTGGGGCATTATGTTACAGTTGTACAACACATTGGTGAGGCCACACTTGCAGTATTATGTTTGATTTTGGTCACTTTATTCTAGGAAAGGCACCACTATGTTGGGAAGGATGTCAAGAAGATTTGCAAGGAATTTGCCAGGACTTGGAACTGGATGTATAGGCAAAGGTTGTGCATGCTACAGCTTTATTTCTTGGAGTGCAGGAAACTGAAGTTTGATCTTATCGAGGTGTATACAATCATGAGGGGAATATATAGGTGTCAGTGCACAAAGTCTTTCTCCCAGGGTAGGAGAATTAAAAAGAACAGTGCATAGGTTTAAGGCAAGAGGGGAAACATTTAATAGGAACCTGAGAAGCTACCTTTTCACAAAGATGGTGATGGGTATAGGGAATGAGCTGCCAGTGGAGGTAGTTGAAGCAAGTACAATAACAACATATAAAAGACATTTGGACAGGTACAAGAACGTTTCAAGAAATATGTGCCAAACATTAACAAATGAGACTATAATGATGTGATACCTTGGTTGGCATGGATGGTTTGGGCCAAAGGCCTTGCTCCTATGCTGTATAACTTTATCTCTAAACCTGAGCACAGAATTTCAGATGTTGTCTCACCAGTGCTCTGGGTTATTGGAACCAGATGACCAACACACCATTTGCATTCCTAATAGATCACTTACTATATCTGCTTATTAACTTTCAGTGTTTTATGTACACAAGTACCCAGGTCTCTGTGAACACGATCACCTTTCAGTCTTTCACATAAGATGCCCTGTCTTTCAAATTTTTTTCTACCAAAGTAGATTGTCCCATATATTTCCACATTTTATTCCATCTGTTATGTCCAGTCCATTTGCTCAACTTCTCCAATGTCTCCCTGAAGCCTCTCTGCACTCTTCTGACACCACATACCATTAGCTCATTTTGAATCATTGATCAACCTGGATATGTTACATTTGATTCCCTCCTCCATATCGTTGCCATAGCTTGTAGGGAAAATATTGATCCTACAGCCTTTACTGATAACAAAATGAAAACGACTCACTCACTTCTCTCTGTTTTATGTCTGCTTTGCGATCCTCTGTCCATTCTTATATATTACCCCAATACTGCATCTTCTAATTTTGCATTATAATTTCCTGAACAGCAGCTTATCAAAGAAAAGTCCAGATATAATACTTCAAATTGTCTGCTTCTATCTATTTTGCTCGTGGTAACTTGAATAAATTCTAACAGATTTGTCAAACACAATTTCCCTTTTATTAATTCATGTTGATATTGTACCATTTCATTATAATGTTATAAATATCTTGCTACCACTTCCTCAGAAATGCACACCAGCATGTTACCAACTATTGATATGAAAGGTCAAGATTTATGATAACCAGTATAGAAAGGGGAAAATATTGCACCACCAGAAATGAAGTTTAATACATTTATTTAATACTACAAGGATTATGTCCACAGTTGCTATGATCATGTTAGCTTGCATTATACCTCAAATAAACTGAATTAACTATGAGTTTGTTTATAACATCGAAAGGATGCAATAAACACTAGACAGGCTTCACTCCCTGCCTGTAAATTCAAGTGTAATTGACAGCAATTCAGGATTTTGAGGATGAATGAACAAGTCTTGTCACCAACTTTCTGTCCATAACTATGATTGTCAATTACCTTATCTCTGAAACTGATCCCACATAACTATTAGCTTGGTCATGCAACAATAGAATCCAATTATAATCAGCTGGATTAATCTTTGGATCAACTGTTCCAATTGAGTGTAGCAGTATTAATGAAATTACAGGTTTGAAGCCTCATTTATTCTGTCACTTAACCAATAAATTAAAGTTTTTTTGGCTTGTCAATGGTTTAATGGACAGTGCTCTACACTAGCATTGCTTAATGCAGAAGGACATTGAGTAAGGGATTAGTCCTAGCATCCCATCTTCTTTCAGAATTAGATCAAATATGAAGTCATCAAAACCAACGACAGATTATATATGAACAGCTAATTACCAGTTAAAATAGATGGCTGCTTTATGGTCACATCGTTCACTAACATCGCAATAAAGGAGACACTTCTTCCCATACCATTGGAATACATTTGATGACACAAGGAGCTGAGGACACTGGTTTTCAAAAAATGACACAATTGCTGGAATAACGCAGCTGGTCAGACAGCATTTCTGGAGAACATGAATAGGTGGCCTTTCAGGTTGGGATGCTTCTTCAGATTACCATGCACACACAAGGGACAATTTACAATTACACCAAGCCAATTTACCTCCAAACCTGTACATCTTTGGAATGTGGGAGGAAACTGAAGATCTCGGAGAAAACCCACACAGGACACATGGAGAACATACAAACTCTAGACAGACAAGCACCCGTAGTCGGGATCGAACAGGAGTCTGCAATGCTGTAACCATTGTAAGGCAGCAACTCTACCACTGTGGCGGTGAGCAGTAGGAATCATCGGGGGGGAAGCTGTGAGATAAGGTCTCATGGAACTCCCATTGGAGAAATTACATTTGGTTATGGGTGGGAAACTGGACGAATTACATCGCAGGAAGAAATCTTCCATTTTGTATATGGCCTCACTTTGGTGGTAGTGGAAGCTGAGGACAGATAGGTCAGTATATGAGATGCAAGGGACTCCTATATGATGCTGGAATTTTGAGCAAAATGCAAAGTTCGTGAAGAGCTGAATAGGTCAGGCTGCATCTGTGGAGGGTGGCTCTCTGCTTGGGTAGCTTGCAACCCAATGCTATGAACGTTCAATTTTCCAGTTTTAAACCCTCATCCTGCTCTCTTACCTCTGTTTGCTTCCCATTCCCGAGTACATCCATTTCTCTCACTATCCTACCCAGCCACCCTGCTCCTTTTCCCTTCATTGGACACTCAAAGACCAGCCCCAAGCCTTATTTTCCTATTATCCCCTGTCTTTTACCTCCCCCAGTCCTCCTCGACCTATATTCTCCTCCCTTTGGCTTTATATTTCTCACATCCTCTCCTTATCTGATACACATTTGTTCTCTATTTAGCTCTATCCTTTGTCACGTACTCCACCAATCTCCCATTCAAATTCCCCTCACCTGCTGTGATTTAACATGGCTAGATTTTGTCCCGTCACCATCCCTCTTCAGTTTTTTGCCCCTTTTAAAATCATTACCTGCCTATTAATTACCTATCTATTTCAAGGATGAGTCACACCCTGGCCACTTCCTCTTCTCCCCTCTCCCAATGTAGAAGTTAATAATGATTTAAAAAATACAAAATGGTTTCCGATGAAACTAAGACAGGCTTTAACCGTCTTCTATCAAATTTCTAAGCTAGGAAAAAAGCACTAACCCTTGCTTTCAGTACATTAACAAGGTCAGCAGACTGTTGATGTTCCTCTTTCCAATAACATACGCGAGATAACAAGCCCAGCTTCACAAATATCTCCTTTATAACATAAACATAGGAGACAATCCAGACTAATCTTGTTCCACAAGATTATGATGTGCGTCATAAATAGAAAATATCAAAATGCATGTTCTGCAGAAATATAACCTTCTCATATAATCATATATGGCTAACCCTTCCTCTGTCAGAAGAACCTGTCAATCTTCTGTCAATGTTCTGATGCTGTCAATCTTAAGGATGTTTCAATCTTAAGAAGCACCAGGTTGCACTACCTTTATAGTTAACGTATTGCTGAATCGTTGAATAAAGGGGTAAAAAACATGTACTGAAATTATTGTCCCTTCTCTGTATAGTCTGGTATCAGCATAATGTAAAGAGATTTTTACCACACCTGCCTGGCGAAATAAAGATTACTGCTTATACAGATTTTATTTGCGTTTCTGTCTGTTTAAGCATATTTGGGCCACGACACCATCAGGCAAAAGGGATAGAAGTGTAAAAATGTGCGTCCAGATTCAGGGACACTTTCTTCCCAACTGTTATCAGGCAATTGAATCATCCTACCACAAACAGAGAGCAGCGCAGAACTACTGTATACCGCTTTGATGGCCTTTGTACTATCAAGCTTGGTTAGACTTTGCTTACTTTACCTTGCACTACTTGGTGGCTCAAGCGAGGGCATTGAGAACCTACAATCCTGCTTTGACTACACGGATTGGAATGTGTTCAGGAGAGCAACCACAAGCCTCGATGAGTATACGGACACTGTATCATCATATGTCAGCATTTGCGAGGACAGTTGCATTCCAACGAATATCCGGACATGGTTCAACAACAAGCCCTGGTTTACTGCAGAATTCAGACAGCTCCGACGGTCTAAAGAGGAGGCCTACAGGAGCCGGGATGCAGACATCTACAGGCAGGCCAAGTACAAGCTGAGAAGAGGAATCAGAACTGCCAAGGAAATGTATTCTGAGAAGTTGAGGAGTAGGTTCTCAGCTAGTAACTCTTCTTCAGTTTTGAAGTTTACATTAAATTACCAGCTACAAGAGGAAAGCCCCCCGCTCGTTGGACAATCGTCAGCTGACCAACGACCTGAATGAGTTTTACTGTAGGTTTGAAAATCAGAAACGTAACACTGGTACACCCTCCCCAACCAACACAGCCAGACCCCTGTATACAAAGAATGGACCCTACACCCTCTCCTTCCCATTCACCACTTCACACCTACTTAAGGCAAGACTCCAGTATGAAAAGACTGGACCATTTCCCACCCCAACCAACACTTCACACTCACTCACAGCCTGACCTCAGTCTTCAAAAACTGGGCCCTTCTATACCCAACCCCCTCCAATCACCACTTCACACCAAATCACCCACACCATCTCTGCTGCACAACATCACTTATCCAATATCAACAATAGAAATAGTGGAGGTGGAGAGGCTTTTCAGAAGACAAAAAGGCCGGAAATTCCAGGACCTGACAATGTTTCCCCCTCTACTCTTAAGCTCTGTGCCAAAGAGCTGACACAGGTCTATACAGACATTTTTAATGAGTCTCTGGAAACAGTGAGAACGGGAGGGAAGCATGGAATGCCAACGACCCCGGGTGTTGTACCTCTTGTGAACAGGTTCACCCACTTAGAAGCTGTCGGGACAGAAGAGGTGTTTACACTGGACGGCGGACTGGCTTGTGATGCGAATAGGGCTGTTGAGCCAAAACCAAAAAGGCCTAAGGCAGGCAACGCCATTGTAGTGGGAGACTCCATTGTGAGAGGTACGGACAGGGGTTTCTGCGGCAACAGAAGGGATGCGAGGATGGTGTGCTGCCTTCCTGGTGCCAGGATCCAGGATGTCACGGACAGAGTGCAGAAAATCCTCAAGGGCGAAGGTGAACATCCGGAAGTGGTAGTGCATGTCGGCACAAACGATGTCGGAAAGAAGGGGATGAATATTCTGCTGCGTGACTTTAGAGAGCTCGGAAAAATGCTGAAAAGCAGGACCTCCAGGGTTGTTATCTCCGGTTTGCTTCCAGTTCCTTGTGCTGGCGAGAGCAGGAACAGGGAGATACGGGACCTGAACATGTGGCTGAGGAACTGGTGCACGGGGCAGGGATTTAGATTCTTAGATCACTGGGATCTGTTTTGGGGTAAGGGGGAACTGTACAAAAGGGACGGATTGCATCTTAACAGGTGTGGGACCAGCATTCTGGCAGGCAGGTTTGCCACTGCTACACGGGTGGTTTTAAACTGAATAAGGGGGGTGGGGTGTCGAATGGGATAGTGGAGGATGGAGTTAAAGGGAAAGGGTTTCTTAAATGTGTGAGCGTAGAGACAGAGGGGTGTAAAATGAGGGTAGAAACAATAGGTAGCAAGGTGAAAAGTAAAGGTGGCAGGCAGACAAAACAAGGGCAAAAATCAAAAAGGGCCACTTTTCAACATAATTGTATAAGGGGTAAGAGTGTTGTAAAAACAAGCCTGAAGGCTTTGTGTCTCAATGCAAGGAGCATTCGTAATAAGGTGGATGAGTTGAATGTGCAGATAGCTATTAATGACTATGATATAGTTGGGATCACGGAGACATGGCTCCAGGGTGACCAAGGCTGGGAGCTGAACATCCAGGGATATTCAATATTCAGGAGGGATAGAGAGAAAGGAAAAGGAGGTGGGGTAGCGTTGCTGATTAGAGAGGAGATTAACGCAATGGAAAGGAAGGACATTAGTTTGGAGGATGTGGAATCGGTATGGGTAGAGCTGCGAAACACTAAGGGGCAGAAAACGCTGGTGGGTGTTGTGTACAGGCCACCTAACAGAAGTTGGAGATGGTATCAAACAGGAAATTAGAAATGCGTGTGACAAAGGCAAAACCGTTATAATGGGTGACTTCAATCTACATATAGATTGGGTGAATCAAATTGGCTGGGGTGCTGAGGAAGAGGATTTCTTGGAATGTATGCGGGATAGTTATCTAAATCAACATGTAGAGGAACCAACGAGAGAGCAGGCTATTTTAGACTGGGTATTGAGTAATGAGGAAGGGTTAGTTAGCAGTCTTGTTGTACGTGCCCCCTTGGGCAAGAGTGACCATAATATGGTTGAGTTCTTCATTAGGATGGAGAGTGACATTGTTAATTCAGAAACAATGGTTCTGAACTTAAAGAAAGGTAACTTTGAGGGTATGAGACGTGAATTGGCCAAGATTGACTGGCAATTAATTCTAAAAGGGTTGACGGTGGATATGCAATGGAAGACATTTAAAGACTGCATGCAGCAGGCAGTGAAGAAAGCGAATGGTAAGTTAGCTTTCATAGCAAAAGGATTTGAGTATAGGAGCAGGGAGGTTCTACTGCAGTTGTACAGGGTCTTGGTGAGACCACACCTGGAGTATTGCGTACAGTTTTGGTCTCCAAATCTGAGGAAGGACATTATTGCCATAGAGGGAGTACAGAGAAGGTTCACCAGACTGATTCCTGGGATGTCAGGACTGTCTTATGAAGAAAGACTGGATAGACTTGGTTTATACCCTCTAGAATTTAGGAGATTGAGAGGGGATCTTATAGAAACTTATAAAATTCTTAAGGGGTTGGACAGGCTAGATGCAGGAAGATTGCTCCCGATGTTGGGGAAGTCCAGGACAAGGGGTCACAGCTTAAGGATAAGGGGGAAATCCTTTAAAACCGAGATGAGAAGAACTTTTTTCACACAGAGAGTGGTGAATCTCTGGAACTCTCTGCCACAGAGGGCAGTCGAGGCCAGTTCATTGGCTATATTTAAGAGGGAGTTAGATGTGGCCCTTGTGGCTAAGGGGATCAGAGGGTATGGAGAGAAGGCAGGTACGGGATACTGAGTTGGATGATCAGCCATGATCATATTGAATGGCCGAAGGGCCGAATGGCCTACTCCTGCACCTAATTTCTATGTTTCTATGTATCTATGTACTGTCCCTGCCTGCTTCAAAGTCTCCACTATTGTCCGTACCATAAAAGGATGACTTGTCTTAATGACTATAGTCCTGTCGCACTGACCTCTGTAGTCATGAATACACTTGAAAGGGATTGTGCTGGCCAAGCTGAAAAATAACACGATCCCCCAGCTGGATCCTATGCAGTTTGTATATCGGGCCAATAGATCTGTGGATGATGCAGTCAACCTGGTCCTGCACTTCATCCTACAGCACCTAGACTGCCAGGGGAACTATGCGAGGATCCTGTTTGTTGATTTTCGTTCTGCATTCAACACCATTGTGCCAGAGCTACTACACACCAAACTTTCCAAGTTGACTGCGCCTGAACCCCTCTGTCGGTGGATCACCAGCTTCCTGACAGACAGGAAGCAGCATGTGAGGCTGGGAAAGCACACCTCGGACCCGCAAACGATCAACATAGGAGCACCGCAAGGCTGCGTACTCTCACCTCTCCTCTACTCTCGCCACACCAATGACTGCACCTCCACAGCCACCTCTGTCAAGCTTCTCAAGCTTGCGGATGACACAACCCTGATTGGACTGATACAGGATCTGTAGGAATCTGCCTACAGATAGGAAGTCACAGCTGGCGTTCTGGTGCCATCACAACAACCTGGAGCTCAATGCTCTTAAGTCAGTGGAATTGATTGTAGACTTTAGGAGAGCTCCCTCTCCCCTCACCCCACTCACCATAAACAACACCTCAGTCACATCTGTGGAATATTTTAAGTTCCTGGGAACCATCATCTCCAAGGACCTTAAGTGGGGGGGCTACCATCGACTCCACAGTCAAAAAGGTACAACAGAGAATGTACTTCCTATGGCAGCAGAGGAAGCACAATCTGCCACAGGCAATGATGGTCCAATACTACACGGCCATCGTAGAGTCTGTCCTCACCTTCTCCATCATGGTCTGGTTTGGCTCAGCCACCAAGCACGACACCTGGAGGCTGCAGCGAAGGTTATTGGCTGCAACCTTTCCTCCATTGATGAACTGTACACTGCAAGTGCCAGGAAGCGAGTGGGCACGATCATCTCTGACCCCTCTGCCCTTGGCCACTTTGGAAGGCGACTCCGGAGCTGCCACAGCCAGACATAAAAACTGTTTTTATCCACAAGTAGTTGCTCTACTCAACAGCCAAAAATCTGTAGTCTCCCTTTGATTTTATAATGTTGTTCGTTCACTTAACCATATAATATAACCATATAACAATTACAGCATGGAAACAAGCCATCTCGGCCCTTCTAGTCCGTGCCAAACAAGTATTCTCCCCTAGTCCCATCCACCTGCACTCAGACTATAACCCTCCATTCCTTTCCCGTCCATATAACTATCCAATTTATTTTTAAATGATAAAATCGAACCTGCCTCCACCACCTCCACTGGAAGCTCATTCCACACAGTTACCACTCTCTGAGTAAAGAAGTTCCCCCTCATGTTACCCCTAAACTTCTGTCCCTTAGTTCTCAAGTCATGTCCTCTTGTTTCAATCTTCCCTAATCTCAGTGGGAAAAGCTTATCCACGTCATCTCTGTCTATGCCTCTCATCATTTTAAAGACCTCTATCAAGTCCCCACTTAACCTTCTGCGCTCCAAAGAATAAAGACCTAACTTGTTCAATCTTTCTCTGTAACTTAGTTGCTGAAATCCAGGCAACACTCTGGTAAATCTCCTCTGTACTCTCTCAATTTTGTTGACATCCTTCTTATAATTAGGCGACCAAAATTGTACACCATACTCCAGAATTGGCCTCACCAATGCCTTGTACAATTTTAACATTACAACCCAACTTCTATACTCAATGCTCTGATTTATAAAGGCCAGCACACCAAACGCTTTCTTTACCACCCTATCTACATGAGATTCCACCTTCAGGGAACTGTGCACAGTTATTCCTAGATCCCTCTGTTCAACTGCATTCCTCAATTCACTACCATTTACCTTGAACGTCCTATTTTGATTTGTCCTGCCAAGATGTAGCACCTCACACTTATCAGCATTAAACTCCATCTGCCATCTTTCAGCCCACTCTTCCAAATGGCCTAAATCTCTCTGTAGACTTTGAAAATCTACTTCATTATCCACAACACCACCTATCTTAGTATCATCTGCATACTTACTAATCCAATTTACCACCCCATCATCCAGATCATTGATGTACATGACAAACAACAGTGGACCCAACTCAGATCCCTGTGGCACCCCACTAGTCACTGGCCTCCAACCTGACAAACAGCCATCCAGCATTACTCTCTGGCATCTCCCATTCAACCACTGTTGAATCCATCTTGCTACTCCACCATTAATACCCAACAATTGAACCTTCTTAACCAACCTTCCATGAGGAACCTTGTCAAAGGCCTTAATGAAGTCCATATATACAACATCCACTGCTTTACCCTCATCAATTTCCCGAGTAACCTCTTCAAAAAATTCAAGACGATTAGTCAAACATGACCTTCCAGGCACAAATCCATGTTGACTGTTCCTAATCAGACCCTGTTTATCCAGATGCTTATATGTATTATCTCTAAGTATCCTTTCCATTAATTTGCCCACCACTGACGTCAAACTAACAGGTCTATAATTGCTAGGTTTACTCTTAGAACCCTTTTTAAACAATGGAACAACATGCGCTGTACGCCAATCCTCCGGCACTATTCCCGTTTCTAATGACAATTGAAATATTTCTGTCATAGCCCCTGCAATTCTACACTAACTTCCCTCAATGTCCTAGGGAATTTCCTGTCAGGACCTGGAGACTTATCCACTTTTATATTTTTCAAAAGTGTCAGTACTTCCTCTTCTTTGAATCTCATAGTTTCCATAGCTACTCTACTTGTTTCCCTTACCTCACATAATTCAATATCCTTCTCCTTGGTGAATACCGAAGAAAAGAAATTGTTCAATATCTCCCCCATCTCTTTTGGCTCTGCAGATAGCTGTCCACTCTGACTCTCCAATGGACCAATTTTATCCCTCGTTATCCTTTTGCTATTAATATAGCTGTAGAAACCCTTTGGATTTACTTTCACCTTACTTGCCAAAGCGGCCTCATATCTTCTTTTAGCTTTTCTAATTTATTTCTTAAGATTCTTTTTACATTCTTTATACTCCTCAAGCACCTCATTTATTCCATGCTGCCTATAATTATTGTAGATCTCTCTCTTTTTCCGAACCAAGTGTCTCCGGGAAAGGCCGCACCGATCCTTGCTGTTAGGCCATGGGGGAGGCGACATGGAAAAAGTCGCCTTTCCGTGGAAGAGGCAACCAAAGCGGTTTCCCCCTTATCCCCCCCCCCCCCCCCCACACACCACCCCCCACACACGACACACAGAGAAACATTAAAAACACACATTAGGACATACTTAAAAAAATAAAAAAGTAGAAAAAACTAACACCCTGCTGGCAGGGCTGCCGGCTTGCAGCGCCCCCAACGACCTACTTCATGGAGTGAACTTCTCCATCAAAAGCCGACCTAATTACTTTGTTGCCACATCACTAACAGGGCTGACACCAAGGTCTTGAAATAGATGCTCTATTCGAAGGTCTGTCACAGGAAACGCTTGCCAAGCATAAAGAGAAGGAGATCCATTTAAAAAAGTGTAACCTCGTCACCGATCATTGAAATCTTAAGGTGGAGGAGGAACTTTCAAGTGGGTAATACAAAGCTTGAGGCTACCCTTTGGAGACACTCAGAACCCCTGTGTAAATGTTAGAAGGCACACACCACCACACCAATTACACACCCGCCTGGATGAAAGCCAGCTCCTGCTCCATCTCTGGCAGAGTCAACAGCTCCCACATTAACCAACTCACAATACATAAACTGAAGTGGAAATAAGTCATCCTCAATCCTACGGCCTTCAAGAAAAATACTTTGGTACATTCAATATAGCTGAAAACTCAAATGATTAGCTTTAAAAAACAAGCTATCACTAATGGTAAATTTTAAAGGAATGTTACAATCTTTGGAATGTGTCAAATGTCATAATTATAATCCAATGAAATGATCCAAGGAAATATTAGCAAACTGCAGGAATTAATATGATATAATAGTACAAAGTAATGTAGAGCACATCATGTTAATAATTAAGAAAGAAGTTCTTGGAAAAACAGTGGGGAGTTTTTTACACATCCCCGAGCAATTATTTGATGATTATTCCATGGATGTGTGCAGTTATAGATTAAGAAACTCAAAATAAGTAATAACCATATGAAAGATCTGGAACAATAAAGGGACTGATTTATTTCTTCACGTCTGTTAACAAAACACATAAATATAACAGGTCTAACCATTTTAGCATAAAAAACCTATAACATATGAAGAGTAAATGCATAGAATGTAAAGGAGGGATTTCACTTCACTGACATTTGCCATCAAGAGAGGACCATTGATCTTACATCAGAAACTTTTAAAACATTCTATAAGATGCTATTAATGTATATTTATAAGAAGAGTATCCATCATCCAGAAATGTCATTGTATCTTAAGAGGTATGTTAGTTAAGTGTTTCAGTCACTTTCACCATATGTGTTTTAGTTCCATAATTTTGATGTTGGAAATGTGCCAATTAGTTTTACATTAGTGCAGGAGGCCATTGATAGAGCTTTTGCTGCGGCTTGATTGGAGGTTGGTGAGGTGGGGGAGGTTGGTGAGGTGGGGGCGACTGGTGCCCAGCACCCATGAATGCTAGACAGGGTTGAAATTAACTTTCAGGTCGTTCTTAAGATACACTTTTATTCAATGTTAAGGCAGTGTTGTTTCACCAGATCATTAGCCAGATCAGTTTCTTTTCTGCAAAAGAAATAAAACAATTATGTTATCCTGCAGTGGAGCCTGACTCAGAGCGATGACTACAGTTTGTGTGGCACATTTAGTCAATCTAATATGGGATCTGGCATTTCTGTTGCAAATACTGCTCAGGCTTTGATTACACACAAGTGTCAAAGGGTGCTAATAATTATCAGCAGCTATTTTGAAGGTGCTGAAACAGAAGGAACTGAACAGGGATCACCAGTTTTACTGCTCGAAATAGGAATTGTACAGAGCTCTCATTATAAAGGTATCAATTCTATTTGCAATGTTTGAAGATAAAAGGCAATATGGAAACAAAGAATTGCCTTGTTTTCATAAAGGTTGAAACGACGATCTCTGTTTCTTAAAATAAAGGCCATTAATTGTGATTACTTGGTCACATACTCTGCCTCTGTTGCATTCATCAATGGAACAGGCAGAGATCTGATGGAAAGTTAAGGGCCTGACCCACTTGTGCTTCATTTGTCTGTCATTTACGCGACCTGACGCAAGACGCATGCGTCGTGACGCGCACGTGATGTGCGCATGGCATGTATCACGCACGCATGGCACGTGGTGAGGCGTGGTGGCTAGGCAGTGATGAGCAGTCGCGCGCGGCGCCCCAGGATTTTGGGATTCACAAAATCTTTGCGCGCCACCTGCGTGACGCGCAAATGACGCCAAAGTGGGACAGGCCCTTTAGAATGCACTCCTTTCATAACGAACAAGAACACATCATATTGTCAATTGACAAAACAAGGAAAAAATGGCTGAAAAAGGAATGTTTAAAATGGCCAATACGAGCACGAGATGGTAGATTATTCCAAATCTGTAAATATGCAACACATTTTCCGAATAATTATTTCTTGGTCGCTAAGTTTCAAGTCTATTTTCATTGTTAAAGGTAACATGGGCAATTCGCTTGCTTAGTATCTGTTTTGATTGATCGTGTATGTATTTGTGTTAAAATAAGTGATCCTGTAGAATGATATATCATCATTATAAACCTGCTGTTCATGCAGTAGCAGTGACAACTCAGATAAATTTATCAGCTGTCACTTGGCAGAATTGAATGAGAAAGATTACTTCACAATAGCATAGCTTAAATGCTAAAAGTTCGTTCCAATAATTCACTGATGTTTGGATAGGTTTATATTTCATAAATAAGGATTAGATGTTTGCCTCCAGTTGAATTTGGAGATTAACTTGAGCTAAAATTTCAGCTTTTCTTGGAAAAGTCTTTGATTTATATTGCCATGACTTAAGGTATGGCCTCTCCAAATTATGCTTTTTTTAAAAAACATTTTGTGTTCAAATATTTGATAAAGAGAGATGTGCCCTGTCCTCACAATTTTGAAGAAATTTCTCATGTCACTGAATACTCTATCAAATGTCTACGGGTACATGGTGGAGAGCAAACTGCCTGATAGCACCACAGACTCGTTCAGTATTTCAAACGCTCAAGAAAAATAGAGACTGCAGAAAGTGACGGACATTGCCCTGTCCATCTTGGTACTGACTTCCAGAGCATTGAAACAATCTACAGGAAACTCTACCTTGCAGAAGATATACCTAGTTGCTATCATCAAAGATCTACTGCAATCTTTCCTTCGCTCCATAGATGCTGCTGCACCCGCTGAGTTTCTCCAGCATTTTTGTGTACCTTCGATTTTCCAACATCTGCAGTTCCTTCTTGAACAAAGATCTACAGCACCTAGGCCATGCTCTCCTCTTGCTTCTACCAGTGGAAGTTATCTTGAGCTTCAAGTACAGCTCCTTCCCACCAACCATTGGGTTCTTGAGTCACTCTGCACAACCTTATCCACAACCTCACCTCAGTAACCAACCACTAAGGCCTTTGCACTACTACACACATTGGGTTGCACAATCACAGTCTAATTTACTTCGAATAACTGACAATTAATTGTATATTAGGTTGTTGCTGTTGTTTTTTTATTATTATTATTTTATTGGAAGCCATTGTACAAAAAAGAATGACGTAACAGTTCTACAACTCCAGCACAGCTTCATTTTTAACATTTTACAAACAGAATATTGAATTGAAAACAGAAAGAAGGAAGGAAAGAAAAAGATGAAAAGAAAGAAAAAGAAAAGGAGATATACCCGTCGACCCCACCCCTGCGCCCGCTCACCCAGCTTAACAGTCAGTTTTGAGTTTGTGTTCAACCATTGTATTGTTCAAGAAATTCAATAAAAGGAGACCATATTTTTAAAAATTGTTCTGGTTTGTCAGTCAAGACAAACCTAATGTTTTCTAGATGCAGTGTCTGTCATTTCCGTAATCCACATCTTCACTGAGCGGACTGTTGTTCTTTTTCCAAAATTTAAGTATGCTTTTTTGCTGATATTAGACCGTAATCAAGAAAACGTCTTTGAAATACCGTTAGTTTGACACATGCCTCTGATATTCCCTGTATTATTTGTTGCTGTTGTGCATCTAATGTGCCTTCAAAACTGCAGTAAGAAAGACTTCCATTGTTCCTGTTCAAATTCGATGAATATGACAAATAAACAGCCTTGAACTATTTTTACATGGATTTAGATTTAGTTCAGTGGAACTGCAGTTTTTATAATTGGTGTGAGTGGTAATTTTTTCACTGTGGCATTACATCTTAGTGTTGAACTAACAGATTATTTACCATCTGACAAGGGACAGTTATCTACACCACCTAGTTATTTTGTTGTTCCCTTCTCGAACAGCTCTTTTTCCCCAATGCAATGAAACACAGTTAAAATGCCAAGTTTATGACCAAAATTCTTGAGCATTTTTCTGTAATTGGTCAAACCATGAACAATCCTTCAATACACTAGAGTACTGTCCCGATTTTCCAACTGACCTCACTGCGGACATTAGACTTTTACTCTCTACCAGTATGCTACAATATTGAAAAACTACAATCAGCATACTGTGCACTCTGGTGTTTTTCTCTTTGTCTCTACATATTGTACGTGTTTGGCTTGATTATATTCATAGGGATATTATATTTATATTCACTGGATAGCACACAAACTAGAGATTTTCACTGCATCTCAGCACCTATGACAATAAACCTAAACCTAAACATAAAATGTCATCAGATTTCTGTTTTCATACCGAACAATTTGGGAGGTCAAAAGTTAAGAATGTTTATTTGGTATATGCATCAGATATAAACAGGAGCAATTAAATTCTTACTTCCTGTGGCCGTAAGTTGCGCCTGGGCAGTAATACCTGCATGTTCTATGTCACAAGGGGAACCCAATGGGCGGGAATGGCTGCGCAGCCAGAGAGCCGCTAAGAGTGGATGGGGGGGGGGGGGGGGGGGGGAGAGGTGGAAAGGGAAAGGGGCGGAGTGGGGGGGTGAAGTGAGGAGGAAACACAATGAGAAACTGTCAGCCGCGCCTGCACAGTTGGGGGCTATGTGTGAGTGGTGGAATATTGCGTTGGGGGACCAGGCCTCCCGTGTAACAATGGGTCCCAACGGGTCTGACTCAGTCTAGTATCTCTCTATTTGTGTCCTATCCATGTACCTGCCTATATGTTGCTTAAACATCGTGATGGTATCTGCCTCAACTACCTCCTCCGGCAGCTCATTCCATACACCTACTGCCCTTTGCATGAAAAAGTTACCCCTCAGTTTCCTATTAAATCTTTCCACCCTCACCTTAAACCTATGTCCTTTGATTCTTGGCTTTCCTATTCTGGGCAAGCGACTCTGTGCAGCTACACAATCTATTCCTCTCTTGATTTTGTACACCTCTATTTTTGACAACTCCATTTTGGATTGCAACCTTGTCGTGGTCGGGGAGCTTGTGTGTCTCAGTGACCCCTAGAGCTATGCCAGCGGGAAATACATCTCCTGTAAGGGTCTCCCATGCTGGCCAGGTTGAAGGGTAGAGGCGAGCCGAAGAGCGATCCACTGATCCTCCAGGTTGGAGGTTGAGCACAGGGCTAACAACCCTGTCTCGTAAAACAAATATGTTACGGAAACAGCAACTGAAGGAATCAACACTACTGGGCATGATGGACTTCCAGGGCTATCGAAACAATGGACCTGTCCTGGGGTAGTGTCCAAAAGCTAGCCCTAAACAGACAGGAGTGGAGAACCTTCGTTGCTGCCCTACATGCCAGGATGCATAATAGGCAGTAAGTAAAAGTAAGTATTTTTGACAACCAACAGTATCTACAATACCACCCACTTTTGTGTCATCTGCAAACTTACTAACTATGCCATGTACCTTCTCATCCAGACCATTGATATAGATGACAAACAGCAATGGGCCCAATATCAAACCCTGAGGCACACCACTAGTCACAGACCTCTAGTTCAAAAAGCAACTTTCCACCATCAACCTCTGCTTCCTGTAATGCAGCCAATTTTCTATCCATTCAGCTACACTTCTTGAATCCCATGGGATCTAACCTTCCAAAGCAGCCTACCATGTGGAACCTTGTCAAATGCCTTACTAAAATGGGACTACTAAATGGTGGTGTGGGACTTTGATGATATAAGCTGCCTTCTTGAGGCAGTGCTTCCTTGGTAATGGGGAGGTGAGTACCCATGATGAACTGGGCAATGTCTACCACTTTCTGCAGCCTTTTATAGTTGTTGAGCATTCTAATTTCCAAACCAGGCTGTCGATATGCTCTCCACCATACACTTGTAGAAGTTCAAAAAATATTGTGCTCTCTAATTGACAAGGTGAAAAATGATAGGCCTGGTGCCCATTTGTTACTTTTGATGAGTTTATTTTCAGCAACTCTGGACAAGTTGGTTGATTAGTGCTGCCTTTTCTGCAGAAGCACATCAAGAAAGGAAGAAGGTGCTCAGACCTACACACTCTCAGTGACAATAAGTTTGGATGAGGACGTGCCTGGTTAATTACCTCAGGCTTTTCAGCCAGCAGATGTGAATCCAGGTATGTGCTGCAAAAGTAATTAAAACAAATAATGCTGATTATTTCCTGTGATATTTAAAACAGAACTAAAATACAATAAAATATATAGTCCGACAACTATGAACTTGGTCAAACACTGGTTGAGAATAAAATCTCAGTGGAAAACCATACAGTGCTGGAGCAAGCAACTAGAATACATTTAATTTCTTGACAAACACTTGAGAAATAGCCATATTCAATGGGATAGGTAAATCAACCACTGTGGAAAGAAGCTACAGAACAATTGGAATTGTATTAAATAATCTCATTGTTCTATTCCGGGATGTGACAATGAAACACTCATGGCTTGACTTGATTTGACATTTGCTTCCATCACAGCCACTTGAGTATTTAAATAGCGTGAAGATTTCAACTCACCATGGTCATTAAAGCAATTGTGTCTTTTGTATCTAAACATTTCCCCTTCCATAGCTTAGCATTTTTAGTTTCCTTGGATAATATTTAATCAATCAAGATTGATATAGATCCCTGGTTCATTGTGATTAAAGTTTTTTTTTAAATCAAGCTGTGGATTGAAACATTCCATTTTAAAATTCATTAAAGACCCTTTCGATCAGGTTCAGTTTATGGGAAAATGGGAGTTCGAAATGCTAATGTTCAGATACAAAATATAGTAGACTAAGTGGGAACAGTTGGGTCCCAGCATCACATGGGAGGGCTGGTCCCCCAATGCAATATTCCTCCTCTCCACCAATTCCAATATTGATGGCCAGCTTTCTAGATTGCTAGTACAATACAATATGGTTTATTTGTCACATTGCACATAAGTGCAAGTGAAATGAATATGTCAGCAGCGGTACAATTATAAAGAACACACACAAAAACACAATAAAAATTGAACACAAACATCCACCACAGCATTCATCACTGTGGTGGAAGGCACACAATTTGGCCAGTCCTCCTCCATTTTCCCCCGTGGTCGGGACCTCAACCCTCCGCAGCCGTTGCTGCGGGCGTCCAGATGGTAAAAGGACAAGGTACAAGTCCAGGTAAGTCCAGAGTCGGCTCTTCCCCACCGGAGACCGCAGCTTTAAGTTGGTGTAGGCCGCAGGCTGGTGGTCGAAGATTTAAAGTTTAAAGTTCCCGCCGCAGCCAGAAGCACCGCAGACCGCAGGGCCGGCGGTTGAAGCTCCCCTCCAGGGGTGAAGGTAAGTCCATGCCGGGACCGCGGTAGAAGTTGGCTGTGGGCCGGCAGTGATGGCTTCTTCTTCCCCCGGGTTCCCCCCGAGGGAACCCGGGTTGCTGCAGGCCAGCGAAACAGAACGCTACCCTCCGGCGAGCCCCAGCGAGGGCTCACCCGCTCCACGCTGAGAGTCCACGCTGCGCCCGCCGCTGAAGCCCCGGGCGCGTCTCCGGGAAAGGCCGCGCCGATCCTCGCTGTTAGGCCACGGGGGAGGCGACCTGTAAAAAGTCGCCTCTCCATGGAGGAGGCAACCAAAACGGTTTCCCCCTCACCCCCCCCCCCACCCCACCCCCCACACAAAACACACAAAGAAACATTAAAAACATACTTTAAAATATACAAAAAAAAAAAAAAAAAGTTGAAAAAACTAACGCGCTGCTGACAGGGCTGCCGCCATTGCAGTGCCCCCACCGACCTAGTATGGGTGTCGCGGGCTGCAGGGACTGGTTTCCAAAGGGCTAGTATGGATATTGTGGGCCGAATGGATTCTTGGACTGGCAGCTCAGTCACTCAAGCCTGTTGTGCTGGCAGCTCAGCCGGGTGCAAGGTCGTTAAAGACAGCAAGTCGTGACCTCTCCCTCCTCCATCTTGAAGAGACTGAACCACACCGACACTTCTGGGTTTTAAAGTCCCTCTTCCCCCTCCCAACAGAAGGGGCGTGGCCTTCATGCCGTGATTGACAGGAGAGAGTACCTCAACATTTTTTAAACACTAATAACTCTTTAATTTTTCATCGATGGGAAAAATCTTCGGCACCTAATGAGCGGAGGGGGACTGAGTAAGATGGCCAAAAATCACAGCCGTACGTGGTAGCGTTTTTTTCTAAGATCAATATAAAGCGCAAACAGGAATTGGTCAAGGTTATGCTTTTAATTATATAGGAGGTAAGGCAACTTTAATGAGGCAAGGCAACTTTAATGAGGGAAGGCAGCACTGATGAGGCGAGGCGAGGCGAGGCAACACTAATGAGGCAAGGCACACTAATGAGGCAAGGCAACACAGCTTCAGCACTTCCAAACCAAACCAACACATGTTTAGGATTTCCAAACCAAAGGCAACACAGCTTTAGCATTTCCAAACCAAAGGCAACACAGCTTTAGCATTTCCAAACCAAAGGCAACACAGCTTTAGCATTTCCAAATCAAAGGCAACACAGCTTTAGCATTTCCAATCTATATTTTCAAACCATATTAAGGGCACTGACAGGTCTGTAAAACCACTCACACTTTAGTAGACATGTGTTCAGTGTTACTCACAGCTCAGACTGAGTGACGTGACCCTCTCACTCCCCCATATTGCAGAGACTGACTGAGGCACTCAACACTTCTGGGTTTTATAGTCCCTCCGGAAGGGGGGTGGCCTTCAGGAGAGAGAATCTCAACATTTTTTAAACAATTATAACTCTTATTTTTCATCAATGGGAAAAATCCTCTTGCCCTGCGCAGAGTAAGATGGCCAAAAATCACAGCCGTAAGTGGCAGCGTTTTTTTTCTAAAATCAATATACAGAACAACAGGAAGTGGTCAAGATCAGACTTTTAGTAATATAGATTTTTTGTATATATATATTGCCTGTCATGACCTAAGGGCATCTGAACAAACTTCTGAAATTAAGCCCTTTTTAAAACATTGTCACTGATATAATGTTTGAAATGTACAGCCAATTTACACTAAGCAAGGTCCTCAAAACAGTAAGGTGATAGTAACCAATTAGTTGAATGAATAGGAAGGAACTGCAGACGCTGGTTTACACCAAAGATAGACACAAAATGCACTCAGTGGCTCAGTGGGACAGGCAGCATCTCTGGATAGAAGGAATGGATGACGTTTCAGGTCGAGACCCTTCTTCAGTTGAATGAGGTTGGTTAAGAAACAAATATCCAGCAGGATAATTAAATAGTGATTTTGGAGTATTTACATTCCATGAGATGGTAAACATCTTGTTTACCATATCATCTGAAAGACAGTCTCTCCAAACTTCTAGAATATTTCCACAACGTCTGTTGGGCTCTCGTCCTTGATGTGCTCATGGAATTGGAGTGCGGGAACCATGGAAGAACATCTCAGTTTCTTTAGTCTCTCTATAAAACTAAATTCGCCCATTCTTGTAATATAATTATGGAATAATCGAAATATCCACTTGTGCCACACTTTCAGGGAGCTATGGACTTGTACCTATCTTTGTATATTAATGCTCCTGATTCCTCTGCCAATTATTTTGTATGTCCTAACAGAACTTTACCTCAAATATTTAAAAAACTTCCCCATGTCTGATTACATTTTCATCTGCTATCACTATGCCCAACTTTTCACCTGGTCTATGTCCTACTGTTTGTTTAAACAACATTCTTTGCTATCTCCGACTCCACTAATGTTCTTGGTGTTCACAGATTTACTAATCATAGCTCCTATAATCCCATCCAAATCATTTAAATATTTTGCAAAGCACCAATCCCTGCAGTAAACTACTTGGATGCAGATTTCCAGTCAGAAAAGTACCATTCACCACTGCACTCCACCTCCTTTGACCTTTCAATTTTACAACCAGTTCACCAATGCCCCATGTTCCCTTACACCTTGACCTTCTGGACCAAGCTACCATGCAGAGCATTGAAAAAATCTTTACAAATGTCCATATAAACACATCTATAGTTTGTTCTTCATCAATCTCATTGGTTACTCCTCAATAAAACTATCAGTTTTTAAAAAACATGTTAATTTCTTCTAATCAGTCCCTGCCTTTCCAAATGAATATAGATCCTATGTCTCAGACAACAATCCAACAACAATGATTCAAGAAAACCTCTTCTGTAGTCTTTATAAAATGTTCACACAAAGTGATTCTGAAATTTAATGTAATGTTATAGAAACATAGAAACATAGAAATTAGGTGCAGGAGTAGGCCATTCGGCCCTTCGAGCCTGCACCGCCATTCAATATGATCATGGCTGATCATCCAACTCAGTATCCCGTACCTGCCTTCTCTCCATACCCTCTGATCCCCTTAGCCACCAGGGCCACATCTAACTCCCTCTTAAATATAGCCAATGAACTGGCCTCGACTACCCTCTGTGGCAGGGAGTTCCAGAGATTCACCACTCTCTGTGTGAAAAAAGTTCTTCTCATCTCGGTTTTAAAGGATTTCCCCCTTATCCTTAAGCTGTGACCCCTTGTCCTGGACTTCCCCAACATCGGGAGCAATCTTCCTGCATCTAGCCTGTCCAACCCCTTAAGAATTTTGTAAGTTTCTATAAGATCCCCTCTCAATCTCCTAAATTCTAGAGAGTATAAACCAAGTCTATCCAGTCTTTCTTCATAAGACAGTCCTGACATCCCAGGAATCAGTCTGGTGAACCTTCTCTGCACTCCCTCTATGGCAATAATGTCCTTCCTCAGATTTGGAGACCAAAACTGTACGCAATACTCCAGGTGTGGTCTCACCAAGACCCTGTACAACTGCAGTAGAACCTCCCTGCTCCTATACTCAAATCCTTTTGCTATGAAAGCTAACATACCATTCGCTTTCTTCACTGCCTGCTGCACCTGCATGCCCACTTTCAATGACTGGTGTACCATGACACCCAGGTCTCGCTGCATCTCCCCTTTTCCTAGTCGGCCACCATTTAGTTATTGTCGAGATTAAACTAGTAATGCTTAAAGCATTCAATGTTTTACCCTTTACGCCTTTATTTATAAAGTTCAGGGTTCAGAATCTTCCTTTAGTTGTCTCATCAAGTCTCAGTACATTAAATGGTGTTTGTTTGCACATGTTACTGATGCAATTCATTCTGTAATTCCTGCACTTTAATTAAAATTGGATGATCAAGAGACTAGAATTGGAGGAGCCACACAGATTTTGTTAAGATTTAGTGTTCACTCTGAGGAAGGGACAATGGCATGAAAATAATTCAGAACCTTAAATGAGAATTGTGAAATCATCAGAAAGTGCTAGAAATACTCAGTTGGGAAACCCAGAGATTTCCAGCACAAACATGAGTGTGGCTGAGAAAATCAGCAGGTGTGGGAAGGTTTTCTTGCACAAAGGACAAAATATCAGGTGGTTGGAATTTGAATGTGCATTGAGGAGAGAGATGGTGGCCTAGATTGATACTAAAGGAAGACAGGTGGGGAGGGAGAATGGTGCTCTGTGTAAAGTGGAGCTCATCAAAGTGATTGGTAACAGTCTGATCAGTGACTAAATCAGTGACAAAACTTCTTCCCAATAATTTCACTGGAAATATTTGTTTGACATCCTGGCAAGCCTCAAGGGGCTGTCCCACTTGAGCGACCTAATTGGCGAGTTTAGAAGAGTTTGAAAAAATGACATGTGGAAGACCTCCTTCGACTATGTTGAAGACCAGCTTCGATTAGCTACGATTAGTTACGACTAACTTCGGGAAAATTGGACACCGAATAGTGGAGAGTGAAGACGACCTCCTTCGATCTCCTTCAACCTCCCTTTGACGATGATGACTATCTACGACTACCTTCGACTACCTTAGACTAACCTCGATTACCTACGACTAACATGCCAACCTATTACGTCTAACCTACGAGTAAAAAAAATGTATCGATTTTTTCCATGGCGACCTTTTTTTACTGGCGGGCATTTTTTAACATATTGAGAAAAACGGCGCGACCTAGCTGAGGCCTCGAGTACACGGAGACCACTCTCGAGCATGAAGGAGCGTTACGAAGACCGCCTACGACCTTGAGTCGACCATGCTGCGAGTATGAGTCGAGGGCAAACTCGCCAGAACTCGCGGATTAGGTCGCCCAAGTGGGACTCAATTGCCCCAAAGGTGAGATGGGAAATATTAAAGGATATGTGCAGTGTAAGTTTTGACACAAAAATTGGTGGATGTTTGGAATGCACTGGTGGTGGAAGGTACAATAATATTTTTTTGAAAGGCTTTTAGAGAGGCAGATGAATATGCAGGAAACAGAGGAATACAGATTACATGCAGGCAGAGATGATTAGTTGCAGAGGTGACTCGTCATCATATTCAACACAGACAATATGGGCTGAAGTGCCTTGTTGCACTGTTATATGTTCTATGTTCCTACAGCAGAAATTATGGCTTTCTGAAAGCAGATTATGGATAATCTAAAAGTAAATAAAAAAATAAAGAATCAGAAATATGATGTTAAATGTCAAAAAATATATGCTTACGAAAGTAGCAATTGTATTTTCAATATATGAAAGTGTTGTTATACATTCCAAGCTAAAGATGTATGATATCTGATTTTTCATTTAAACATACTACAGACATCTATTCTAGAGTTTTAATAAAGAAAGGAAACTCTTGGGCTTGTGCACAATCAGACAGATTTTTAACAAAAAAAAAAAATCTTATATTAAAATTGACACAAAGTAATTCAACATGGGAAAAGGCCATTTGGATTAATGCTCTTTGTCCTCTGCATAAACAACATTCAAAATTCTGTGCGGCCATGAATCACATATTCCAAAATCTCTTATTTTCTGCCACAGTTGACACAATTTCTTTCAACAGCGGTAACATCTATCATTCAACCTTCCAACCTTTTTGTGTAAAGAATGTTTGACTTGTTTTCTGATCTAAATATTTTAGATTTATTCTTAATATCCATGTCCACTCAATTTAAACAACTCAATCATTGCAAATAATCTGTCTCTCTCTTCTATTCCATCTCTTCATAATTTAAAACAACTCTATAAAATTAGAGTAGATTGAAAATGTTATCATCCTTCACTTCCTTCAGATGGAATAAATAATTCTGTACAGTCACAGTTTCTCTCTTTTGGGCTGCAAGACAATTTATTTTGGAGTTCCTAGGGGTCTTATTTTATTTAAACAATATTGTATTTGAACATGGTTTATTGGAATGGCTGCTAACACGTCACTGGAAGTCATCACAGCAGCTTTGCAGAATAATAAGTATTTCTCTGGTAATATGTTGCTGTTATATTTTACTGGTTTGCCATATTTGACATTCTCAGCGGGTAAATTGTTTCTACACGAGCTGTTGCTTGGGGCAAGTGACGATTATACACATAATTTACCCAGTAATTTCTTTCTGATCTCTCATGTACTTCCCCACTTCTTTTGTGAAATGTCTTTGCAAGAGAAGAAATGAGGTTTCTTGTTTGAATCTCGAGGGTGAATATGCTTTTGTGTGAATATTTGGTCCCAGACAAATCTTGTTTGAGAATCATCAGCTTTTGATGAAATTTCAAAATGGTTTCCTCTAGATTATTCCCTGGTTACTTTAATGAAGGAAAATTTGACTTTTTAAATTTGTATTATTCTGTTTTCAGTTTCAGCATCCAAAAGTAAGTGATTCCCAACATCCTCACATAGTTTAGGTGCTAAAATATCTCTGAGGTAGCAAAACTGGTGACTTCTGACCGACATCCACTATAAACCCACTGACTCCCACGGCTATCTAGACTACACTTCTTCCCACCCTGCTTCCTGTAAGGACTCCATCCCCTACTCCCAATTCCTCCGTCTACACCGCATCTGCTCCCAAGATGAGGCGTTCCACACCAGGGCATCGGAAATGTCCTCATTCTTCAGGGAACGGGGGTTCCCCTCCCGTACTATAGATGAGGCTCTCACCAGGGTCTCTTCCATACCCCATAACACTGCTCTCTCTCCCCATCCCCCCACTCGTAACAAGGGCAGAGTCCCCCTAATTCTCACCTTTCACCCCACTAGCCGTCACATACAACAAATAGTCCTCTGTCGTTTTTGCCACCACCAACGTGACCCCACCACTCGCCACATCTTCCCATCTCCCCCCCCTGTCTGCTTTCCGCAAAGACCGCTCCCTTCATAACTCCCTGGTCAATTCTTCCCTTCCCTCCCACACCACCCCCTCCCTGGGCACTTTCCCTTGCAACCGCAAGAAGTGCTACACCTGTCACTTTACCTCCCCCCTCAACTCCATTCAAGGACCCAAGCAGTCGTTCCAGGTGCGACAGAGGTTCACCCGCATCTCCTCCAACCTCATCTATTGCATCTGCTGCTCTAGATGTCAGCTGATCTACATCGGTGAGACCAGGCATAGGCTTGGCGATCGTTTCGCCGAACACCTCCGCTCGGTCCACATTAACCAACCTGATCTCCCGGTGGCTCAGCACTTCAACTCCCCCTCCCATTCCAAATCCAACCTTTCTGTCCTGGGCCTCCTTCATGGCCAGAGTGAGGACCACCGGAAATTGGAGGAGCAACACCTCATATTCCGCTTGGGCAGTCTGCACCCCAGTGGCATAAACAGTGAATTCACCGGTAGCCTTTGCTGTCTCCTCCCCTTCGCAGCCCTCCCTAAGCCCTCGGGTTCCTCCTCTTCCTTTTTCCTTTCTTCTCCCCATCCCCCCTCCCCCCATCCTACATCAGTCTGAAGAAGGGGTTCGGCCCAAAACGTTGCCTATTTCCTTCGCTCCATAGATGCTGCTGCACCCGCTGAGTTTCTCCAGCACTGTTGTCTACCTTTGATTTTCCAGCATCTGCAGTTCCTTCTTAAATCCTAAATTGCAATGGTAGTTTACCTTTATTAAATGGGTTGAAGTGCATGGCGGGACAACTAAATAGCCTTTTTAAAGAGGTGATGTGCATTTGGTTGGTAAAACTTTAATTACCACAGCTTCTGACAACAGTCATTGCACACAGAGTAAACAACCTCTTCCTGGGGGTTTTAAGCACCACTTAAAGCCACCATCATCTTTCACTGTACACATCCTGATTGTGGACTAGTTGCATTTAGGAAATATTGAGACATTGTCCTTGACCTCTTCAAACCTTCAGCAACATCTTTCCCAGCAGTTCTATCAGGACTTCAGTTCAGCACACTGGTCGTTTTTCAATTTGACTTTCTTGGACAGTGCACAGAATTGGCATGTGCAGTCAGGTGTATTTTGGTGAAAATGCCATTTGATCCGTTGGAAGAAATGAAAGAGGAGATAAGCCAGGCGGAGCAGCACAATATGCTGCGCTAACCTAGGTAAATATGCAAGCTAACAGACTGTAGTGTAGTGGTGAAAGAATGCAGCAGTAGTATTAACATCCAGTCAGTCATGAAGTCATACAGCATGGAAATAGGCGTTTCAGCCCGACTCGTTCATGCTGCCACAGGTGATCTACTGGGGGATGGACTCTGGTGTTTCTTTTGAAATCCTCCCTGGAAGCTATTTGAGATTCTGTGATATTCCACAATAAATGTAAACAGTACTGGGGTTCTATGTTAGCAATACCTGGGAGATAAGATCATATGCATTAGCCCAGAGTTTACGTGGATTTTGAACAAGCAGCAACAAAGAGAAGCAGGGAGAAGAACTGATTGGTTGAAGCCCCTGGGAAAGGTGAGTCAGAGGTGAATCAGAGGAGGAAAACAGTTTAAAAAGAGCACCAAAAAGCAGCCAGACTTAGCCCAGAGCGTACCTGGATTTTGAACAAGCAGCAACAAAGAGAAACAAAGAGAAGAACTGATTGATTGAAGCCCGTGGGAAACGTAAGTAAGTCACAGGGGAAAAACAGTTTAAAACTGAAGAATTAAGTTTGTAGATTGGTAAATTAGGCAATGTATCAGTCAATATAAGCAAGGCTGCTCTAGGGGAGCGGCAGTGAGGGAGCGGCCTTGTGAATAAAGTGCGAGTCTTTGGCTCAAGAGACTTCGGCGAGGAGGCTGAGGAGAGGAGGCTATGCAAAATGCTGGACAGGGAGAGACGAAAGAAGGAGATGTCAAGCAAGCTGATTCAGTGTGATGCTTGCAGTATGTGGGAGGTCAAGGACACTGCTGGCGCCTCTGGCTGCTACAAATGTGAGAAGTGCATCCAGGTACAGCTCCTGAAGGACCGTGTTGGGGAACTGGAGAAGCAAGTGGATGACCTCATGTTCGTCCGAGAAACTGAGTCATTCCTCAACGAGGCCTTCAGTAAGATTGTTACACCTAAGGTACTGGAAGGGAGAAGGTGGGAGACAGTGAGAAAGGGAGGGAAGCATGGAATGCAAAGGTCCCCGGGTGTTGTATCTCTTGTGAACAGGTTTACCCACTTAGAAGGGACAAAAGACGTTATTACACTGAGCGGCGGACTGGCTTGCGAAGCAAAAAGTGCTGTTGAGCCAAAACCAAAGAGTCCGGCATCAGGCAACGCCATGGTAATTGGAGACTCCATTGTGAGAGGTACGGAGAGGGGTTTCTGCGGGAACAGACGGGATTCAAGGATGGTGTGCTGCCTCCCTGGTGCCAGGATCCAGGATGTCATGGACAGAGTGCAGAAAATCCTCAAGGGCGAGGGTGAACAGCCAGAAGTGGTAGTGCATGTCGGCACAAACGATGTCGGAAAGAAGGGGATGAATATTCTGAAGCGTGACTTTAGAGAGCTCGGAAAAGTGCTGAAAAGCAGGACTTCCAGGGTGGTTATCCCCGGTTTGCTTCCAGTTCCTCGTGCTGGCGAGAGCAGGAACAGGGAGATACTGGACTTGAGGAACTGGTGCACGGGGGCAGGGATTTAGATTCTTAGACCACTGGGATCTGTTTTGTAGTAAGGGGGAACTGTTACAAAAGGGATGGATTGCACCTTAACAGGTGGGGACCGGCATTCTGGCAGGCAGGTTTGCCACTGCTACACGGATGGTTTTAAACTGAATAAGGGGGGTGGGGTGTCAAATGGAATAGTCGAGAATGGAGTTAAAGGGAAAGAGAATAAAGGGATAGTTAATGACCCCCGAATTAATGGGAAAGAAAGTTCACAAAGGGATAGGAGAGTATGGCCAAGTGTAATAGGGATCGATGTGAAAGGTGAGATGCGTAAGGAATTAAAAGTATTGTATTTGAATGCGCAAAGTATAAGAAGTAAAGTAGATGAGCTTGAGGCTCAGTTAGAGGTTGGTAGATATGACATTGTGGGGATTACCGAGACGTGGCTGCAGGAGGATCGGGCCTGGGAACTTAATATTCAGGGTCATACATCCTATAGAAAGGACAGGCAGGTGGGCAGAGGAGAGGGGGGTAGCTCTGCTGGTGAGGGTTGGAATTCAGTCCCTTGCGAGAGAAGATATGGGGACTGAGGAGGTAGAGTCACTGTGGATTGAGTTGAGGAGTTGAGGCAAGAAGCACTAATTGGTGTTTTCTACAGACCCCCAAATAGTAGCCCGGATGTAGGGTGTAAGTTGCAGCAGGAGTTAAAACTGGAATGTAACAAACGTAATGCCACTGTGGTGATGGGAGATTTCAATATGCAGGTAGACTGGGAAAATCAGGTTGGCTCGGGACCCCAAGAAAGAGAGTTTGTAGAGTGCCTTAGAGATGGATTCTTAGAGCAGCTTGTAATGGACCAGAGAAAAGGCAATTCTGGATTTAGTGTTCAAGAAGGAACTGCAGATGCTGGAAAATTGAAGGTACACAAAAATGCTGGAGAAACTCAGCGGGTGCAGCAGCATCTATGAAGCGAAGGAGATAGGTAACGTAACGTTTCAGGCCAAAACCCTTCTTCAGACTGGATTTAGTGTTGTCCAGTGAACCTGATTTGATAAAGAAAACTCGAGGTAAAGGAACCGCTTGGAGGTAGTGATCATAATATGATTAGTTTTAATCTGCAATTTGAGAAGGAGAAGGTTAAATCGGAAGTGTCAGTGATGAAGTTGAACAAGGGGGACAATGAAGGCATGGGAGAGGAGCTGGCCAAGGTAGACTGGAAAGGGATCCTAGCAGGAATGACGGTGGAACAGCAATGGCAGGAATTTCTGGGCATAATCCGGAAGATGCAGGATCATTTCATTCCAAAAAGGAAGTAAGATTTTAAGGGGAGTAGGAGGCAACCGTGGCTGACAAGAAAAGTTAGGGATAGAATAAAACTAAAAGAAAAGATGTATAACACAGCAAATAGTCACCAGAAGCCAGAGGATTGGGAAACTTTCATAGGGCAACAGAAGGAAACTAAACAGGCAATATGGGCTGAAAAGATTAAGTACGAGGGGAAGCTGGCCAGGAATATAAAGAAGGACAGTAAAAGCTTCTTTAGATATGTTAAGGGAAAAATAATAGCAGTCAAATGTGGGTCCCTTGAAGGCAGACACGGGTGAAATTATTATGGGGAAAAAAGAAATGGAAGAAGAGTTGAACAGGTACTTCAGATCTGTCTTCACTACGGAAGACACAAACAATCTCCCAGATGTACTGGAGGACAGAGGATCTAAGGGGGTAGAGGAACTGAAATAAATTTTTATGAGGCGAGTAATAGTATTGGGTAGGCTAATGGGACTGAGGGATGATAAATCCCCTGGGCCTGATGGTCTGCATCCTATGGTCCTCAGGGAGGTGGCTCTAGAAATAGTGGACGTATTGATCATTTTCCAATGTTCAATAGATTCAGGATCAGTTCCTGTGGATTGGAGATAGCTAATGTTATCCCACTTTTCAAGAAAGGAGCGAGAGAGAAAATGGGGAATTACAGACCAGTTAGCCTGACTTTGGTGGTGGGAAAGATTCTGGAGTCAATTATTAAAGTAATAATGGGACATTTGGATAGCAGTAAAAGGATTAGTCAAAGTCAGCATGTATTTATGAAAGGAAAATCATGCTTGACTAATCTTCTGGAATTTTTTGAGGATATGACAAGTAAAATGGATGAAGGGGAGCCAGTGGATGTAGTGTATCTAAACTTTCAGAAAGCCTTTGATAAGGTCCCGCACGGGAGACTGGTGACTAAAATTAGAGCACATGGTAATGGGTGTAGGGTGTTGACATGGATAGAAAATTGGTTGGCAGACCGGAAGCAAAGAGTAGGGGTGAACGGGTCCTTTTCAGAATGGCAGGCAGTGGCGAGTGGAGTGCCGCAAGGCTCGGTGTTGGGGCCGCAACTGTTTAACATATATATTAATGATTTGGAAGAGGGAATTAGGAGCAACACTAGGCAGTTTGCGGATGACACAAAGCTGGGTGGCAGTGTGTACCTCTCACTGTGGAGTCCCCTACTACCACAGTTCTGCCTGACATCTGTCTCTTCAGCTTTGCTTCAGCGCCATATTTTGACTCACAGTCCTGTCCGCCGCTCAGAATGGCAGTGTCTTCTGTCCCGACAGCTTCCAAGAGGGTGAACCTGTTTTCAAGAGGTACATTACCGGGGTCTCCTGTACTCCAAGCTTCCTTCCCTTCCTCATCGTCACCCACCTGCTCTCTTCCGGTATCTTCGATGTAACGATCTCGCTGTAGGTCCTGTCCAGGAGACTCTCATTTTCCTAGATGATCCAGTTTTTCAGGAGCTGAACCTGGACAGACTTACCACATTTGTAGCAGCCAGAGGCACCATCAGTGTGCCTGACTTCCCACATCCTGCAAGCATCGCACTGAATCAGCTTGCCTGTCTTTTCTTCGCTGTGTCTCACCCTCTCCAACTTTTGGTGTAGTCTCCTCCCTCAGCCTCCTCGCCGAAGACTCTAGAGCCAAAGACTTACATTTTTCTCACAAGGCAATTGAGCCAAAGACTCCCCTGAATATCTAATTGTATATAGCAAGTGGCTTGTTTACATTAGCTGTGGTTTCTATGAATCAAAATAATGAAGGTTGTTTTTTGTGTTGGTTTGGTCTTCTTTGTAGAAGGCTAAGCTTATGTTCAATAAATCCTTCCAGTTAAAGATGATGAGAAACATAACAGCCTTGCCTTTCTTAAATGTCGTTGTTCGTGTTGTTTAATAGTGTTTTTAACTGTGTATATGTGGGGGGGGGGGAGGGGGAAACTTAAAAAAAATCTCTTCCCTGCACAGGAGACCCGACCTTTTCTCTGTCGGGTCTCCGTTGTCGTTGGGGCCTAGCACCGTGGAGCGGCCTCCAACTGGAACGACCTGGGGGCTCCAGTCACGGAGCCTGTGGAGCTGCGGACTTACCATCATGGGGCTGGCCGGCCTCGGAGTGTGGGGAGCGGTGGTGGCTCGCTGCTACGGCCCGACTCTGGAGCTCGGAGGCTCCAGCAACGCAGCTTCTGTGGACTGTCGGGATATCGGGAGCTCGCGGGTCCGGGTGAAGACCGCTTTCCGGAGCTCCCGCAACGCAACTTCTCCAGCCCGTGTCGCGGGGGTTGGAATAATAATAATAATAATAAATTTTATTTAATGGGTGCCTTTCAGACATCTCAAGGACACCTTACATAGTAATCGGAATAACATATAATCGGAATATAACAAGTAGTAAAGACATCACAGAGACACAAATTAAAAACAGAATTCAATCCAAAAACAGAAAATCAAAAACACAGTGTGAAGAGGGAGCAGCAGCAGCCAAAGCGCGCCAGCGTCCACTCTCTCTTCACGGCAGCCATCTTGGACACAGACCTACAGGACTACAATTAGACAAAAAATAAATCATCCCCCCACAGTGGGTAGCACTGTGGGGGAAGGCACAATGTCCAATCCCCACCCCATGGTCACCTCAAAGTCAGGCCTATTGAGGCCACCGCAATTGCCTCTACGGAGGCCCGATGTCCCTGGCCGTTCTCACCGGGTGGTCTTGCCCCGGCATCGGGAGAGTCCTTTCGGCGGCTGGGCCACCTGGAATGGCCGCTTCCTGGTTGGAGCCCGCGGCTGCCGAAGCCGACAAGGCCGCGCCGGTTTGGAGCTCCCAGGCTCCCGATGATAAAGTCGGCGCCGCCTCTCCGCACCGCCGCCTCTCCGCACCGCCGCCTCTCCGCACCGCCGCCTCTCCGCTCTGCAGACCCGCAGCCCGGAGATGTTGCTCTTGGCGGTCCAGCGCGTCGACCCAGGCAAGGCATCGCCCGCTCCACTCCGCTCCGCTCCAGCGCTCCAACGCTGTGCCGCCGCCGAGGCCGAGGTGCTGTGCGGTCCCCGCCAGGAAACGGCGCTCCAAGCCCGCTGGTAGGCCACGAGGACGGGTCGATGGGCTGCCCGGAGAAAAGGCTGCCACACCGACCAGGTAGGGGCCTAGAAATAAGGTTTACACCTACCCCCCCACATTAAAAGACCATATCAAACAAAAAACAGGACTCCTAAAAACTATAAAAAAAACGAATTTAAAACGGACCGCTGCTGGCTAGCAGCCGTTCACCAAGATGGCTCCTCCTCCTCTGGAATGACCCAGAGCAGGGCCATACATTGCCCGGCGTGGCTTCATGGCCGCGGGACATTCCAGCACCCGCCGGGGGCTCCAACTTTGTGACATTTAGACCGGGAGCGGGGCCGTACATCGCCCGGCACGGCCTAAAATGGCCGTGGGACTTATCATCGCCCGCCTGGGGCTTCGACAAGGGAGAGAAAAGACTTTGCCTTCCATCACGGTGAGGAGGAGGTTCACTGTGATGGATGTTTCTGTAAATTAAATTGTGTGTATGCCTGTAGGAAATTGTCTTTGTTTGTATGGCTGTGGAAACGGAGTTTCGTTTGAGCCTCACTGAGGTTCAAATGACATGTCATAAATATTGTATTGTATTGCTATTCAGGATGAGGATATTTATGAATCTTCTCCACATTCATAATCATAATAACCATAATCATACTTTATTTGCCAAGTATGTTTTGCAACATACGAGGAATTACATTTGCCGTACAGTCATACCAATAAAAACATACCAGTCATACATTAACTGCATGTTTGCCTCTAAACATTCAGAACTTACTGTGGCAGAGTTGCAGAGTCATGAACTGCAGCTAATAGGGTGGTTTAACTGTGCACAGCACACTGCTGTGGGCCAGCATGGGTCTTACATTGACTTTATGTGCTTCCTATTGTGGAATACTGTAAGCCTTAAATTTACAGGCCATCTCAGAAATGAAAATGCAAGATAGTGGTGAAGGCAATGACCAGAGTTCTCTTTACAAGTCACTGATTGCACACTTGAAAAGCTACAATCTACAGGACTATTATCCAAGAGTCAGAATTCAATCGGACTAAATAAACCATAATAAGCCAATAAAAAAAACACATATTGGTGGAATGGTCTATTTCTGCTTCACAAGATTAATTGACTCTAGACCACAGAGCTATGGCTGACACTATCAACCACTGTTGAAGCATAGCATTCTCAGAATAAAATATAATTTGATGGAGAGAGAGAGAGAGAGAGAGAGAGAGAGAGAGAGAGAGAGAGAGGGAGAGAGAGATAGATAGTTTTATTGTCATATGTCCCTGATAGGACAATTGAATTCTTGCTTTGCTTTAGCACACCAGAACATAGTAGGCACAAATACTGAACAGATCAGTGTGTCCATATACCATTGCATAAATATATACACACATGAATAATTAAACTGATAAAGTGCAAATAAACAAATTATTGGCTATTAATGTTTTGTCCGAGCCAAGTTTAATAGCATGATGGCTGTGGAGAAGAAGCTGTTCCTGAACCTGGTCGTTGCAGTCTTCAGGCTCCTGTACCCTCTACCTGAAGGTAGTGGGGAGATGAGTGTATGGCCCGGATGGTATGGGTCCTTGATGATGCTGCCAGCCTTTTTGAGGCAGCGACTGCGATAGATCCCCTCGATGGACGGGACGTCAGAGCCGATGATGGATTGGGCAGTGTTTATCACTTTTTGTAGTCTTTTCCGCTCCAGGGCGCTCAAGTTGCCGAACCAAGCCACGATGAAACATGCTCTCAATCAGCATGCTCTCCATTGTGCACCTGTAGAAGTTAGAGAGAGTCCTCCTTGACATACCGACTCTCAATCTTCCCAGGAAGTAGAGGCGCTGATGTGCTTTCTTTATGATTGCATCAATGTTCTGGGACTAGGAGAGATCTTCAGAGGTGCACGCCCAGGAATTTGAAGCTCCTGACCCTTTCCACCATCTACCCATTGATATAAATGGGACTGTGGGTTCCCATCCTCCCCCTTCCAAAGTCCACAATCAGTTCCTTGGTTTTGCTGGTGTTGAGGGCCAGGTTATTGTGCTGGCACCATTTGGTCAGTTGGTCGATCTCACTTCTGTACTCTGTCTCGTCCCCATCAGCGATACGTCCCACAACAGCGGTATCGTCAGCGAACTTGATGATGGAGTTCGCACTATGACTGGATACGCAGTCATGAGTATAGAGTGAGTAAAGCAGGGGGCTAAGCACGCAGCCTTGAGGTGCTCCCGTGCTGATTGTTATTGAGGCTGACACATTTCCACCAATACGAACAGACTGTGGTCTGTGAATGAAGAAGTCGAGGATCCAATTGCAGAAGGATGCGCAGAGACCCAGTTCTGCGAGTTTGGTAACCAGCTTGTCAATGCAAATCAATGCAAAGCATATCAATGCAAATATTTTGATGAACATAATATATTACAATTTTGAATGAATAACATGATACTGTAGTGGCATCTGCTGGTGCCTTGCTGTAGTCAAACCCTCGGATTGTTTGCTCCAGACATGTGGGAGCGGGGAGCGAGATTCGCACGCTTTTGTCGAGTTCATTTTTTCTAGCGCCACACTTGTGGATGCAACATCATTTAGTTGGCTGTCTTATCGACTCGCGTTTATTCATTGTTTTACCGTTCGTAATAAAGTTCATTGAATTAACACAGTCTCGACTCGCCAAATTGGTGACCCCGACGAGTCCAATCGTTTATTGGACACAGAGAATGCAAGCCGCCACCGTTCCCGACGCTCAGCAGAATGCCGTCGGCCTCAAGCTGCCGGTGTTCTGGGCCGAACAACCACAGGTTTGGTTCGCCCACGTAGAAGCGCAATTCCACCTCCGTAACGTGGTGGTGGAGGACACAAAATACTCCCATGTCATCAGAGCACTCACGCAGGAGACAGCTTCGTGGTTATTGCATTTCCTGCAAGACCCGCTAGCACTCATTAAATACGATGGGCTCAAAGCCCTCTTTCTTCGCACGTTTGGGCTCAGCCACAGAGACCGCTCCGCCCGCCTGCTACACATGGACGGGTTGGGCGATCGCATGCCGTCCGTGCTGAGGGCGGAAATGCTTGCCGTGATGGACGGCCACCGTCCGTGTCTGCTCTTTGAACAGGCCTTCTTGGAGCAGATGCCTGATGACGTCCGCCTCATGCTCGCCAGCAGCGATTTCACCGACCCCATACAACGCGCCGAGAGGGCCGACGAACTCTGGCTGGCAAAACAGCAAGATGGCGGCTCCATCAACCAGGTTTCCGCTCCAGCGTGCCATTCGCCTCGGCGAGACCGTGGCGATGCCCAGCCCCTAACTTCCATCGCAGAGCTGCAGCAGCACGCCGGGGTAAGCACAAATGGTGCATATATCACCTCCGCTGGGGCGCTGAGGCTCGACGCTGCCGTCAACCCTGCTCGTTTCAGGGAAATGCCTCAGCCGATCGTCTGTAGAGGCGATCACGATCGGCCCAAACAACCGCCTCTACGTCCGCGACCATCTCTCCGGCAGGCCCTTCCTCGTCGACTCCGGAGCGATAGTTAGTATCCTCCCGCCGACCGGATGCGACACCCGTGCTGGTAAGCGGGGCCCAGTGCTCACGGCCATTAATCGCAGTACCATCCGTACTTACGGCACGCAGTCCCTCGCTTTTAACTCCCGTCCGTATGAGTGGACGTTCATTGTGACCGACGTCGCACAGCCGCTCCTGGGTGCCGACGTCCTGCGGGCGTTCTCCCTCGTAATTGATGTGTGGTGCGGGTGCATGATCCCACAATCGGCCCTTTGCCCCGTGGTCCCATGGACCCCGCCCCTCCCAGCACACAGCTCCGCGCAGTCACCGAGGTAGATGGCCACTACGCCTCCCTGCTCACCGATTTCCCTGAGCTCCTCACTCCCCGTTTCAACGTGGCAACCCCCAAACATGGGGTCGTATATCACATCCCCACACTGGGCCCTCGGGTGGGGATGTGATGCCCAGGCGTGCCGCCTTCCACCGGACGAGCCCAGGATGAGTTCCAGCTCATGGAAGACATGCGGATTGTCCGGGCTCAGACAGCCCATGGCATCCCCACTGTACATAGTCCCCAAAACATCTGAAAGCAATGACGAATGCAGACCACTACCCGGTGCGCCGTATCCAAGATATTTTTGCCCACCTCGAGGGTGCTCCCTTCTTCTTCATGGTCAACCTTGTCCGGGGCAATAATCTGATTCCCGTTCACTCGGACAACATCCCCAAGTCCGCAACGATCACCCCTTTCGGCTTGTTCGAGTGACCACGTATGCCTTTTGGATTAAAGAACGCTGAACAAGCATTGCAAAGGCTTATGGACAGGGCCGGGAGGGGTCTGCCCTTTGTGTTCATCTACCGATGGCATCCTGGTTGCAAGCCCATCCCAGGATGAGCACATCGTGCACCTGCGGACCTTTTTCCAGCGCATCCTCGACCACGGCCTCATAATCAACCCCGCCAAATGTAAATCGGCCTCCATTTCATCTCCTTTCTGGGGCACATTGTCACACCTCAAGGTGCCACCCTTCAACCCTCAAAGATCGAGGCCATTCGGCAGCTCCCCGGCCACCCACGGTAAAGGACTTGCAAGAGTTTGTCAGCATGGTGAATTTTTATCACCGTTTCTTGCTGGCAGCTGCCAACATCATGCGTCCCCTGTTCCTGTGCCTCGCGGGCAACCCGCGGGAGCACGAATGGTCCTCGAAGGCGAATGCGGCATTTGAGGGTGCCAAAGCGTCCCTGGCTAACGCAACCATGTTTGTCCATCCGCGGGCCTCAGCTTCAACGGCTCTCACCGTCGACGCCTTGGACGCGGCTGTGGGTGGCGTCCTGGAGCAGCTCATCGACGGCCACTGGTAGCCACTGGCCTTTTTTAGCCGTCAACTGAGAGCTCCCGAGCGCAACTACAGCGCCTTCGACAGAGAGCTCTTGGCGTTGTACCTGGCCAACAGGCACTTCCGCTATTTCCTCAAAGGTCGCATATTCAATGCCTTTACGGACCATATACCCCTTACCTTTGCTTTGGGTAAGGTCTCTGACCCGTGGTCTGCCTGACAGCAGCGGCACCTTGCTTACATGTCGGCGTTCACCACGGACGTTCAGCACATCGCGGGCAAGCTCAACACCGTTGCTGATGCCCAGTCCCACCCTGCCCTCCACTCCATTTCGGCCTAGACCATGGTGTGGACTACGATGAGCTGGCTGCAGCACAGCGTGTGGAAGCAAGGATGGCGACTACCGCACAGCTGTTTCTGACCTCCAGTTGACCGATGTCCCATGTGGAGCTGCGGGCACCATGGTCCTTTGCGACTGGCCTCGCCCCATCGTCCCCACCAGTTGGCATCGCTGGGTTTTTGATTCCATCCACGGGCTGGCCCACCCATCCATACGGGCGACCTACATGCTGGTGACGGCCAAGTTTGGTTGGCATGGGCTCCCCAAGCAGGTGGTGGCCTGGACCCGTGCCTGCATTCCCTGTCTGACCTCCAAGGTCCAGCGGCACGTGCGGCCCCCGTTGCAGGATTTTTACATCCCCGCTGGACGTTTCCTGCATGTCCACGTTGACCTGGTGGGCCCGTTGCCGGCATCCCGCGGCGCCACGCATCTTCTCACTATCGTGGACCGTTTCACGCGGTGGCCGGAGGGTATCACACTCTCAGACACCTCCGCCGCGGGCTGCGCTCGGGCCCTGGTGGCCAACTGGATTGCTCGGTTCGGGGTCCCGTCGGATACCTCCACCGATCGGGGGGGCCCAATTCACTTCTGCTTTGTGATCTTTTCTAGCTTAGCTCTATGGGGCGCGGTTACATCATACCACCGCCTACCACCCGCAGGCCAACGGGCTCGTTGAACGTTTTCACCTGAAAATTGAAGGCTCGTCTCATGGGGCCGGACTGGGTGGACCAGTTACCCTGGGTACTCCTCGGTATCTGCACCTCCCCCAAAGAAGACTTGGGCGCTTCCTCCGCCAAGCTGGTGTACGGCTCGGCCCTGCGGGTACCTGGGGACTATCTCCCTGCCGTCCATGGGCGGCTGGACTCTGCCTCGTGTTGCTGGCGAGCCTCCGGGAGCGGATGAGTGGGCTCGCTCCCATTCCCACTTCGCGGCATGGTTTTCCGGTGTTGCATGTGCCATTGGTTCTGCAGAATTGTACCTATGTTTTTGATCGCAGAGACGCTCACCGATCCCCCTTGCAGTGGGTATACAAGGGGCCGTTCCAGATGTTGCCATCCGGTGTTGCCACCTTCACCTTGGACGTGGGTAGCCGGGAGGAGTTCAGCTCCGTCGGTCGTCTCAAGCCCACCCACGTTGATGTGGACAGCCCAGTGGTGGTCGCACTACCCAGAAGAAGGCTTATTAGCAAAACCAACTTAACAGGATAGTAAAGACAGCCAGCAGGATCATTGGTGCCCCACTCTCTTCCCTGTTGGAGATCTATCAGAAGCAGAGCATCAGCAGAGCCATCTCCGTTATTAAGGACCCCTATCACCCATCACACCACATCTTCTCCATTCTGCCACCTGGGAAGAGGTACAGGAGCATCAGCTACAAAACCAGCAGGATGCTACACAGCTTCATTCCCACAGGCAATAAGACTGGTTAACGGACTGTGTCCCCTCTCCATATATCATACACCAACACACCTAACCTCGCCCATACTTTGACAGCTAGACACCTGTCAAAGTAAAGCCACTGTCCGGTCTGAATGTCTGTTTTAATTTAAATTTTTAGGCCTATTTTAGATATGGTAATTTAAATTTTTAAAGCTATATGTATTTATTCTGTTTTTATTAACTGCACTGACGGGAACTGATTGAGAAACAATTTTATTCATTTCATCTGTGTATGTAAGTACTCAATTAAAATGACATTAAAGTAAATACTGAATACTGAATACTGAATACTGAAGTAGAGGTCGTCTGCCGGCCGATCCAGCTGCACCAGTTGTGCCTTTTCCCCCCCGACCCAGTTGTACCCGTTCTTTCAGCCCCATTGCGGTGTCCTGGTCCTGTTCGACCAGTCCCCCTTGTCACGCCTGCCCCCTTACGGTCTCCTGGCCCTGTTCAGCCTGTTCCCCATGTTACGCCCGCCCCGCCTCCGCTGATCACGCGTTCTGGTCGTTGTGTCCGAGTCCCTGCTCGGTTCCGTACCTCTGGTTCTGGGGAGCGGGGGGGGGGGAGGGTGGTCCTGTAGTGGCATCTGCTGGTGCCTTGGGGTAGTCAAACCCTTGGATTGACTGCTCTAGTCACGTGGGCACGGGGAGAAAGATTTGCGCGCTTTTGTTGAGTTCATTCTTTATAGCTCCACGCTGGTGGATGCAACATCATTTAGTTGGCTGGCTTATCGACTCGCGTTTATTCATTGTTTTACCATTCATAATAAAGTTCATTAAATTAACTCAATCTCGACTCGCCAAAATAATAGTAAATGAATGCATGCACACTGCATAAATTATGTTATTTATTACTTGAAGAGTAATAACTTAATTACATAAATAATTTGAATTACAATTTATGTTGCATTTATCTCAGCTGTCTTTAATTTGACTTATGGGCCTGTCCCACTTAAGTGACTTTTTAGGCGAGTGCAGGAGCCTCTGCGCTCGCCACATGGTCGCCACATGTTCGCTAGTGGTCTCTGGTGAGTCACCTTTATGGTCGCGAGGGGTTCCCGTATACTGGGAACTCGTCGCAGCCTCATGGGCCTGTCCCACTTAAGCGATGTTCCAGCGGACTGCCCGCGACTGTCAAGTTGCCGGCAGTAGCCTGTAAAACCGGGAACTGGAACGGCAACTGTCAGAGTAGAGCACACACTCACACACATCACAATTTTTGATTGCAGAAAATATTTCAACATGTTGAAAAAATTGCGGCGACCATACTGAGGCCGCGACTCGTTCCCAGAATGCGGGAACTCCTCACGACCATGAAGCAGACTCATCAGAGACCAAAAATAGGTCGGCATGAAGATAATTGATAATCCTGTAGTCGTAGGTGCAGTTGTAGTGGGGTCGCCATGTAGTTGTAGGTAGTCAAGCTAGGCGTAGGTAGTTTTAGTTAATCGCCTTTGCCTACCACCATTTTCATTGGCTCAATGGTGAAAAAAAACATAAGCAGGAGTTTTCAGAACCAAGGATAACCGACCGGTAATGTTAAATGCCCGCCGAACTTCACAGCTGTGTATCTCTGGATTATTAAAAGTTATTTGGCTTCTTAACAGTTGTCTCCACTCCTTCTCCCCCCTTTTTTAAAGGACTTACCGTACACTGTGCTAGCCATCTTAATTACAGCGCCAACCTTCCTGTTCATCGCGATGTGTGTCTGTATCACCTTGGCTTTGGACCATGTGAATGTCAGACAGCATTACCCCCGCTTGCCCTGGCCCCCGCCTTTGCGATGTGTTTGTGTGTGTGTGTGTTCCACTCTTGACAATCGCCGACAGTCCGCTGAAAAATCGCCTGTGGCAGAGGCCCATTTGTAATAAAGGTGACTTAAAAGGTACAGATTGAGAAACAATATTTTACTCCAGTAAAATCAGGCTTCATTCAGATTAATATCTCATGTAAACAATTTGCATTAAAATCACAAAGTAATAACATAGGCAACCATCCGCAATTACTAATTCTGAGGAGATTTCAATTGTGCTGTTTATTGATCCATGAAGAGAGAAATAGAAAAGCTTTCAGTCCATTGGCATAACAAGGGTAATAAAGAGCATGTTTGCTTGATGAGTTTGGATACTTCACAACAGGAAATAACAATAAAGCAACGATATTAAATAGGGGGCGGGGGGCATTGAAATATAATTGTGATGACATCTGTATAGTGCTACTGATGGCCCACAGCACCTCATAGATGACTAGCTTTGCTGTTAGATCTCTTCTTGATCTATCCCTTTAGACAATGATATTATCACATAACTTGGTGGAGGATGTCCTCAATGTAAATCTTGGGCTTGATCCTCTCTTGTTTGTTTAAGATATTTCCATTGCAATTCAGCAATGTTTCGATGAAAGGTTTCTTTCTTAGTTGGCTGTAAGAGCTAATATAAAATGATATATGTGTTCTCAAGCCAGACCTAATATGTGTTTTGTGTTTTCTTTTAGCATAACGCATAGAATATAGAATAGTACAGCTCAGGAAAATGCCCACAATAAGTTAATATCATTTCCTCTGCCCGCATGTGATCCATGCACCTCCCTACACTGCATTTCCATGTGCCTATCTAAAAGCCTATTAAATGCCAGTATTATATCTGCCTCAACCATCAGCCCTGGCAGGATGTTCTGGACATTCGCCATTCCCCCAGTAAAAAACTTGGTCTGCATTTCTCCTTAATCTTTGCTCCAATCATCTTAAATCTGTGCCCTCTAGTCATTGACATTTCCACACTGGGAAAATGGATCTGACAGCCCACCCTATCTATGTCTGTTATTATTTTATATACTTCTATCATGTCTCCTCCTAGCCTTGAAAGTTGCTGAAAAAACAGCATACATTTTGTCAAACATAATTATAGCGGATCACCTCTGCACTCTTTCCAAAGCCTCTACATCCTTCCTGTAATAGAGCTACCAGAATTTAAAAATATGTCAAAAAATATATTCATGATTTTGTTGCACAAAGGCACAGGCCAAATAAAAAAAAACAATCCCCCACCAATAGAACCGTCCCATTGTATGCAGAAATTAAAACTATTACCATTTTGTATCTGAAGTATTAACTCTTCTTACGTTTGAAGTTAAGATGCAATGCTATTTGGTAAAGAATTGTAGACATTTTCCTTATATTTTAATTTATATTTTTCAACTTCATTAAAGATAGCAAAAACATTTCTAAAATTATTATTCTCTTTTTCTAACGGCCTATTTGATTGAAGGTTAAAAATTAAAATTTAAAAAAGCTTTATTTGGTGATGTTTTTTTATGACAAAAGTCAGAATGCCACAGAACACAATAAAGCTTGGACTAAATTGTAAGGAATGTAATTAGGAGTTTCAGAGAAGATAACAATGCTGGCTGTGTGTTTGATGATGAATAAGCACAATATAGGCTTCAGAAAAATAAAATTAGTGATTAGACGGGCACAAAGCTGATGAAACAACTTAGATATGGAGAATGAATATATAACAGTATATGCAATGCAAGCAAGCCACTGGATGGGAATGCATGATAAATGGCGAGAGATAGAAAATGATGTAGAGAACAAGGGGATCATTGAGTATATGTCACAGATTCCTGGAAGTTGGTGGAATGGTAGATAAAGTGGTTGAGAGGGCATATGAGATACTTGCCTTTATTGGCTGAGCAGGACTACAAGAGCAGGAAAATCATGCTGGATCAGTATAAAATATCAGTGAGGCCATAGCTAGACTATCATGTACAGTTCTGGCCAGCACATTAAGAGGGTGTAGAAGAGATTTAAATGGATGTGTGAAATTACAGTTATTAAAAGTGACTGACTAGTTTGAAGTTTATTTTTTGAATAAGGAATGTACATTTGAAATGCATAAAATTATGAACGCTTAAACAGAAAGAACTACATTTCTTTTAGTGAATGATCAAAAACTAGTGATCTATATATATGTTAATTTAAGCAGGGTTAGATTAGAGTTGAGGAATTTGTTTCAACCAAAGACTAATAACAGGCTGGAATTCACTTCTGATGCAGAGACACTAATCGTGTCTGAAGGTCGACACTTGAAATAGCAGATGCTGCAATCTTGAAGTAGAAGCAGTGCTGGAGGAACTCAGTGGAGCAGAGAGACAGACAGACAGACAGACAGACAGACAGACAGACAGACAGACAGACAGACAGACAGACAGACAGACAGACAGACAGACAGACAGACAGACAGACAGACAGACAGACAACTTTATTAATCTCCTCAGGGAAATTCAGATGTCCAGTAGCCAACACAGCCAGAACGTAAAGCAGACAATAGATAAAATACGAACAATACATAAAAGCAATAAATACTTAATAATAACCCAATAAATAACTATTAAAAGTGCAAAGCATCCATGGAGGGAATAGCTATTATTTTGGGTTGTGACCAGAGTGATGGAGAAAGCTGGAAGAGAGAAGTGAGGGCATGGAAAAGCTTAGCAAGTGATGGGTGGATATAAATGAATAGAGGGGACGATTGGCAGGGGGGTGTAGTAAGTGACAAAGGCCAGAGGGGCAAAGGAGACAAAAGGGTGTCAGATGAAGGAAGAAGAGGCAACATATATCCAAAAGATTGGAGGTGGAGATATGGATGTATGGGGAGAGGGGGAGGGGGGAAGAGGGGGAAATGAAAGGGAAATATTGAACTTGGGAATGGGTGGAGGGGGAAGGAACAGGGTGACTATGGTTGTGGAAGATGGTGGGAGAAACGTGGATCATTGTGGTGTGGGGGAGGGGAAATAGAAGGGAGGTAAGGAGTATTACCAGAAATTGGAGAATGCAATGTTCATGCCATTGGGTTGTCAGGTCATCCAATCTTTAGTAATTCCCCCCTTATCTCCCTTCACATTCACCTACCCGCCCTCCACACCAGTGCACACACATTCTTCCTACTTACCTAGTCACCTGTACCTCCCCCTCCCCCTCCCCCCCAATTTCATCTCATACACCATATTTCCTTTCTACTTCCCCACCCCCTCCCACTCATTCCACTTGTTCCCCTTCTCTCCTTATCTGACACCGTTTTGTCTCTTTCTCACCTCCCGCCTTTGTTGCTGCTCCACCCATCTGCCCATGGCTGGATTTAGATGAAGAGAGGCCCTAGGCTATTCCACTTGTGAGGCCCCTCCCAATCCCCCACCCCCACGATGAGAGGAAGATGGAAGAGTCCACCAGATTTACACCGATGTGCAGCCGAGCGTGGCCAATGACATAAGGGCTGGAAAGGTGCGCTTTTTATTTATTGCCAATGCTAGTGTCAAGTTATCGGCTTAAAACACTATTATTTTGAAATGGAGGGCAAGGAAAATTACTGAAGTGTTGTTTAGAGACTACAGTGCGTTGTGACAGCGTATGTAAGAAAAGCCTATGACAGTGTCAAAAATATTATACACCAGGCCCGTACAAAGCTTTTCAAAAAGTGGGGTGGCATGACACGATTACAAAAATGTTATGTGAAATAAGTGCACGCAGCGTATATCACAAGCGCGAAGCTTAAAGACCCTTGCAGCCATGGCCCAGGGCCCGCTTAAGGGTCCTGGAAGCTCTGGAGTTTTAGATGCTCTCTGGTGCATTCTGAGCCTTATTTTGGAGGATTTTTGCACCAAATTTATGAACAACTAGACCAAGTGGGACCCGTTGGGTCCCAGCATCACACGGGAGAGCAGGTCACCAATGCAATATTCCACCTCTCCACCAATTCCAATACTGTTCGCCAGTGGGGGGGATGTCTGTGGCGCTACTATGGGTGTTGCGGGCCGAAGGTACTGGTTTCCAGAGGGCTAGTAAAGACATTGAGGGCCAAATGGATTCTTGGGCTGGCATCCAACTGTTGCAACGATTTTAAAAGCCAAGCCAAGGCAAACAATTGGTTTGCAGCCACCTGACAACCAAAATTCATTTTGTGAACACAAACTTTATAAAAAGGCGAGGCAAACAATTGGGCTGCAGCCACCTGACAACCAAAATTCATTTTGTGAACACAAACTTTTTAAAAAGGCGTGGCAAACAATTGGGCTGCAGCCACCTGACAACCAAAATTCATTTTGTGAACACAAACTTGTTAAAAAGGCAAGGCAAACAATCGGGCTGCAGCCACCTAACAACCAAAATTCATTTTGTGAACACAAACAATTTAAAAAGGCGACGCAAACAATTGGCCTGCAGCCACCTGACAACCAAAATTCATTTTCTGAACTCAAACTTGTTAAAAAGGTGAGGCAAACAATTGGGCTGCAGCCACCTGACAACCAAAATTCATTTTGTGAACACAAACTTGTTAAAAAGGCGAGGCAAACAATTGGGAAAAACTGGAAGGAGGCACTGTTAGCATACGTAGTTGTATATCGGGCGATCACTCACTCAACGGCAGCAAAAAGTCCAGCAGTGGCTTTGTTTGGAAGGAAAATTCGCACTAAAATACCAAAAGTGCGAGAGATCATGGAAGACCAGGAGCTGAGAGACTGTGATGCCAACAAGAAAGGTGCGACAAAATGGTATGCTGACTTGAAACGAGGAGTCAGGCACTCTGAAATAAGTCCTGTGCTTGTGAGGCGAGATGATGGCGGTAAGTAACGAGCGGCAGCATGGTGACAGTCAAGTCTCCAGAAGGTGTTATCTACAAGAGAAATGTATCAAGCGTCAAAAACTACATGTCAAAAATCCACCAAGAGCTACTGATTCAGAGGGGTAACACAACATTTCCAAGGTGGTAATCAGAGTTCCGGAGGCAGCACGCCGCAACGCAGGTGGTGAGTGGAGAAGGTGTCTGGGTGACAACACTTTGGCAGATTCAACAGGCTCTGATGCTTCTGTGCCAGCTGGTAGACCAAAACGTGAAAGGAGAGTCCCCAAGAGATATGACGATTTTGTGTTATAGATTATGATCCTGTTTAGTGTGATACTGTTTATTATGATACTGTTTATTTTGATACTGTTAATTATAAAACTGTTTATCATGAGCAAGGAGTTTATTAAGGTTACAAGAGTGTAAAAAGTTGTAGTTGTAATGCATGTGTTTTGTGAGTTATTGGGACACAAATGAAAACACAAATATGTGATGTTCAAGTGTTCAAGTTCAAGTGAGTTTATTGTCATGTGTCCCTGTATAGGACAATGAAATTCTTGCTTTGCTTAAGCACACAGAAAATAGTAGGCATTTACTACAAAACCGATAAATGTGTCCATATACCATGATATAAATATATACACACATGAATAAATTAACTGGTAGTGCAAATAACAGAAAGTGGTTGCTAATAATCAGAGTTTTGTCCGAGCCAGGTTTAATAGCCTGATGGCTGAGGGGAAGTAGCTATTCCTGAACCTGGTTGTTGCAGTCTTCAGGCTCCTTCTACCTGAAGGTAGCAGGGAGATGAGTGTGTGGCCAGGATGGTGTGGGTCTTTGATGATACTGCCAGCCTTTTTGAGGCAGCGACTGCGATAAATCCCCTCGATGGAAGGAAGGTCAGAGCCGATGATGGACTGGGCAGTGTTTACTACTTTTTGTAGTCTTTTCCTCTCCAGGGCGCTCAAATTTCCGAACCAAGCCACGATGCAACCGGTCAGCATGCTCTCGACTGTGCACCTGTAGAAGTTAGAGAGAGTCTTCCTTGACAGTCCGACTCTCCGTAATCTTCTCAGGAAGTAGAGGCGCTGATGAGCTTTTTTGATAATTGCGTTAGTGTTCTCGGACCAGGAAAGCTCTTCAGAGATGCGCACCCCCAGGAATTTGAAGTTCTTGACCCTTTCAACCATCGACCCGTTGATATAAATGGGGCTGTGGGTCCCCCTCCTACTCCTTCCAAAGTCCACAATCAGTTCCTTGGTTTTGTTGGTGTTGAGGGCCAGGTTATTGCGCTGGCACCATATGGACAGTTGCTCGATCTCTCTTCTGTACTCTGACTCATCCCCATCAGTGATACGCCCCACAATAGTGGTGTCGTCAGCGAACTTGATGATGGAGTTCGCACTGTGGTTCGCTACGCAGTCATGTGTATAGAGTGAGTACAGCAGGGGGCTGAGCACGCAGCCTTGAGGTGCTCCCATGCTGATTGTTATTGAGGCTGACACATTTCCACCAATACGAACAGACTGTGGTCTGTGGACGAGGAAGTCGAGGATCCAGTTGCAGAGGGATGCGCAGAGACCCAGTTCTGCGAGTTTGGTAACCAGTTTGGAGGGGATGATTGTGTTAAATGCCGAGCTGTAATCAATGAATAACAGCCTGACATATGAGTTTTTGTTGTCCAAGTGGTCCAGTGCGGAGTGGAGGGCCAGCGAGATCGCATCCACCGTTGATCTGTTGTGGCGGTAGGCGAACTGCAGTGGGTCCAGGTTTTTGTCGATGTAGGAGTTGATTTGCTCCATGATCAACCTCTCAAAGCACTTCATCACCACCGGCGTTAGTGCTACTGGTCGATAGTCATTGAGGCACATCACCTTACTCTTCTTGGGCACCGGTATAATTGATGCCCTTTTAAAGCAGGTGGGGACCTCAGACCTCAGAAGTGAGAGGTTGAAAATGTCCGTAAAAACTCCCGCCAGTTGGTCCGCACAGGTTTTTAGAACACGGCCGGGTATACCATCAGGTCCAGGTGCTTTTCGGGGGTTCACCCCTCTGAAGGATTTCCTGACATCGGCCTCTGTGACTGAGACTGAAATGCCATCACAGCGAATGGGGGATCGGGAAGAATTTAATTGGAAAGTATATTAGAAAGAACACATATTAATTTAAAGTTTAATTCTGGTAAAGGAGGGATGTCATGATGATGAGTCATGATGATGATATGCATATATCTTGACCTTTGTATCAGCTGACTTGGAGGTCAGATCACATGTGCGCTGTGTAAGCCTAGGCAGGGGGCCATGGCTGAGTGAGATAATAAACACAGAGACCAAGGAATGTAACCTGTAAATATTGTGTCAGTATCATTATTATTCCACATCTGAGGCCAGGATGTGAAGGGTCTCAACCTGAAATGTCACCTATTCATGTTCTCCAGAGATTCTGCCTGACGTGCTGAATTGCCCCAGCACTCCTTACTTTACTGGTATGAAATCGTATGGACCCTTACAATTTCTCCTTCCATTATTGTAGTGAACTCTATCCCTTACACAAATCGACTTGTCCCTTTTATGAAAAAACACCAGTTTGCATTATCATGCTCTTTTTTCTGGCCTGTATTTTAGGGATTATTCAGGAGTTATAAAATGTTGTGTATGTAGCAGTCATTAATTCAAACAAAAACCAGTCGTCAGAAAATCTGTTCTAATATACATTCCAAACAGCAATCAGTTTGAAGTTAAAAGGATAGCTTTGCAAACAGAGGGACTATCTGGTTTTGTACCATTGTGTGCATACCTATGGTTGAAACAGACTGTTCTGTTAAATGTACGACGATGGCTTAAGTTATTTCACACCATTGTGATAGGGATGAAGGAAGCCTCCAGACCAGATTTATTTTGCCACTTGGTACATTGGGCAAGGTCATAGGCATATGTGTAGAAATATGCAGATGCTGGTTAATATGTAAAATGATGTAAAATATTACACTACTTCTCACCTTGTTCTGGACTACACTTGCTCCCACCTGAATCTGGACCACACATCCTCTCTATGCAACATAGAAACTGCATCTAGCTTGTCCAATCCCTTAAGAATTTTATATTCCTCTGGACAGCACCTCTGGATAACACCCTTCATCCCACCAGTCCTTGCACCAAACATATCATACATAACATTACCATCATCCTGCCATCTAGACTACACTCACTCCCACCATGCCTCTTGCAAAGACCTCTGGCTCTGCTGCAGCTGCTCCCAAGATGAGACTTTCCATTCTAGGACATCCAAGAATATCATTAGTTTCATGTGGTTTCTCCCTTCCGTCATACTTAGATCCATCACCTGTGTCTCCTCTGCATCCAATATTTCAGCTCTTGCTTCCCCTCCCCCTTGATGGACCAAGGATAGAGTTCCTCTTGTCCACATCTTTCATCCCGCCAGTCGTTGCATCTAACAGATCATACCCCAACATTACCGTCACTTCCAATGTGATCCTCCCACTAGTCACAGCAATACATCTCCAGCCCTTTCCACATTACACAGAGACTGCTCTCTCTGCAACTTCTTGGTTCACTCATTCCTTCCCACCCAAACTACCCTTTCCCCAGGTACTTTCCCCTGAAACTGCAGGAGATGAAACACCTGTCCTTATAGGCTCCTCCTTTGCATCCATCGAGGGACTCCAGCAGTCCTTCCAGGTTACACAGAGGTTCATGTATACCTCCTCTAACCCTATCAACTGTATTCAATGTTCACAAAGCGGCCTCCTGTGCATTGACGAGACCAACCGTAGATTCGGCAAGCATTTTGTTGAACACTTGCGCTTGGTCTGCCAAGGACTACTGAATTACATGGCTGCTAACCAGTTCAACACCCCCAACCCATTCCTACACTGACCTTTCTTTCCTGGGCCTCTTCCATTGCCAGAGAGAGGCCACATACTAACTGGTGAAACAGTTAGTCATATTCCGTGGGTAGGTTACAATCCAATGATATGAACATTGAATTTCAATTTTTCAATTTTAGATTGTTTCAACATCCTCTAACACCCCCCCCCTCCTTTTCCCCCCTCCTCCCCCTTTCTTCTCCCCCATCCTTCCCCTGTCCATGACCATTGTAGCTAGTGAAATTGTAATGAAACATCTGATGTTAACTTTGATCGTAAGAATATAAAATGAAAGTAATTGAGTACAATTGAGTAAAGTATTGTTTAGAACATAGATCTGTACAGCACTGGCATAGACCCTTTGGCCAACAATGTTTGTGCCGAATATGATGCCTGACCTCATCTGCATCTACAAGATTCATATCCATTTCCGGCATTTGCATGTGCCTATGTAAAAGGCTGATGACATCACAATGACTCTACGTGCTGTGTTTGTGCCACGAGCTGCCAGTCTGTGAACTGCCCGCCCCGTTCCACTCCTCTCCCCCATCCTCCTCTCTCCCCCTCTCCCCCTCCTCTCCTTCTCTCCAACCTCCTCTCTCCCCCACCTCTCTCTCCCCCTCCTCTCTCTCCCCCTCCTCTCTCCCCCCTCCTCTCTCTCCCCCCTCCTCTCTCTCCCCCTCTCTCTCCCCCTCTCACCCCCCCCCCTCTCACTCCCCCATCTTCCCCCCTCTCACTCCCCCCCCCCCCCCCCCCCTAGTTAAACTCATCTGTCATTTCTCGCCCATTTCTGCAGCTGAGTTATATCTCACTGTACCTTCAATACAATTTGAGTTTGGGAGACGCTTGAGAGAGAGTTTCGAAGAGAATGCCTGTTCGCAGTCGCTGCCTCAAAAAGGCTGGCAGTATCATCAAAGACCCACACCATCCTGGCCACACACTGATCTCCCTGCTACCTTCAGGTAGAAGGTACAGGAGCCTGAAGACTGCAACAACCAGGTTCAGGAATAGCTACTTCCCCTCAGCCATCAGGTTATTAAACCTGGCTCGGACAAAACTCTGATTATTAGCAACCACTTTCTGCTATTTGCACTACCAGTTTATTTATTCATGTGTGTATATATTTATATCATGGTATATGGACACATTTATCGGTTTTGTAGTAAATGCCTACTATTTTCTGTGTGCTTAAGCAAAGCAAGAATTTCATTGTCCTATACAGGGACACATGACAATAAACTCACTTGAACTTGAACTTGAATTAAATAGATTACCAGCTTAGGCTCCGAGTGGCTTTGTTCATAAGTCACATATTTATCATTACAGGTCCTCTGCAAAGGCATTTTCCCATAACAATATAGTGGTGCCATATGAGTTGTTGCTGTCTCACCATTCCATGGACTCAAGTCCAATTCTGACCCTTGGTCCTGTATGTTAGAGTTTGCATTCTCCCCATGTGACCACATAGGTTTCCTCCCACATCCCAAATGTCGTTGCTGCTGGCAGGGTAGTTGTTGACTTTATCTTACAACCAGTGCAGGTGGGTTATAGGTGGGAATGAGTGTGGAGTTGATCGGTTTGTGAGATAGACAGAGAGAGGCCAACTGGCCACTTTCTGTCATGAGATGCATAAAATAAATGAATGGCTGAAGGAGACAGAGAAAAAAAATATTATACGACTCTCAGACTTACGGAATAGTAGTTTAACCAAACTATTTAAAGAGGTTCTTTAAGGGAAATGGAACCAAATGACGTGGCATTGTTATATCAATGCTGTAATGTTGTCATGTAAAATAGCTGTGTCCTGGCAAGAATTGAAACAAATTCCAAATATGATGCATTCAAATGTGAGTAGGTTTGTATGCTCCAAATATTAAGTTGCAACATACAAATACTTTATATCACTTTGAAGTTAATAAACTGGATAAAGAAATAAAGAATTAGCATTTATATAATGTTATATTCAGGTCTCAGGACATCCCAAAGTGCTTCCCAACCAATGAATTACATTTGAAGTATAGTTGCTGTTGTAGTGCTAGAAATGCAGCAGTCAATTTGAACATGCCAAGGTCATCGTGCAGTGCAAAAAATGACCAATTAAAATGTTTTAATGCCTTTGGCTGAGGATAAATGTTTCCCAGCATACTGGGATTTTATTTTTTGCGTGATTATGTGACTATAGAGTCTCTTGGGACATTTTTCTACATCAAAGGGGCTATATAAATGCATGTACTTCCTATCAAACAGAGCCAACCACTGCAGCAGAGAATAATTAATTAGATGAAATTTCAGACAGAGGCAACTGACTATTAATTTATTTGAACTAGATTAAATGTCACTCTTGCGCTCTGTAGTAATGTGCTATCTTATAATTGGTCAACTTTTAATTCTTCATAAATGAGGGATTTGCAAAAAACTGTGCTCTCCTCCTTGTGCAGAATAATGACAAAGGTACATTTTCAGGAATGATTTGAGGTATGAGGCCCTAGAAGTGACTGGTCATATCATAACTCTGGCACAGTTTAATCTTTCAAAACAGGAGAAATCGATATATACAAGGTTGATGGAAAAACAAGTGGGCCACATAAAAATGCCATTATGTTATAAATGTCTTTACATTACTAAAAGGAGGGAAAATAATGAAAATTGACATACTATATTGTTACAATGCTGAAATAACTTTCATTACCATCAATCCATAGTGGTTGATGAAAAAATGCAGATATGTTTATCAGCAAATAAAGATCAGTCCGTTCTGTTTTCATAACTTTCTTTTAAAAATACTTGTTGATAAAGATGGGCCTTTCTTGCACCCATTTTACGTGCACATATTTTTTGCTCCTCAGGCTCTGACAATATCTAGCCTTCAGTTAAATTTATGGCCAGAATTGCCCTTTGAGACAATTATGGCCATCCTAACATCCAAGCGATCCAGCTAAATCAAATGCTAGGGCAATGACGCATGTCATATCTTAATATCTTATTTTAAAATCCTTCACAAATGCTGGTCAACCTGCCTAGATCACTATCAAAGCAGCTACTTTGCATATTAACCATGAGTAACTATTATTAATTGGACACCATTACCAAAGTTTTGTGTAGATATTTAGAGCACTCCTTGAATGCCACAGTCAATCCATCATAATCAACCTTATTATCTGCTTCATTGCGCATCCCATGTGTGTCGAATGCAGGAACCCCCTGTAAAAACTGAACAGTAAACAGCAGCTCTCTCACTAAATGATAATAGTAATTTTGGATTGGACTCAAGCTCTTGTGTTGAGGAGTGGTGCTCTACAAGAGACTTGGCCAAAAATGTACTCCTTGGTCCCAGCTCATCTCTTCAATTGCTTCTTTGAATACCACAATCTCAAAATATTATTTTTTAATTGAGTGAAAAGGTTAGAGGTTTACCTCATGTTTACTTTTCTCTTTAAACATAAAGAACAACTTCATGGCATAATGCTAAATATACAAAAATAAAATAAATACAGCAATTACCACAATTCCATGCATGATGTTAATTACAGTTTTAGAAAATATTTTTTTAAGTTGAGTATGGATTTCCAATCTGCTATTTGGCATAATAGAAAATTGAAATACATTGATTTATTCCGTATTCAAACAATGTGCAAAAAAATCTAAAGTGGAAGATGAAGATAACGTATTAGCCTAACACTGTGGGTAAAAAGCTCATCAATTTGATTCACTGCTGAATGAAGGGACAGCTATCGCTAAACCTGGCTCCAGTAATAGGGGCATTAGATGTTTTGCAAATGGTGCTTTAATGAAATATTACAGTTATAATATTATCAGAATTGCATGTCTGAAATGTTACACCTCAAAGATATGAGATTCGTCCTAGCAGGTAAAGCAGACCAATTCCTAAAGATTTGGACTACTTTTACCGACTTATTCCAAAAATATGGTGCAACTTAACCCTGGATATTAACCATATATGAAGCAGGTATATCCCTATTCCCTTTTTTTTTTCTTATTAGTTTATTTTATTTTATTTTTATTTTATTTTATTCCTGTTTTTTCTCGGTTTTTTCTCTCTTTATATCTTTACGGGTTCTTTCTATCTATTCTTTCACGAACTATCAATATCACTACTTTACTTAACTTTCTCTTTCCTTCTCTATTTTGCTTCTGCTACTTATTATTAATAAATTAAAAACAAGAAGTTGTACACAAAATGTATTATGTTATACACGGTTTATACCACTGTACATTGCTTCTAATAAAAATATTTATAAAAAAAATAAAATAATAATTATAATAATATTATCAGAATTGTTTAATACCATAACCTCAAACCTATCGCTTAGAATATATCTCACACATCCATATTAACAATTACAAAGATAACCAGCCCTGATTTAATGATTAGCATTGGGGATCATTCTGGAATAGAATATAGAACATAGTCTAGTGCAGCACGAGAACAGGCCATTCGGCTCACAATGTCTGTACTGAACAAAATGCCAAGACTATCTCTTCTCTACCTGCACATAATCCATTTCCCTCCATTCTCTGCGTATCCATATGCCTATCCAAACGTCTGTTAAATGTCAATATGGTATTTGCCTCAACAACCAATCACTGCATAGTGTTCCCCATCACCCGTTGTGTCAAAATGTTGCCCTGCATATTTATTCTATTTCTAAAGCTCTTGATTGTGGTTGTGTGTGTGTGTGTGTGTATATGTGTGTGTCAATTTCTATTTTTCTATTTTCTTCCAAACGCTAGGTCACAGCCTTCCCATTTTCACACATTCTGCTCACATTTTTCCTGCCGTGGCAATAAACATTCCGTCGCATTCCCACCTATATTTCCGGATTTTTATTTGTTTAATGTTTTTTTACAAAGCCAGGAAACGCACCCATTTCGGGAAAAAAAACCTGAGTGATGTCACAATTGACTCGCAAGGAAGGACGGGACAATCCGGGAGTAAGGGGCACTCCAGCGCACCCGAGTGATGTCACAATGGACTAGTGGGGCAGGACGGGACACTCTGGAGGGAGGGGCACACCAGCGCACTCACGTGGCGGCCGCTGTCGCTGCTGGTGCCCGACGGCCGACAGGGAGGGTGGTGCGGCAGCTGGAGTGAGAGCCGAGCCCGAGGCAGAAAAAGAACCCACCGCTGGAACCAAGGACCAGCCTGGATCCGGGGTCAGGGACAAGCCCACTGGAGCCCAGGTGGTGGCTGGGCTGACGACTGGAGTCTGCGGCCAGGGCCAGGTCGAGTATGAGAACCAGGCCGAGTTCCAGGCACTGGTGCTGCTCTACGGCCTGGGTAGGTCCTGGGGCAGGGAATGAGTGGAGGAGCATGTGGGAAATGAGGAGGAGGGAGATGGGAGTGGGGTAGTAGAGGGGGATGGGGGAGCGGAGGAGGGAGATGCCTCTCACTCCCACCCTCTCTACCCTCCCCTTCTCTATTCCTTCCCTATCTACCCTCACTCCCACCCTCTCTAACCCCCTCCCTCTCTATCCCCCTCCATTTCTAACCTCCTCCCTCTCCCTCTCTATCCTTCCTCCCCCTCACTCTACCCCTCTCCCTCTACCCCCTCCTTCTTTATCTCACCCCTCCCTCTCTGCCCCTTTCCCTCTCTCCCCACCCACCCTCCCACTACCCTCCCTCTCTACTCCCCACCCCTCCCTCCCTCCCTCCCTATCCCTCCCTCTCTACCCCATCCCCCATCTTTCCCTCTCTACTCCCTCTCTGCCCCTCTCCCTCTCTGCCCCTTTCCCTATCTACCTGCCCCTCCCCCTCCCACTATCCTCTCTCTCTATTCCCCACCCCTCCCTCTCCCTCTTTATCCCTCTCCCTCCCTCTCTACCCCATCCCCCATCTTTCCCTCTCTATTCCATCTCCCTCTCTACTCCCCACCCCTCCATCTCCCTCTCTATCCCTCTCCCTCCCTCTCTATCCCTCTCCCTCCCTCTCTACCCCATCCCCCATCTTTCCCTCTCTATTCCCTCTCCCTCTCTGCCCCTCTCCCTCTCTGCCCATTTCCCTCTCTACCTGCCCCTCCCCTCCCACTATCCTCCCTCTCTATTCCCCACCCCTCTCTCTCCCTATCGCTCTCTACCCCATCCCCCTCCCTTTCCCTCTCTACTCCCTCTCCCTCTCTGCCCCTCTGCCCTTCTCCCTCTCTACCCCCTCCCTCTGCACTACCCCTCCTTCTCTACCAACCCTCCCTCTCTACCACCCCTCCCTCTATACCCCCCCCCTCCCTCTCTCGGGATTGAAGTGGCAGGGTGCTGGGGGATGAGGACAAATGAGCCGCGTCTGCACAGTTGGGGGCTATGCGTGAGTGGTGCAATATGGCGTTGGGGAATGGCTTGCGTTGGGGGGAAAGGTGAGTGCTGGAATCTTGCACAGGGAGAGCAGATACCCCCAACGGGTCTGCACTTGGTCTGGTAATCTTTAAAATTTGCCTCTCTCACCTTTGTTATGCCCTCTGGATGCCTTCCTTCCTGGTAAAAAATTTCACCTTCGTTGTATCTACTTCTATCAAGTCTCCCTGCAACCTCCAGTGTTCCAAAGAAACCAATCCAAGTGTGCCCAAAATGTGTCTGAGGAAGGGTCTCGGCCCGAAACGTCACCCATTCCAGAGATACTGCCTCATCCGCTGAATTACTCCAGCATTTTGCGGCTACCAAGTGTGTCCAACCTCTCCCTAATACCCTGCCATCCAAGCATCATTCTGATAAACCTCCTCTGCACCATTACTAAAGCCTCCACATCCTTCCTGTAATTGGGCAACCAGAATTGCATGCAGTAGTCCAAATGCAGCCTAAACAGCCCTATAAAGCTGCATTGTGACTTCCTGACTCTTATACTCAATAGCCTGACCTATGAATGCAAGCATACCATATACCTTTTTTCTCACTCTATCTGCTTGTGTGGCCACTTTCAGGGAGATACCATTGGATCTCAACATCCCTCTGTTTCAATGCTGTTAAGTGTCATGCCATTAATTCTGTATTCTTCTCTTACATTTGACCTCTCAAAGTGCAACACCTCCAATTTGCTCTAATTTAACTTCCATTTTTCTGTCCATTCCACTGTCGTCACTGCCTTAGTTACAGTCCATGACCCCAACATTCTTGGTTCTCATCTGCAATCTCACTAACCAAATACATATATTTATATATTTTACCAGATTCTCTTTACTTTGCTTCGTAACTAAAGGAACAACATGAGCTACTCTCCAGTCCTCTGGTCCTCATGTGTAACTAGAGAAGATCCAAAGATCTTCGTCAAGGCACCTGCAATCTCCGTTCTTGCCTTTCTCAATAATCTGGGATAAATCCCATCGGATCCTGGGGATTTATCCAACTTAATGCTCTTCAAGAGCCCCACCACTTCCTTCTTCATCTGAAACTGCCCTGACATATTAGTATTCTCCACACTGATCTTACTGTCCCCAGTGTCTTTCTCCTCGCTGAAAACAGATGCAATGTAATCGTTTAGTACATCCCCAGACTCGAAGCACAAATTCAATTCTTGATCCATGAGCAGCCCTACCTCCTTCCTTGTTATCCTCTTGTTTTGAATATAGGTAGAGAAAAGCTTTGAGATTTGCTTTAAGCCGACTCCCCAAATGCATTTTGTAGGCTCTTTTGGCTGTCCTAATTGCCCATGAGTTTTTTCTTTCTTTTTATTCCACACATGCCCTGCCTGATTTCCCTTTATGCACTCTCTTTTTAAATAAAAAATGTTGACCAAATTTACAACTTCTTTTTCATCCAAGGTTCCATTACTTGCCATTCCTGTTCCTCCTCTTTTCTGGAACATGCTAGTTCTGAACAACACATCAAAGCAGATAATGTTCAAGGAAATGTAGAATGTAGACAAAAATGCTGGAGCAACTCAGCGGGCGAGGCAGCATCTATGGAGCAAAGGAATAGGTGACGTTTCGGGTCGAAACCCTACTTCAGACTGATGTGGGGGGGGAGGGGGGTGGAGGTGCAGTAAACAGAAAGGAAGAGGCATAGACAGTAGGCTGTGGGAGAGCTGTGAAGGAGAGGGAAAGGAGGGAGAAAGCAAGGATTACCTGAAATTGGAGGTCAATGTTCATTCCGCTGGGGTGTAAACTACCCAAGCGAAATATGAGGTGCTGCTCCTCCAATTTGTGGTGGGACTCACTCTCGCCATGGAGGATGCCCCGGACAGAATGGTCAGATTTGGAATGGGAGGGGGAGTTGAAGTGCTGAGCCACCGGGAGATTAGTTTGGTTATTGCGAACTGAGCAGAGGTGTTGGGCGTAGCGATCGCCAATCATGCACTTGGTCTCACCGATGTAGAGCAGTTGACATCTGGAACAGCGGATGCAATAGTTGAGGTTGGAGGAGGTGCAGGTGAACCTCTGCCTCACCTGGAACGACTGCTTGGGTCCTTGGATGGAATCGAGGGGGGAGGTAAAGCGACAAGTGTAGCATTTCCTGCGGTTGCAAGGGAAAGTACCAGGGGAGGGGGTGGTTTGGGTGGGAAGGGAAGAATTGACCAGGGAGTTATGGAGGGAACGGTCTCTGCAGAAAGCCAAAAGGGGATGAGATGGGAAGATGTGGCCAGTGGTGGGTTCCCGTTGGAGGTGGCAAAAATGTTGGAGGATCATCTGTTGTATGTGACGGCTGGTAGGGTGGTAGGTGAGGACAAGGGGGACTCTGTACTTGTTACGAGTGGGGGGATGTGGATTGCGTGTGGAGCTACAGGATATAGAGGAGACCCTGGTGAGAGCCTCATCTATAGAGGAAGGGAATGTAGAATTGTTAGCTGAGGGGAAGGTGACGATGAGGCATACAATCAGTAAAATGTAATCAAAACACCTTAACGTCTCCACTCAGTCCACCTTGGCATACACAATTTTTCTTGGGCAGCTTACAAACCTGTGTTATGAAAATTTATTTCTCTAACTTTAAGTAACCCTTGAATTTCCTCTCTCTCTCCGTCCTTCCCCCACCCTATTTTTCCAACTAGTTTCATTGTCCTGATTAATTTTATTGACATTTCACTGATTGTATGCCTCATTGTCACTTTCCCCTCAGCTAACAATGTACCATTCTACAATTCTTTGATCATCATCTGCTTTGATCTGTTCTTTTCACATCTTACCCTACCACATCTCTAGTCTCCCCCTCCCCTGAACCTCAATCTGAAGAAGGGTTTCATCCCGAAACATCACCCATTCCTTCTCTCCAGAAATGCTGCCTGCATTTTACTCCAGCATTTTGTGTCTATCATCAGTGCAAACCATTATCAGCAGTTCTTTCCCACACATGGCAGTTCTGAATTTCAAATAACTGATCTTTAAGTGACTCCCAAAGGCAGATGTAGATTTACTCAATAACAATTGCTCTAAGCGTACCCTCCCAAGCTCCTGTCTAATAACATTGTATTTTGCCTTAATCCAATTTAGTACTTTCCCACAAATTCCACCCTTCTCCCAATTCAAAACCATCTTAAAAGTTATGGAGTTGTGATCACTATCCTAAAAATGCTCTTCCATTGAAACCCCATTCTTTTTCTTGCATATGGCATGCAGAGCCTAAAGTTGTTAGACAATTTGTTCTGTTTGATCTTCTAATTGTGCACACCAGGTTGATTGCATTCGTCGAAATAGGGTGGACCACGTGAAGGTTGCAATCTCCCACCCCTGAAAACCCATTCATCTGGCGAGGCTCATTTCCCAGTACCAGGTCCAGTATGTTTCATTTTCACCTTGGACTATCCACATATTGTTTCAAAAACTCTCTTGGATATACCTCACAAATTCTGCCCTATCTGAGCCTTTGGCACTGTGCAGGTCCCAGTCAATAATGGGGAAGTTAAAGTCACTCACTAAGACAACCTTGATGCTTTGGCATCTTTCGGTACTCTATTTACATATCTGATTTTCTATCTCCCACTTGTTATTGGTGCCCCAGGAGTACAATCGAATGCTTGCACCTTTCTTATTTCTAAATTCTATTCCCATTGCCTCAGTGGACAACCATCTAGTATGACCTCTATGAGTGCTGCTGTGATAGTCTCCCCGTTTAGTAACCCAACTCCTCCACTTTTTTGCTTCCCTCTCGATCACGTCTGAAAAACTGAAACCCCAGAATATTGAGCTGCCAGTTGAGTTCCTCCCGCAACCATGTTCCTGAAAAGACCACAACCAAATCTCCTTTATCTTGTAACAAATTAGAAGTGTTGATGGGCTTTCTTTATGATTTCTTCAAGGTGCTGGGTCCAGGACAGATCTTCAGAGATATGCAAGCCCAGGAACTTGATGTTTTTGATTCTCTCCACCACCGACCTCTCGATGAAGAAAGACCTTCAACCTTCCTCGTCTAAAGTTAACAAAGTTGAGAGCAAGTTTGATGTTCTGGCACCATTCAGTCAGATGATTAATCTCCCTCCTATACTCAGTATTATCCTGATGGTAGTTTAATCTCTGTTTTAAAAGATGAAGCAGGAACTGTGACTGACTACACGGATTGGGCATAAAGTGAGTGGAGCAGGGGATTGAGCACACAGCCTTGAGGTTCTCCTATGCTGATGGCAATGCAGAATGAAATGCTGCCAATGCCTACCAAATCTGGTAGGCATTGGCAGCCATGACAGGCCATGTCAACATCATGTTCTGTTGATGAGGAGATCGAGGATCCAGTTGCACAGGGATATGCAGAGACCGAGTATCCTGAACTAGGTAAGAAGTTTGGAGAGGCTGATAGTGTTGAATGACAAGCTGTAGTCTATGAATATCAGCCTGATGCAATTGTTTTTATTATCCAAGTGGTCCAGTGCAGTGTGAAGAACCAGCGAGATCACATCTTCTGTTGATCTATTGTGGTGATAGGTAAATTGTAATGGATCCAGTTTGTTGTTGAGGTAGGAGTTGTTAAGCACCATAACCAACCTCATAAGGCACTTCATCACCATGGATGTTAGTGCCACCAGTCGGTAATCATTGAGCCATGTCACCTTATTTTGGTATCATTGATGCCCTTTTAAAGCAGGTGAGAAGCTCAGATCTTAAGAATGAGAAGTTGAAGATGTCCACAAAAACTCCACCCAGTTGGCCCAAGCATTTTTTTGAGAACATGATCAGGTCCAGACGCTTCAACCTCCTGAAGAAATATGAAGCAAAGAGTTGAACGCTGGAGATGAGTGACAAAAAAGGCAACATTTGACCAAAGGTGGACCCAAGGAGCTTGATAAATTTGCAACATGCTTCAATTATCGAAGACATAATTTTTGGACAAAATTACGCTGCTTATCACAGCGTCCGAGAACCAAGGATTGTCATTGTTGATCACCTTTCGATCACAAGGCAAGAAGGGAGGATGTTTGCTGATGATTGCACAATGTTCAAATCTACTCCCCTGAGGAAATGAAACAATCCATGTCACCAAGCTGCACGAGGTAGACTGATAGGTTAGACTTATATTGCACTTGTTGTAGGCGGGAACCATTTCCAATAGAAGAGAGCAAACCACCTGCCATTGACATTTAATAACATTACCATCCACCTTCTATCTGTAGAAAATTGGAAAAATCCGATCCACTCAATCACTATCCCTTCAGAATATTTTTAATCATGTGATAGAAAACATTGTTGACAATGTTATGAAGTACTCCTATTCATCAATGGGTTTAGCCAAGACAATTTGATTCCAAGCCTCTTTGCAGGACCTTTGCTGCAAAACTATATCCTGCACTACAATTTTTTTTCTTTGTTCTTCCTGATGTACTTGTATGTGGCTTGATTGTATTCATTAATAGTGTTATCTTATTTAATTAGCGATGCAAGGAAAAGAATGTTTGAAGATCAAAACACGGCAGAAATTTATGGACCATTGGAAAATGGTGATCCGTGCCTTCCTGTATGTTTCTGATACATGAAACATAGAAATATAGAAACATAGAAAATAGGTGCAGGAGGAGGCCATTCGACCCTTCGAGCCAGCACCGCATTCATTGTGATCATGGCTGATCGTCCCCTATCAATAACCCGTGCCTGCCTTCTCCCCATATCCCTTGACTCCACTAGCCCCTAGAACTCTATCTAACTCTCTCTTAAATCCATCCAGTGACTTAGCCTCCACTGCCCTCTGTGGCAGGGAATTCTATAAATTCACAACTCTCTGCGTGAAAAAGTTTTTTCTCACCTCAGCCTTAAATGACCTCCCCTTTATTCTAAGACTGTGGCCCCTGGTTCTGCACTTGCCCAACATTGGGAACATTTTTCCTCCATCTAGCTTGTCCAGTCCTTTTATAATTTTATATGTTTCTATAAAATACATAGATAGATACATAGAAAATAGGTGCAGATACATAGAAAATAGGTCCATTTGGCCCTTCAAGCCTGCACCGCCATTCAATATGATCATGGCTGATCATCCAACTCAGTATCCCGTACCTGCCTTCTCTCCATACCCCCTGATCCCTTTAGCCACAAGGGCCACATCTAACTCCCTCTTAAATATAGCCAATGAACTGGCCTCAACTACCTTCTGTGGCAGAGAGTTCCAGAGATTCACCACTCTCTGTGTGAAAAATGTTTTTCTCATATCGATCCCCCCTCATCCTAAACTCCAGTGAATACAAGCCTAGTCTTTTCAATCTTTCCTCATATGACAGTCCCGCCATCCCAGGGATCAATCTCGCGAACCTACGCTGCACTGCCTCAATCACAAGGATGTCCTTCCGCAAATTAGGAGACCAAAACTGTACACAATACTCCAGATGTGGTCTCACCAGAGCCCTATACAACTGCAGAAGAACCTCTTTACTCTTGTTATGAAGGCCAACATTCCATTAGCTCAACATCTCAACATACTGGTGAAATACAACTTCAAAGCACCATCCTCCCAATGGCAGGCTAGGTGAACCAATATGAGCATTTTCTCCAGCCTGATAGCCTCAGAATGGAGGTCTTACTCTAATTGGCCAGCTCCAATGGCCATGCTATATTGCTCTTTTGTTTGATGGCAGATTCATGACAATCTTTTCCACTGTGGCACTCTGGCAAAACTCTGAAAGTTTATTCGGAACTCTGCCATGGTGACCCTGGTGATCCAGCGATGTCCTCAAAGTTACTTTGAAAACCCCCCCCAATTTAACCAACTGTAGAATGTTCTGCCTCAGAGGGCGGTGGAGGCAGGTTCTCTGGATGCTTTCAAGAGAGAGCGAGATAGGGCTCTTAAAAATAGCAGAGTCAGGAGATATGGGGATAAGGCAGGAACGGAGTACTGATTGGGGATGATCAGCCATGATCACATTGAAAGGCGGTGCTGGCTCGAAGGGCCAAATGGCCTACTCCTGCACCTATTGTCTATTGTCCATTGTCTATTGACCTCATCAACTACCTTAGAACCCTCAGAACCACTGTGGAATGTAGTCATCATTAAACATAAGAAATTGCCAAAGAAGCAGTGAAGGATTGAAAAGGAAGAACGCACATGAATGTGATGACTACTACATTCCAATTACCAGACGGACTGAACCTGTAATCCCATTTGTGTGCAGTTCATTAAACACTGAGATGGCAATAAGTTAATGCCTTTGATATTTGGCCACTACTTTCCTCTTTGCTTTTAGTCCAGTTGAATCTGTCACTTGCTGCTAATGCAACATATACCATTGTTTCCTTTAAATGAATCACTGCAAGAATTATTTAAATATATAATTACAGGCCATTTTGAAGTTAATGCAGTCGGCGAGGGTTCTTGGCATTTGAATTTAGCTGGAACTCAATCAACACTGGTGACTAGAAAATATTGGAATCGGGCCCTGACATTTGGCAAAGGTCTGCAGCTATTTATATGGCTGTACTGAATATTTTTATTAGCTGCTACTTAACACTTAGCCCAGGCAGAATGTGACCTGCACTGGCTCCTAATCAGCCTTTTCTGTCTCACGACACCCTATCATCCTCAGGCAGTGTAACAGCTGCTGTTGTTCAAGCAATGTACGACCTTCTGGCAATGGCTTGTAAGACCACACTGATTAGTCTCACAGCTGGAATAAGAGCTGATTGGAATTGAAATTATCGTGAACATGAATCAAGGGGCCTCACGACTTGGGAGATATTAATAATATCCACTGCATAACAGATCTTCAGTTAAACCCTCAGCAGATGGGAGACACTGCCTCTGTAAAACGTGAAACTGGGCATCTCATGAACCTCATCACATTCATGGGAATGCCAAAGTCAGTTTCATAGATACAGTGTGGATACAGGCCCTTCAGCCCAACTTGCCCACACCAACCAACATGTTCCAGCTACACTAGTCCCACCTGCCCGTATTATGTCCATATCCCTCCAAACCTGTCCTACCCATTACTTGCCTAACTGTTTCTTACATTTTTTTTTTAAAGTTCCTGCCTCAACTACCACAATCTGTGTGAAATAGATACCCCTCAATTTTCCTATAGAAGTTTCCTATTGAATATTTCCCCTCACCTTAAACCTATGTCCTGTAGTGTTTTACAATCAACAAAATTAACTCTGAAGTATAATCATTGCTGTTAACGAGGTCACCCATTTCCACCTGACAAGACTTTACAAACTGATCATCAAATTTGTTTCCAGAAGTGATGATTGTGAAATGATATTGACCTAAAGACGAGGGAAGTCTTAACATAGAAACATAGAAAATAAGTGCAGGGGTAGGCCATTCGGCCCATCGAGCCTGCACCGCCATTCAATATGATCATGGCTGATCATCCAACTCAGTATCCCGTACCTGCCTTCTCTCCATACCCCCTGATCCCCTTAGCCACAAGGGCCACATCTAACTCCCTCTTAAATATAGCCAATGAACTGGCCTCAACTACCTTCTGTGGCAGAGAGTATTCTTCTAGTATTTCTTTGAATACCAGCATGGGATTCAGAGATGCAAGGAACTGCAGATGCTGAAATCTTGAAATCTTGTCAAACTTTAGTGTAAACCACTATGTGCAGTTCCTTTCTACACAGGCGATGCTTCATGTTGGGACTCTTCTTCGGATTGATAGGAGTAGGGGGATGAAAGCTGGAAGACAAACACTGTTGAGTGATCCACAACCCACCAACACATTCAGAAACTTGCTTGAACAATTTATCCATATGACAAAACAAAGCAGCATAGATTGTGTGCCCAGGTCCTGAACTGCACCCGCTGAGTTTCTCCAGCATTTTTGTGTACCTTTAAATTCACAAGCTTTTGTTTCACAAGTGACCTTGTTATCAACTGAGCTATGCTTACATTTGAAAATACTCAAAACTACCTAGAGAAACCCAAGTCTCCCTTTTCCCAGTTACAAGAAAATGCATATTATCACTTACCAAAGTAATTGGAGACACAGCATGGAATCATGCCCTTTGGCCTGAGCCCATGCCGACCGGCAATCCCCACACAATAACACTATCCCACACACACTAGGGACAATTTACATTTATATCAAACCAATTAACCTACATACCTGTGTTCAAGAAGGAACTGCAGATGCTGGAAGATCGAAGGTACACAAAAATGCTGGAGAAACTCAGCGGGTGCAGCAGCATCTATGGAGCGAAGGAAATAGGCGACGTTTCGGGCCGAAACCCTTCCTCAGACCCACATACCTGTACATCTTTGGAGTGTGGGAGAAAAGCAAAGATCTCAGGGAAAACCAATGCAGGTCACAGCTATTCTTTACGGGTATAAACTCCATAAAGACACAAACCTGTAGTCAGGATCAAACTCGGGTCTCTGGCGTAACGCAGCAAATCTACTGTTACGCCACCTTGCCGCCCATAAGAACTATGAACTTTAAAATAAAATTGTCACTCAGTTTACAAATGGCAAAGTAAAAAAAAAAGATCTATGTTTCAACCATGACGTGGTTTAACACGATCATTTCTGAGTAAGAGGATTTTTGCTGCGAAAACATGAGTGCAAAATCTTGGTTGACACAGGAGTGTGATATTGAGTTACTGCCATCTATACAGCATTAAACTCTGAGATGGATGTAAACGTTTCTATAGCAACAAAGAAGAGAGAGCAGGGATTTCACCCCAGTATTCTCAGCTATTTTTATCCTTCCATTGATATCACCAAATAGGTTTTCATCGATAATCTCATGGCTGCCTGCAGAACCTTTGCTTTGTACAAATTAGCTATCACAATTCACCATCTTACCATATTAATTCCGGCCAAATTGGAGATGCCGGGACATTAAAATTGAGTAAAGGCTTCTGTGCTGCTAGGCCATTTGGTCAATTTAAATGTGCCTTCTGCAGAAATGGGACAAGCTGCAGAATGGTGCCAGCTTGTCTAGAGCCCAGATAAAAGTTGCAGGGAATGAGTGAGACATCTGCAGGTTCATACAATTAGGTGTAAATTGCATGAAACTGATTGGGTGAATGCAAACCAGACATACACATTGTAAATAATGTTGCAAAGCTTTACTTTGCTAATTGATGATTGGTCAAACTGTTGAGCCTTGGAGGAACTGTCTGAATCTCAGGACTATGTTTGCTTCCTTTTAGAAGTTTCCTTCAAATACAATGTATTTAAGATTATATTATTGGGTAAGGGAACTGTCAATTATGTGCTGTTATAATTAATATGCATGATTGTTTTGTTGGGGTTGCCTACCCCAAGTAATGTCACGCCCTTAGTTTGGAGGGGTGTAAGAGGGTGTGTAATTCTTTGGGGTGTGTCGGTTGGATGTGACTTCTGTTCTGTTTGCATAGGATATTGTTGCCTTGCGTGGGTGGATCAGCAACCATCCGTGCAGTTTGTTCTTCAATAAAGTAAGGTTTTGGAACCAGCGTTTGACTTAGTGGTTGACTAAACCAGACTAAGGGGGTAAGTCTAGATATCGGAATTTACAACCACAGTGACTCAAATTGAAGGATATATATATACATACATACATACATACATATGTCAGGACAATTATATAGTATGGAGAGGGTATGGAGAGAAGGCAGGTACGGGATACTGAGTTGGATGATCAGCCATGATCATATTGAATGGCGGTGCAGGCTCGAAGGGCCGAATGGCCTACTCCTGCACCTAATTTCTATGTTTCTATGTTTCTATATATATATAAATAATTGTCCTGACATTATGAAGAATTATGTATAAATGAAAGTTAGCATATCCACTCAATAGATATTAAAAATGTACTCAATGAAGGGTCAGCCAAACTACAAAGCTAGATTTTTGATAAGTAGAAAGTCAAACCTAAGAATATTTTCTTGAGCAATAGAATCAAGTCATTACAGCAGAGAATGAGGAACGAGACTAAAATTCTGAAAATATCTCAATGAAAAAATTGACATGAAATAGGGTCATAAAGTCACTGCCATTCATATTTATTCTTATTTCATACGTCAAGTACATCAAGTCTATGCCAGCTCTCAGAGCAATCCAATAAAAAAACATGGCCTCTTATTTTCGTGCATCCTATTCTTGCTTACGTGCTCATCGACTTCTCATCTATCTACTGAAGGGGCAATTTATAGTGGCCAATTAATTTACACACCCACAGATCTTAAGGATGGGTGAGAAAGGAAGAAAACTCAAAGAAATCCAGATGATCACAGAGAATATGTGTAATCTCCACCAAATGTCAGGCTGCTGGAGCTGAGCATCAAGTGACATAATTTCTAAGTCACATACTCACTTTCCGGAGAGGTGGCTGGTCACAAGAGATTCTCTCATCTCATAAAGAGGCCTCATAATGCTGCCCTAAAATCTCACCAGAATTGACATCAGAATTGTCCACACAAAGATTGTCTTTATATTTTTTTGCTTTGCTCCTTATTTCCTTCTCCGAAGGCACTGTTCTCTCTGTATCTTCCCAACATATTGAGTACCTCTTTCCTATCTACTCTATCCCTCCATGATCCTTATCCTTTGCTTTCTCACGTTCATCCTGCAATGTCCTTCACTGGTCTTTCGATATCCATATATCCAAAACAAATTAAATGACGTAAGTTGGGAAGAGAAAATCTATGTTATATTGTGTCTGAAAATGATGTCATAAATGGGCAGTAAGAAACAACAATGGCAAGGGTTTCGGCCCGAAACGTCGCCTATTTCCTTCGCTCCATAGATGCTGCTGCACCCGCTGAGTTTCCCCAGCAATTTTGTGTACCATGGCAAGGGACTAATTGGGTACACAAACATTAGGACAATTGGGAGATGCCCGAGTTGTTATCGTCACACATTCCTATGTAGTTGGGTACAATGAAATTCTTTCCTTTGCATACAATCCAGTAAAACCATACTTTTGATAAGGTCAATCATAGATAAATGTAGAGGTCCAATAATGGTTGTGTAATAGTAGACAGTACACAAAGAGTACTGCCACGTTTCTGAGGCCTACAATGCTTCAAAGTTGTTAAGAGTGCAGTCTTATGGGGCTTTTTCACGGGGCGAGTTGACGCAAGATGTCACCAGAGTGAAGTGGTCGTGGTCCAGCACGAGTTTCGCATGATATAACGGGGGGTAGATAAAGAGTTCCCACGGTACTCGGCATTTCTGTTATTTGTGCGAGTGACTTGTCCGTCTCCCGAGCTTTCCCGTTAATCTTGAATGAACATCGTGAACTGTAGTGTTGTTAATCACGTGGCACAAATGATGTTACTTTGTTTTCACACACTATATTGGGTTTTTTCACACACTATATTCCTCCCTTGGTTGAATTGGCTCATTTGGAGACATGCCTATACTAAGTATTTTCGAGTACAGGATGGTGGTTATTTTCATTGACGCACTGTATGCAGCAGCCCACTATGTGCATCGAGAACGCTTGCGTGAAGGCAGAAGGGTGAGATTAATTAAAAAGAGAATTAAGAGGAAGTCTCACTGGGTGAAGCCCATCTTTCAACGGAGACTTCAATTTGGACAATATGATCAGCTGCTTAATGTGCTGTGCGAAGAGGATAAAAGTGCATTCACAAACTTTGTCAGAATTTCACCCGAGCTCTTTAATGAGCTGAAGAATAATCTGTTTTTTTTTAGACAAATGTTGTTTGGTGTGATGCACCTTCTCTCAATATGTGCAAGGTCGTCTTTTTATTTTGTCAAATAGGAATAAAGACTTTGTCTCACATTGACCGTGATGGTTGTCTTATTTTATTATCTACTGAGAGGTGAAACTTTCAAACGTTTAACCAGTCAGTAGACAGACAATAAATAGTAACAATCGAGCCATAAATGGTGTATACAAGGTGAAGGGAACAACGCTGTGTGCAAGATAATGTTTAAAATCATGCGAGGAATCGATCGGGTAGATGCACAGTCTCTTGCCCAGAGTAGGCGAATCGAGGACCAGATTACATAGGTTTAAGGTGAAGGGGAAATGATTTAATATGGATCTGATTAAATACTGTCAGTAGTAAACCCGATCAAAAACAACATCAGGACGTCTATTAAACACCAGAGATCCCAGTAAACACCCAGCCGAGACTTATTACAGGTCTAGTGGAAAGACACAAAGCGCTGGAGCAACTCAGCGGGTCAGGCAGCATCGCTAGACAACATGGATAGATGATGTTTCGGGTCGGGACTCTTCTTCAGCGCTGAGTTACTCTCGCATATTGTGTCTTTCCAATGCAGATTAGCGTCTGCGATTCTTTGCTCCTGCATTACGGGGTCTATCTCGATTCCCGATAAAGTCTAAAACCAATCCTCCAGAGTTCTCAGCCCAGGGCGCCCATAAACAAGCCCTTAACTCCACACTGGGGACAGAGGCTGAGAGGTGTACAAAACCATGAGACGAACAGGCAGGGAAATAGGCAGAGTCCAGGGTAATATATGTCCTTTGCCCACAGAGGGGATTCGAGGACCAGAGGGCATAGGTTCAAGGTGAGGGGGGAAGATCTAATAGGAATCTGAGTGAGGGGTAACATTTTCGCACAAAGGGTGGTGGGTGTATGGAACAAGCTGCCAGACGAGGTAGTTGAGGCTGGGTTCATCCCTACATTTAAGAAACATTTAGACAGGTACATGGATAAGACAGGTTGGGAGGGATATGGACCAGACGCAGGCAGATGGGACTAGTTTCGATGGGACATTTTGGCCGGTATGAGCAAGTTGAGCCGAAGGGCCGGTTTCCACACTGTAACTCGATAAAGCCAGTGAGTATACGATCTAAGATAGTCCGAGGGTCTCGAATGAGGTAGATAGTAGTTCAGGAATGCTCTGTGGTTGGTGTTAGGATGGTTCAGTTACATAAGTGCTCAAATGTAGGCACCGTTTTCGCAGTGGAAGCTCCGAGACTGTGCAGCGGGCGATTGTCGTGTTGGCTGGGACTCCTGTTATCTATGCAGGGGATTGACCTCAGTCTGAAGAAGGCTCTCGACCCGAAACGCCATCCGTTCCTTCTCTCCAGAGTTGCTGCCTGTCCGGCTGAGTTGCTCCAAGCAACTGGTGTCTATCTTCAAAGGACTGACCACCGGGCTGGATGTCGGGGCTGGCGTGTTGCGTTTCACAGACCGAATTGTCCAATTAATGGTAATAGATGGGCACTGAGGGAAGCCCCCCCCCCCCCTGTCTGTTTATCTGCCCTTTCTTTAACTTTTGTGCCTCTATGCAAGTATCCCGCGAGCCATCCCAGACTGCCCATTTCTGCTCCCCCTCGTCTTTAATAACTACATTTCCCTAACAATTACTATCTTTGTTAGTTATAGGAGCAAAATTAGGCCATTCGGTCCATTAAGTCCACTCCGCCATTCAATCGCGGCTGATCTATCTCTCCCTCTCAACCACATTCTCTTACCTTCTCCCCATAACCTCCTGACAGCCGCAATAATCAGGAATGTATCTATCTCTGCCCCTATTCTTCACCCTTTTGACAGTAGTTTTGTTTTATTGGCGACGCGGGAGACAGCGGATGCTGGAATACTGAGCAAAACACGAAATGCTGGAGGAACTCGGTGCATTTGTGTTTAAGAAGGAACTGCAGATGCTGGAAAATCGAAGGTACACAAAAATGCTGGAGAAACTCAGCGGGTGCAGCAGCATCTATGGAGCGAAGGAAGTAGGCAACGTTTCGGGCCGAAACGTTGCCTATTTCCTTCGTTCCATAGATGCTGCTGCACCCGCTGAGTTTCTCCAGCATTTGTGTGTGTGGGTGGGAGTTGGGGGGAGGGGGGGGGGGGGGGGGAAAGAGATAAGGTAGCCTGAAGAAAGGGTCGCATGTCCATTTCCCTCAGTAGATGCTGCCTGGCCCGCGGAGTTCCTACGGTCTTAGAAACTGCTTTAGACAAAAAGAGACACAAACTGCTGGAGTAAAATAGATCAGCAAGTGAGGTACCTGAACACTCAAAAATGAAAAAGAATGAAAATGTGATTATTTCACCTCCCTTCAACTATTTTGTGTTTCAGCATGAGAGGGATTATAACATTAGAGACATTCATCTTGTAGTGATGTGTTAATGAAGAATTGCAGACATCAATCTGATAGTAAAAAATATATTTATTTAACAATGAGGTAAAACAAGCACTGGCAATCAAACTGCTCAGTTACTCACCGTTCGCAGGAGTTCCCACGGTACCCGCAAGAGTTATTACGGATATCGCACGGATATCGCACTGGCCACTACGTTCATACAATGTTGCAATGCTCAACCACAAGTGTACAAGTCACTCTTGGAGAAATTCAAACTTTCTTGAATTTTCTCCCGAGTGACCAAGGTACACGATTACCTGCCGTTAGCGCCACAGTGGTCCACGGTGGTCCACGAATGCCGTACTGTTATCGCACGAGGTTCCCACGATGTTAAACTCTGGTTCACTCTTGCGTCAAGTCGCCCCGTGAAAAAGCCACTTTATCTTGGCCTTAAATGTCTTTTGTCCTGGCGGCACCAATCCTCTCATCTGTCTGCCACCATTTTGAAAACGGACCTTTGTCCAGCATCTGCAATGATCGCCGACTTGCTCCACCCTCCTCCAGTCTTCGGGGTCGAGCAGGAGACGAGGCTCAGATGACGCCAGGTGGGTTCCCGGTTCTTTGGCAGGTGAGCCGGGCCTGCTGTCAAGGTATGCCTGCAACTTGCCAGGAGTTTCTGCCGCCCCGCGCGGCTCACCGGGAGCTTCGACGCTCCATGTCGAATGGTTGCAGGACCATAGACTGCGATCCTTCCCTACAGTGCCTTGGCGTTGGCTGCACCAAACTTCAGGGGCTCCCTCAGCTCATCCCCCTGCAGCCTGTAATGTAGCAGTCAGCAGCTTTCCCTGATGGACATCCCATTGTTCTGGAAAACCTATGGGTTTCAAGCAGACCATAGTGCGCCTTTTGTAGAAACATGGAACTGCAGATGCTGGCTTATCAAGGAAAGACACGAAGTGCTGGAATAACTCAGCGGGTCAGGCAGCATCCCTGGAGAACATAGATAAGTGACATTTCAGGTTAGGACCTTTCTTCAGATTAAATCAATCCATTAAGCATATTGTGGAAACCAAAGAACAATAATGGCTTAAAAGAAAAATCTTTCCTCGGAAATCCTAGTCTGAACGATATGGAGTTTCTACACAACATATCTGGTTTCACTCTTATCTGATTCATCTCGCACCATAATAGTAATAATAAACAAAGGAGCTCAGAAAAAATATATATATTTAAGAGTGAGTTCATTACCTTTCCTGCTCTGGTCAGGTTACTGATGTTTTCCATTATACTATGAAGCAGACCTGGGGTTAGATCAATTTGTATTAGAACAATTTCCCAGATGGTGTCTGCACAACACTCTCATGAGATGTTTAGTTTTTGGCTATGTGATTTTGTATTCATTCACCCACAATGTCTTACGCAGTTATTGGTGTTTATTCTTCCTGTGGGTACCTGATCACTTTCCTCCTACCTATCTGAGTTTCCTGATCTGAATGGGGCATTCTGCCTCAATACTAATAGCAAGTTCTTCAGACCTGGAATTGAAAGAGAACTGCTTGTAAATCACGGCAGATCAGCTGGGGTCTAAAAATAAATGATGAGTTAATATTGTGATTATTCTTGACAATACTTGGCAAGTGTCATTGAAAATATTCAAGAGGGATCTAATATGTTTAAATTATTAATTTCGGAATGTGTACCACCTTTTATTAAAATAAAATTAAGCTTGATCAAGACTGCTGGAAACTAAATGCACCACATTTGGATATATCCATTGAAATAATGACTGATAGGAAAAAGAACAGAACGATGCAGTGGATAAGGAATGATATTAATAAACAAATGAAGACACAACCTAAACAAAAATTGAATAAATAAATAAAGTATAACTGTTTAGATAATTGTTGCCCTGATGCGTTTCATAAATCAGATTATTTTAATTTTATCAAAACAGAACGCTGGTAAAAATATAAAATAATGGACAACATTAAAAAGATGCACGACTTGACCTTGATTTACATATTTTCCATAAATATTACAGAGCTTCTTTTGAAATAATGAACCTTGTTCATGTTTCATGAATTATTTAAATATCAAAATCTCCAATTTGGTACTTTAAATAAATGTTACCCATTTTATAACATGCACCACAACTTGAATCATTAAAATTACATTAGTGGAAATGTAAACACACATGAAAGTGTGATTATTTTCTGCCCTTCTTACTCCTATTGCTTCACCAGTCTTTCATATTCTCATACTTTGTTAACAATTTGCCTGAAGAATTATCTGACACCTTCTCATTAACTGATTGTAGTCCTAGCTGTGCCTACAGACAAGAATCATCCTGGACTAGGCTTCTAGATATGGCATGTTGCAAGTGTCAATTTTCATGAACAGAGGATGGGAAATGCAAAGGCGGCACGGTGGCACAGTGGTAGAGTTGCTGCCTTACAGCGCCAGAGTCCCGTGTCGCGGTTCCGATCCTGCCTATGGGTGCTGTCTGCACGGAGTTTGTATATTCTCCCCGTGACCTGCATGGGTTTTCTACGAGATCTTCGGTTTCTTCCCACACATTTGTGGAATTCCCTGCCACAGAGGGCAGTGGAGGCCAAATCACTGGATGGATATAAGAGAGTTAGATAGAGCTCTAGGGACTAGTGGAATCAAGGGATATGGGGAGAAGGCAGGTACGGGTTATTGATTTGGGACGATCAGGCATGATCACAATGAATGGCGGTGCTGGCTCGAAGGGCCGAATGGCCACCTCCTGCACCTATTTTCTATGTTTCTACACCAAAGACGCACAGGTTTATAGGTTAATTGGCTAAGTCTAAATGTATAAATGTAAAATTGTTCCGTGTGTGTAGTATAGTGTTAATGTTCGAGGATCGATGGTCGGTGCGGACTTGGTGAGCCGAAGGGCCTGTTTCCACACTGTATGTCAAAACTAAACTAAACTAAACAAAGACTGAAATTGAGGAAGAGGAAGAGAAGAAGAAGCACAAGTGAGTCACATCTTGAAATGTAAGAATCAAGAAGCTGGTAGCCCAGGGCGTTTGTGTGGGGGGATCATTAGGAGTACTGCAATTCTTCAGAATGGAGAGGGAAGCATTATCTTGAATTGAAGGACCCTGTGAAGAAGAATATCTTCTTGAGAATCTTACAATCTTGAGATTGCACCCTTTTTTTTATCACAATGGTTCAAGGGATGAACGTTTCTGTGAATTGAGTAGCTGGGATTGCTTTGCTCTGAGCAGAGAAGATAGAGAGGCATAGCTTCCATATATTCTTCCCCATATTGCTGCTCTGTAAGGCAAGTAACAAGGGAAGACCTTCTAGCCAGATGTGATTTATTAATTGTATTAACATCCAGCTAACAGTATTATTGATAAACAATGTACAAAAAGTCACTCCATAACTCCATATGGAGTGAATAAGGCTAACTCAATATGGCTAAAAAGGACTTTCATTCTAAACTGGAGGATGGGATGGTCTTTGGCGGCTGTGACAGGGTTTGTGTGCAGGATCTGATTACATTGCATTGGCGATGGGTGATAGATGATGGGTGACATGTCCACCCCTCCTCCTCCAAACCCCATTCTGGTTAGTCATGAAGCTGGAATAAACAACCTTCGGCTACATGAATGCATAATTACCTCTATTTTGATCGCACATTAGGTGGATTCTACTATCTAGCAAAGCAATTCCCCAGAACCACCCAGTCCTCACCACCCAGTGACAACCCCTTCTCCCATCTCCAACATTCCTCCTTCACCCTGTCCCCCTTATATTTCCCCCCCCCCACTCCTTTCTCCTGAACCCTTGCTGAACTTGCACTGGTAACACCCAACACCCCCCACCCCCACCTACCCCCACCCCTCAATCCTCTCCACCATAACTGCCGTAAGTATTTCATATAGCAAATGTGCAAGCATGCATCCCTTTATGCATACTAATGTTCAGTTGTGTGCGGGGCAGTGAATACCGCTCATCATCAACAGACCTGTTCAGAGTGTTTTCCAAGTCACCTCCATAATCAAACCTTTTTTTGTCAATTTTATGATCACTACTAATGTGCCTGCTCAATCTCCACATTGTACTTCATCATTGTCAGACCCTCCTCGCCCGTGGCTGAAGGGCATTGGAATAATATCATATGAGTCAGTAAAATAGGTGCTCTTACTCCCAACAAGCATTTGCCAACCGACTGATCTCTGTTCAAAATATGTATAGTGTGTCTCATTAACACTTTCCCATACTTACCTCTATCTGATCTTTAGTAATCAGGACCAATAGCAATCCCGACCCTCAGAGGGTAATTATTTAACTTAGTCATGATCTTATAATTGCTGCTATGCTGCCAGCCTAAATCACATTTTCATGCTTACAGATAGCTTGCAACCTTGTGTACTTCAAGCTGTTTTGTGTGAAGAACATTCCTCTATGGCCATTTCATATCCTATCCCACCTCCAATCCCCTAAGATTTCCAACCACAACACCTTTTGTAACCACCTAATCTGACAATGTGGTACAGGAATGGACAACACCATTTCTTCTCTCTTTTTGGCATGGTTCATTTCCACCACGGATATCTTGCACTATATCCAGCATTATATCTTGCATAGAAAATGCCTCATGTTTTTGAACACCTTTTAATGGTGTCAGACATCCCATATGTTCCCTAAGATATTATGTCGAATGACTTTTCCTTTGTGTTCCCATTAATCGACACGCTTGCTGATCTCATGGGACTTGATCTTGCAGTTGCATCATTGTTTTCAGTGTTCTCTGCCTGTCCATATATTCATTCACCATTTCTTCTGATCTTAGTTGTTCATTCATTACAATGGAAGTAAGAATGAAATCTTGATTGTGTGCACCTCCTGGGGTCTCCACAACACTTTGCCATATGATAACTTGGTGCAAGCATCCCGCCCCCTCATGAACACTAATCCTTGGGTAGTTTTTTGTCTCACAGAATCTATATTTAGTTTTGTAGAGGAATTTAAATTCAGCTTCTTTTGAGAAATTTGACATTTTTGACTCCAAATATCTCCAAAAATGCTGGATTAGAAAATCACTTTCAACAATTTCAGAAGGCATCTTGTCTGTGTTTCAAGGTACTAATAGATTTTCCAGCCCTCTTTCCTAGTAATTGTATCACGTTGCTCTGTTCCCTGAGCTCCGTCATAAATCTTAGAGATACTATTTGCCATTAGGTGGAGGGGTAGTCCTCAAGGCCCTCGACAACAGCACACCGAAATGGCTACAGTGCCTGGAGGGTGTTACATAACCTCTGTTGCCTCAAATGCACCAAGAATAATTAGGAATACAACCAACTCAATACAATCTTTCATCATTTTCTAGCTCATCAACATTTCAGCCACATTCTCTACCTTAGCTCAAGAACTCTGATCTCATTACTCTTACACTTCCTATTTCTCCAGCAACAATACTTCTAATCTGTTTCCATTGTAGTGTCTATGGTTTCATTTACCATAGGTGTTTAGAAAGGCAAGAAACAAGGGCACAGCTTCTAACCAGATATCTACCTGTATTGTTAATGATGAACAATGCCAAGCTACAGGTTCCCTCCTGTAAGAATAAGGAGTAAGCCATTTAGAACGGAGATGAGGAAACACTTTTTCTCACAGAGAGTGGTGAGCCTGGGGAATTCTCTGCCTCAGAGGGCAGTGGAGGCCGGTTCTCTGGATGCTTTCAAGAGAGAGCTAGATAGGCCTCTTAAAAATAGCAGAGTCAGGGGATATGGGGAGAAGGCAGGAACGGGGTACTGATTGAGGATGATCAGACATGATCACATTGAATGGCGGTGCTGGCTCGAAGGGCCGAATGGCCTACTCCTGCACCTATTGCCTATTGTCTATTATGAATGCACAACTTTTGATGGTCCTGTATGTATGAATAAACATTTGGAAGATTGGCAGGATGGTTAGGGATAGATCAACTGGTTGGCATGAGGCTGCAGGCATCGTTTGTGGGTTGGCAATGGAGGATTGATGTGTGTCTTCTTTCCCCACACACTCCACTCTTCCTGAACTGCCACCATTGGGTTGGCTTGACTCAAGCATAGCTGGGAGCACTGAGCAGACACATTCAGTCACTGACTTCTACTTCTTGTGTATGGCGTGCACAGCCTAAAGTTGTAGTACAACTTGTTCTATTTGATGTTATTTGATTGTGCACCCCGGTGTTGATTGCATTCGTCGAAACAGGGCGGACCACGTGAAGGTTGCAATCTTCCACCCCAAGTCACTGACTGTCAGTGAAGCTGGCTGGCAGCCACTCTTTCTGCGCTGCTCGTAGTCCTGTCACAGTCAATTCTGTGATCCTCTTCCACACACTGCTTTAGGTTATTTGTGATTTACGAACAGTTCGGGTCACGAACAGTTCTCCGGAACGGGACCCTGTCTTAACTTAGGGACCTCCTGTAACAGCAGTGATCTCTACAGCATTGTATAAAGGTCACACTACATGGGACAAATAGTTCTTAAAATTATCTGTGCATTTAAAACACATGCTACAAGACATTTGACAAAGATGCAGAAGATCATGTCTAGTTTAGGTAGGATGGTTCAATAACCAAGGGGCACAGATTAAATAATACAGAGAGCCAACTAATACAGTGAGAGTAGTAGGCCCCCCTCGATTATGACTGACCATGGGTGATGCATCCTGGTCGGATGCAAGCCTGGGTGATGTCATATGGAGGACAGGCTGTTGCCCAGGCAGCACGTCCCCCCTCTCCACGTCGCTGAATGACCCAAAGGAACAGTTTGGCACCAGCGCCGTCGCAGGAGCTGCCAGAGCGAGGTTGTAGACAACGACGAACCGCCTTAGGGCCTCCGACTCTGGAATTTCTTGAGGTTTACTCCTGGAGCCTTTTCCACGACAGGATATGGCCACAAGGCAGTGGAAGTTTTAAATCAGAGTTTTCCCTCTCCTAGATGGACTGCCTTCCCAGGCTGACGAGCCCCATCTGCCCGAGAGAAACAATTGCATTTTATGCACGGAGTGATTAAGGTCTGGGACTCACTGCTTGAACTGGTGGTGATAAGCGATCCAATGGGGGATTTGAAGAGTAAATCAAATATGCATTGAGAATGATCAACTATGGGGAAGGAACTGCGTGAATAGAACTGCATAGAGTGGACACTAAGGAACTGATATAAACCTGATGAGCCTCCCTATGTGTCAGAATGATTCTATGATAATGTTTTAATCACAATTGGCCGTCACCACTATACAGTGTAGTGGCAGATTTTCATATCTTTTGAGAAATTAACCCTCTAGCCGCTAAATGGATGAGCATTGATAAGGGGAATATCTTTGATACGCATGCGAGCTCATTCACAGAGACCTTCAGAGCTTCTTCACAGATAAGTCTTAAAAACACAGTCTTTTGATGAATAAATGCTTTTTTGTTGATAGATAACAGAAATATGCATCCAAATTTATTTGCATGATCTCCTTGGCTCCTCGCATGATCTCCTTTAGACCTCGCATGGTTGAAGGGTTAACCTTCTCCATGGTGGCTCCAAACTACACTAACTCCTAAGCTTCTGCGCAAGATACATAGCCCAAAACACGCCCAAAAACACGTCATAAATCCCACCCACAATATAACGGGTAATCCAAAGTTTAAAGGCACATGCCATCATCAATGACATGCAAAACAAGCCAAATTGCCACTACATACAGTGCCCTCCATAAAGTGCACATTGTCAGATTTCATTAAAGGCCATTTTTATACATTTTGGTTTCTCCATGTAGAAATTACAGCTGTGTTTATACATAGTCCCCCCCAATTCAGGGCGCCAAAATGTTTGGGGCACATGGCTTCACAGTCGTCTGTAATTGGTCAGGTGTGTTTAATTGCCTCCTTAATGCAGTATAAGAGAGCTCTCAGCACCTAGTCTTTCCTCCAGTCTTTCCATCACCTTTGGAAACTTTTATTGCTGTTTTCAACATGAGGACCAAAGTTGTTCCAATGAAAGTCAAAGTAGCCATTATGAGACTGAAAAACAAGAATAAAGCTGATAGAGATATCAGGCAAACTTTAGCCTTACCAAAATCAACTGATTGGAACATCATTAAGAAGAGAGAGAGAGCACTGGTGAGTTTACTAATCGCAAAATGACTGGCAGGCCGTGGAACACCTCCACAGCTGATGAGAGCAGAATTCTCTCTATAGTAAAGAAAAATCTCCAAACACCTGTCCGACAGATCAGAAACACTCTTCAGGAGCCAGGTGTGGATTTGTCGATGACCAGTGTCTGCAGAAGACTTCATAAACAGAAATGCAGAAGGCTACACTGCAAGATGCAAGGTACTGGTATGCGGCAAAAATAGGATGGCCAGGTTACAGTTTGCCCAAGAAGTAATTTAAAGAGCAACCACAGTTCTGGAAACAAGGTCTTGTGGACAGATGAGATGAAGATTACCTTATATCAGAGTGGTGGCAAGAGCAAATTATGGAGGAGAAAAGGAACTGCCTAAGATCCAAAGCATCCCACCTCATCTGTGAAACACGGTAGTGGGGGTGTTATGGCCTGGGCATGTATGGCTGCTGAAGGTACCAGCTCACTTATCTTCATTGATAATACAACTGCTGATGGTACTAACATACTGAATTCTAAAGGGTGTAGACACATCCTATCTGCTCAGGCTCAAACAAATGCCTCAAAACTCATTGGCCGGCGGTTCATTCTACAGCAAGACAATGATCCCAAACATACTGCTAAAGCAACAAAGGAATTTTTCAAAGTTAAAAAATGGTCAATTCTTCAATGGACAAGTCAAACACCAGATCTGAACCAAACTGAGCATGCAATAAAATACCAAACATGACTAATTTCATTTAAATTACATTGCTGTGGCCCAAACATTATAGCGCCCAGAAATGGGGGGGACCATGTATAAACACTGCTGTAATTTCTACCTAGTGAAACCAAAATGTATAAAAGTTCTTTATTAAAATCTGACAGTGTGCACGTTAACCACGTGATTTTTTTCTATTACAAATGTCAAATTGTGTCCTACTGAGGCAAATAAAGAAATGAAGGGTCTTTGTCCCAAACATTATGGAGGGCACTGAAGATCAATTAGTATCAAGAACAATGATGGGTATTCCAATCTACTCCCAATGGCAATGGTGAGAATGAAATCAATTAATCTAAAGTTGTCGGAGCATTTTTGGATTTTTTGAATGTTTAAATAATTTAAAAAATGATCACATATTTTTGGCATACACAGAGGTTGCAGAAGAATCCTATATGAGGCAATTGACTTGCATCCCCAAAGTAAATTATCCAGAGGTGTATTTGACAATAGAAAATAGACAATAGGTGCAGGAGTAGGCCATTTGGCCCTTTGAGCCAGCGCCGCCATTCAATGTGATCATGGCTGATCATCCCCAATCAGTACCCCGTTCCTGCCTTCTCCCCATATCCCCCGACTCCGCTATTTTTAAGATTTTTAAAAATTAAACAGGCAACAGACCCCTAATTAAAATAGTCTTAATTAAAATGGTGAATGTTCAGGGGATGATATACTGTAAGGCCAATGCTAAAGGGAACCTGATAAGTAAACAATGTAGAATTGATTATTTTGAGGTCGTTGACTAAAATAGGCAGAGGGAAAGTTTTGTAGAACATAAATACTGACATAGATCAGGGGTTGAATGCACATTTTCTGTGGTGTAAATCCTGCTGTGCTGAAAGTTAAGGGCCCAAAGTATTTGGCAGTGGTTGAATATTTGTGCAGATTGGATGCTGATTGCTGAATATGTCAGTTTACAGTTTAGTTTTTAGTTTAGTTTAGAGATACAGCACAGAGACAGGCCCTTTGGCTCACTGAGCCTGCGCCGACCAACAATTCCTGCACACTAACACTTTTCTACACACACTTAACATAGAAACATAGAAAATAGGTGCAGGAGTAGGCCATTCGGCCCTTCGAGCCTGCACCGCCATTCAATATGATCATGGCTGATCATCCAACTCAGTATCCTGTACCTGCCTTCTCTCCATACCCCCTGATCCCTTTAGCCACAAGGGCCACATCGAACTCCCTCTTAAATATAGCCAATGAACTGGCCTCAACTACTTTCTGTGGTAGAGAATTCCAGAGATTCACCACTCTCTGTGTGAAAAATGTTTTTCTCATCTCGGTCCTAAAAGATTTCACCCTTATCCTTAAACTGTGACACCTTGTTCTGGACTTCCCCAACATCGGGAATAATCTTCCTGCACTTGGGGCAATTTACAATTTTACCGAAGCCAAGTAACCTATAAATCTTTAGAATGTGCATCTTTAGAATGTGGGAGGAAACCGGAAAACCCGCGCGATCATGGGGACAATGTACAGATTCCGTACAGACAGCACCCGTGGTCAGGATCAAACCTGGATCTCTGGTGCTATAAGGTAGCAACTCTATCACTCTGCCACCATAATATTAATACACCGTGCCGGGTTGATGCATATTATATTTTATTATCTAGTTTAAATCTTGATAATCAATGTTTCATATCGTGCACACGTTACTTGGTTGTGGCAAATTCATTTGTGTCACTTTACCAAGGCTTTATTTTAATATTATTATGTATATAGCAGTGGGAAAATATCACCAATGACAATGATAATGATTTCTATGTTTATATCTGGTACACAAATTTACTATTTCTTTATTTCTTCATGTTTCTATAAATGCATTTTGTGTTTTATTGGATTTTGTTCCAGCTGTTCAGTAAAATACATCTTAAAGCATTGGCAACTTTCCAAATATGCAGAATTTGTAAACTGTACAAATTACCTCCAACAGCATTGGATGTTGTGTGATAATAATAAATAAACGTGGAAAAAATGTGCTGTAAAAAAATAAACTAAGATGGCTGGAAAACGAAAGCTGGCTACTGTCTGTGTGTGCTGTGTGCATTATTTGTTCGGTAACTCGAGTGCATATTTGTTAAGCTTGCTATAAATCATCCTAATGATAAACAAAGCTTTCCCTATGGCTGTTACAAGGAAGTGGATTCTCAACAATAATGCCGATGGTTGACAATGGTTCTTGTCTTTTGTCCTTTAAAAAAAAAACTAATTAAAGTGAAGGATGGGAGATCGTCACAACAAAATATTTTACCACTTTGTATCCAAGAGGAATTGTACTGGGTCAGGAGCACAATTGGTCTGCAGTGAGATAGGTTCAAAGTATGGTTTGGAAACATTTTTAAATGTTTTGAATCTGAACAATTTATATTCCTTGTCAAAGCAGAAATTTGCCACAGCCTAAGCTTTTGTTTTGAACAATCTAACCCACATTTGGTCTCAAACCTTAATTCACTCTTTAAAAACTACATGATAACACTGCAGTTCCTGTGAACTGATACAATCTACCCTCAGGCAGCGTGCGGTGAATCCATGAAAGCCTCAGGTCGAACATCTAAAATCAGGAACATTATTTATTGAGTTCTCTGCAATACTATTATGTCTTCAGGCACCATGGGAAATCTTCAACATCAAAGTCACGAACGATCTGATTTTGAAGCAGGTTTTGGTCAATCTACTGTCTGATTAATGTTCTAAATAAGGATACATAAAAAAATTAAGATGAACAGTTGAAGTTGAGAAGCCCAGGGAAAGTCTATTCACACTTTAACAGCTATTTGATCTCTCACTTTACAACAATGAAGAGGAGGATGCTAGGAGGCTGCAAGGTGACTTGGATAGGCTGGGTGAGTGGGCAAATGCATGGCAGATGCAGTATAATGTGGATAAATGTGAGGCTATCCACTTTGGTGGCAAAAACAGGAAAGTAGACTGTTATCTAAATGGTGGCCGATTAGGAAAAGGGGAGATGTAACGAGACCTGGGTGTCATGGCACACCAGTCATTGAAAGTAGGCATGCAGGCGCAGCAGGTAGTGAGAAAGCGAATGGTATGTTAGCATTCATAGCAAAAGGATTTGAGTATAGGAGCAGGGAGGTTCTACTGCAGTTGTACAGGGTATTGGTGAGACCACACCTGGAGTATTGTGCACAGTTTTGGTCTCCAAATCTGAGGAAAGACATTGTTGCCACAGAGGGAGTACAGAGAAGGTTCACCAGACTGATTCCTGGGATGTCAGGACTTTCACATGAAGAAAGACTAGATAGACTCGGTTTGTACTCGCTAGAATTTAGAAGATTGAAGGGGGATCTTATAGAAACTTACAAAATTCTTAAGGGGTTGGACAGGCTAGATGCAGGAAGATTGTTCCCGATGTTGGGGAAGTCCAGGACAAGGGGTCACAGTTTATGGATAAAGGGGAAATCCTTTAGGACCGAGATGAGAATTTTTTTTTCACACAGAGAGTGGTGAATCTCTGGAACTCTCTGCCACAGAAGGTAGTTGAGGCCAGTTCATTGGCTATATTTAAGAGGGAGTTAGGTGTGACCCTTGTGGCTAAAGGGATCAGGGGGTATGGAGAGAAGGCAGGTACAGGATACTGAGTTGGATGATCAGCCATGATCATATTGAATGGCGGTGCAGGCTCGAAGGGCCGAATGGCCTACTCCTGCACCTATTTTCTATGTTTCTATGTTTCTATGTTTCTATGTTTCTATGTTTCTAAGAGTCAACACAGCAATGGAAGCTTCAAATCACGAAGCTCCAAGACTATCAGTCTTAAAGAAGCATTTAACATTAGAGATAAATAATACCAAAGATCAGAAAATAAATCACTTAAGGTTGCACGGTAAAAAACAGAGATATGTTCGATGGTGACATGAAACTGCAGATGCTGGAATCTGAAGCAAAACACAAAGCACTGGAGGAACTTTGCAGGTTAGACTCTCTATGGAGGGAATTTTTTGGACAGTATTCTAGGTTGGAACTCTCCTTCAGATCGAAGTACATGATGGAGTAGGAGAGGAAAGCTAGAAAAGAGAGGTGGGGGTGTTTCAAAGCCTGGCAGGTAATAGGTAGATGAGGGGCGGTTTTGATTGTTCGATGGTGGAGTAAATAACAAGGGAAACTTTTCACCTCAAGCCTTTGTCCCTTACTCCATCACATGCCTGGCTTTGTGCCATCCCTACCACTCGTTTCCAGCTTTCTCCCCCTATTCCTATCCGTCTGAAGAAGGGTCCTGATCCACAAAAAATGCCTATTCCCTCTATAGGTGCGGACGGACCCATTGCGTTCCCCCAGCATTTATTTTTCAAGTTCTCCTAGTGTTCTGGCTGCATTGTTTCTTCAGCCACCAGCAATGATTACGCAGAGAAGGCAAAATTAGCATTTCAAATGAGAAGCCAACAACAGAAAGGTCACTAACCAGATGATGCGCATCTGAAGAAGTTTGTGGGGGTCATTGGAGACACAGTCATTAATGAGTAACAGCAGCCCATTCAACTGAATTGGAGAGACCAGGTGCTGGAACTTTTACTTTTAATTTAATTTAATCAATGCTGGTTTATTTGTATACATGAGGCCCATTACTATTTTAAAAATGAGTATCCTGGTAATTTCGAATGCTTGAGAGATATTTCTCAACTATTTAATTATGGTCACTGTTTTGTTACCCGATGTACCTGGGGTGGACCCTCACTAGCTGCTGCTGTTGTGCATCGGAGTTTATCTTGGCTGAGGCAGCCCCTTTGCTGTATTCTGCTGTGCCAATGTGCTGGAGGTCAAGCTCCTCGCAAGAAGACTGCACCTGGGCCCAGCACGTGGATGTAAGCATGAAGACCCCATGCCAACATCTCTACCTTCATGGAGGTTTAAAGAGATTTGGCATGTCACCAAATTCTACAACAAAATTCTGAAGCTATATTGTGGAAAATATCTTGAATGGTTACTTCTTGGCCTGGCATGTTAGTTCCAATGCACGGGAATGCAAGAGGCTGCAGAGAGTGGTGAACTCAGGCTAGCCCTTCTCACCATCAAAAGCATCGACATGAGACACTGACTAAAGAAGGCTACCATCAAGGATCTCCACCATTCGGGTAATGCCCTCTTCTCACTGCCACCATAGGTAGGAGCTACAGTAGCCTGAAGATGTAAACCACCAGATTCAGGAACAGATACTTTCTTTCAACTTTCAGGCTATTGACCCAATCTGCTCAACACTAATCTTACCTCAGTAAAGGAAGGCTACACACCACTACCATCTATTGCACTACCATAGACTTGTTTTCCTAAATTGTTTTTACACCAATGTCTTGTTTTATTTTGTTTGACCAGCTTTTTTTATTTTTACTGTTGCAGAATTTAATGTTTGATTGAAGTATAAATAATGTATGTCATGTTTTTGTGTGCTGAACAGCTATGTGGCTGTGATGCTGCTGCAAGCAACATTTTTATTGTGCCTATACCTCATCATACTTCTGCATATGACAACAAACTCAATTTGGAGGGTCAGTGATCCAAAGGAGGGGAAGATCAGATTAATTGCTCTTATCATAAGGTCATAAGTGATAGGAGTAGAATTAGGCCATTTGGCCCATCAAGTCTACTCCGCCATTCAATCATGGCTAATCTATCTCTCCCTGTGAGTGAGGAAAAAACTCTAGTGTGTTTGCACATTCACAGTTGCTCGTCTAAACTTAAATGGCGGTAGGGGGGACTTTTGTAGATTTCATCATCTATCAGTCCTCAAAGAGGGGAAATTTGCAGTGAGTTTTCTGCAAGAGACACATACTGTTGTGAGTGATGAACCCACCTGGCGACTGGAGTGGGAAGGGAGGGGTCTACATGACCCACCTCAGCACAAACTCGAGTGGGGGGTGACTTTCCTGTTGGCCCCGATTTTCCAGCCAGAGATCCTGAAGGTGCAGGAAGTTGTGACTGGCCATTTGCTCTATCTGGCCATGAGCCTGGATGGCATGCCATTACATTTCATTAACGTGTACGCCCCCAACACCGGCACGATGCAGGCATGCCTACTTCAGGAGGTGACTGCTCTGTTGAGCACTATTGATAGCGGAGAGTGTGTCTTCCTTGGGGGGGATTTCAATTGAACACTTGAGGTGCGAGATCGCTCTGGTACCCAGTGTGCCCCTGCTGTAGCGAAGAAGTTGAGACATTTGATTGATTATTGGGTTGTTTCAAAAAGTGTTAAATATGATTGCATTGTTCTTGCTGTTACAGCAATGACTGCAAACAAGTTATAATAGAAAGTGTTTATAATTTGGTGGTTGAGGTTTAAGTTCATGCTGGAAATAAGCAAAGCCTTTTGTTCCCCTTGCTGTGTTCAGCGCTAAGTGACAGTTACGTGCCTGCTTGAAAAAGAAACAGCTGCTGAGGCACAGGCTGCAATGGTACAAAACTGCTAATAATTCAGCACTAATTGGCAGTATGACACCCAGAAACCACCCGTTGGTCGATGTCAGAAATAGATGTCACATCACTGTACTTTGAATAAAGAATGGTCTAAGAAGCATGGAGTGAGAAAAGGTCATTCTGCACATTGAGTACGCTCCTGCCACAGATCACATTTGTGCATTGACCTTGGAGATACTTGTTTAATTACCTAACAGTAGGTCTCGACAAAGGTTAGCAAAGCAAATGGAGGAAAAAAAAGTTTATTACACGCCACCGCTCTGTGCAACACTCTCCACCCCAGATCACCAATGTAAATGGGGATGACTCATAGGGGATGACCCCCGCCTTCAGGTGGTAACACGTACCTCCAAGGCGTGTCCGGATGGAAGACAAAGACAAGAAGTTGCAGAACATGCAAGTAGGACGCGAAGATTATGGACTGCCTGGTTCTGCCTCAGACAGTTGCCAAGGGAATGAAGGGGCCAGAGTTCAGGGCCATGTACTGAAGGCTGTATGCTATGATTTCCTTGTGCATACATCCTCATTTACAATGTTAAAGCCACTTACTGTTATTTCAATACGATTGGAGTTTTAAATAGAATTTCATTATATATCATTGTTATTCTGACTATTTATCCAAGATTGCATTTACACATTGTGTCTACCATTTTGAGTGATGCTGGAGGAAACAATGACTGTAAAAGTGTGATTGTTCCCTGAATATTATCAGTATTCTACTTCGCGGATTGTCAATTAATTCCAACAGTGCTCACATTTCCCGACTGCAAAACTTTTTAACATCAAAATCAGAGCAAATTGGTACTTATCGAGGGAAGGAGTGTGGTGTCTTAATTCACATGGAGGAAAAAAATCTAACTATTTTGTTAACTTTTTTTTGTCGGTATTGATTATAATGAAATACGCATGATCTTTCTACTAATTTTGCAACAACTTTAAGACAAACTAGACCAAGTGGGACTCATTGGGTCCTGTCCCCTCAGCGCGCTGTCATGGGGGGGGGGGGGGGGGGGTGGCGTCACACACACACACTAATCAACCACACACACAGACTAAGCACCCCACCTTGATATTATATTAATATTATTCATTTTTTTCTTTTACCCCGTCCCCAGCCCTAGCCACCCACGCATAGCCCCCTACTCGCAGGCATGGTTAGAGAGGGAGTGGGAAAGAGTGCAGGGGCAGAGAGAGGGCAGGGGCAGAGAGAGGGCAGGAGAGGAAGGAAGGCAGGGGCAGAGGGCAGAGGGGGCGGGGAGCAGAGAGGGAGGGCAGGGGCATGGAGAGGGCAGGGGCAGAGGGAGGGTAGGGCCAGAGGGAGGGTAGGGCCAGAGGGAGGGTAGGGGCAGAGGGAGGGTAGGGGCAGAGGGAGGGTAGGGGCAGAGGGAGGGCAGGGGTAGAGGAGGGGCAGAGGGAGGGCAGGGGCAGAGAGCAGAGAGGGAGGACAGGGGCATGGAGAGGGCAGGGGCAGAGGGAGGGTAGGGCCAGAGGGAGGGTAGGGGCAGAGGGAGGGTAGGGGCAGAGGGAGGGCAGGGGTAGAGGAGGGGCAGAGGGAGGGCAGGGGCAGAGGGGGCAGGGAGCAGAGAGGGAGTGGGAGCGGGGGCAGAGAGGGAGGGGTAGAGTTTGAGGGGTGGGGGAACATGCAGCGTCACAGGGGAGGGCTGGTTCCCAAACTGAACACTCCCTCACTCCAGTTCCAGCTCCAGGCGCAATAGTGAGGCTGGGGGGAAGAGAGTCTTCAGCTATGATCATTAATCTTCAGGCCACGGCCCAACTTACTCATTGTTTCTGCGTCACTTTTGAATAAGGGGGGGGGGGACAGAGAGGTGGAGGGAAGGACATCACTCGCTGTGCGTGGAAGAACAGCAGCACGCAGATCCATTGTGACATCATCAGCGAAAGGCAACCTTTTTTTTCACCGTTGTTTCAGATTTTTGAATATTTTCATTAGGAACTGGAGAAATAAAGGATGAGTTGGAGTGGAGGAGGGTTGGAGGGGAGAGGGGGGGAGATTTGGGCAGAGGGGGTGAGAGGGGGTGGAGAGGATGGGGTGAGGGGGGGTGTGAGGGGGAGAGAGTGGGTGAGAGAGAGTGGGGGAGTCCCGGGCCGAGCTGAGCGGGAGAGAGGTGGTGCAAGATAGGGGGAGAGGGAGAGAGAGGGGGGAGTGAGAGAGGGGGGGGGAGAGAGAGGGGGGAGAGAGAGGGGGGGAGAGAGGGGGGGGAGAGAGAGAGGGGCAGAGAGAGAGAGGGGGGAGAGAGAGGGGGGGAGAGAGAGGGGGGAGAGAGAGAGGGGGGAGAGACAGAGGGGGGCGACCCGGCCAAGCTGAGGGGGAGAGAGAGAGGGAGGGAGGCCCGGCCCGAGGGGGAGAGAGGGGAGGGGAGAGAGAGAGAGAGAGAGAGGGGAGGATTGGGAGGGGGAGAGAGGGTAGGGGGAAAGAGGAGAGGGGAGAGAGGGGAGGGGGAGAGGAAGGTGGGGGATAGACTCGAGCCGAGGCACGATCCGAGCCGCGAGTAGGCGAGCGAGTGTCGACCAAAGGAGCGCCAGTTTTGCAGAAGCAGTCTTCAGCTAAGATCTTTGGTCGGCGAGGGGGTGGGGGGGCGGCAGCTCGCGGGGGGGGGGGGAGCGAGCACCACCCCCTCTCCTCGCTACTCCTCCCCTCTCACCTCCTCCCCTATCTTCTCCTCCCCAGAACAGGCGAACATCTTCAGTCGACAGGGCAAATTTTGAACAACGGGATAGGAGGGAGGGTTGGGAGGTGATGTCTGACGCAGCGCGAGCAGACGGCAGGAAGATCAATTGCCACGTCATCAGCGAAACTCCCCCCCCCCCCCCCCCCCAAAAAAAACGGACGTTTTAAATTGAAAATTGGATCGGATTTGTGAACATTTTTATTAATTACTCAAGAAATAAAGCACAACATTTTCAGGTGAGCCGATTTTGGACTCCAGGGTGTAAATCTCTACCGGAACATGTAAAATTTTTCCCGTTAGCGCGTTATTTCTTCGAATAGATGTGATGACATACAGACAAACAAACAAATAAACACAAACAAATAAACACACACACACACACACACACACACACACACACACACACACACACACACACACACACACACACACACACACACACACACACATCCAAGATCAGAGTTTTTTAGTTAGAAGGATATGGATAGTTCAGATGAGTGACCATTAACTGAACAAGTAGAGCATTAAAGTTCCCCTTTCAATGTTATGCCATAGTGCATACAGATACAAAGTATATTAAAGACATTTAAAATGCTCTTCCCTTGCTATACATAATTCCTGTCACAATTTTGTTGCCACATTTTAGATGACAGTGAAGTGCATCCAATGACTTACAGTCTGATCTATACTACACACAAAGCAATAAAGACTGGACTGAAAAGTATAAAAGCACTCTTGAGAAGTTAGAGTAACTTATCTTGCACTTCAGTTGAGGTGCTTACGATTTTCTTGAATCCTGAAGGTAATATTATTCCATGCTCGATCATGCTTACAACTGAAAAGGTTTTGTTTTGGGTTCAAGATATCTCATTCAGTGTATCTACTGCAATTGTATTTCCTGTGTGGTTGAAAATCCTCTTTATTGCCTCTAGTAAGCAATTTAGGATTTGATACAAAGAGAGATGTTAGAGAAGAGATGCTAGTTTATGATGCTGGACAGCATCATCTTGATTGCCAGTCAAACAAGGATTTTGATTTAATTGGCAGTATAAATTCCTTTCTTCGTCACAAGTGGAGCTGCTTGTGTTATAGGTTTTATGTAAAAGCAAGTTGGTACAAACTACAGCAAATTGCATTTACATATTGACTTTAATATAATTGTTTTCAAGCCAACATTGTGAATGATCTCAGTGCAGTTGCTATGAGACTGGTTTATATGAACTTCATGTCGGAAGAGCACTAAGAATTTTACTGGCAATCTTAAATCAATACATCTTTGAAATACAATTTAGTAGTTTGCTTTTCAACTTAATTGCAAAGCAAGAGGAGCAAAACAGCATGTCAAAAATTTCCCATGCAACTGTTCAGTTATAAATTTGTATTATTCTGCTAAGTATATACACCTTTGGATTGTACAATTCCGATCTCAGATAATGCAGTTGCTTTTTGTATTGAGTCAAATGAACTATCTCCATGGCTCCGAGTGAGAAATGTGAAGTTTATGGATGCTATATAGTGAGGTGAAAGTGCTAGCTTGTTACCTTACATGGATTGTGCTGGTTCAGTTGTAATGCTGATGGTGCCAGATACAATTATTAGGTACAAGTTGCTATGGTTACCTCACATAGCTGGTGAATGTAATTTCCAATGATTTGCAAGGAAGCAACTCTGATCACAAGTATGGAATGAATTTGATGTCCCGTGTGTGTGAAATAAACATAATGAGGCTCATTTTGATCTTGGCTCATACCCTGGCCAAGTACAAAAACAACATTCTGTAGATGTTGGAAATGCTCAGCAACATCAGACAGCATCTGAGGAGAGGGGTAGTTCATCAGAAAACCTTTCAGTCTGAAGAAGGGTTTCGGCCCAAAGCGTTGCCTATTTCCTTCGCTCCATAGATGCTGCTGCACCCGCTGAGTTTCTCCAGCATTTTTGTGAACCTTACATCAGAACTGGGGAAGACTAGAAATGGATATTGAAAATGCAGTGAAAGTGTGAATGTTGTGGTGGTGGGTAGGGTGAACATAGTGAATGCTGTGGTGGTGGGAAGGCAGTGAAAATAGGAGAAAAAAGAAAAGGAATAAAAAAACTGCAGTTGCTGGAAATCTGAACCAAAAACAGGAAACACTGGAAAAGTTAAGCAGGTCAAGAGAAGGTGGAATGAGAAATGGCGAGGAGTTTGGATCTGCTACCCTATGTCAGAACTGGAGAAATTAGAAAGTCTCATTTGTTAAAATGAAATTACAAGAAATTACAAAAGAAATTACACTAAATGTTCATAGTGAAAAGTATGGTGAAGGGATAAAGTTGGTCTGGATATGATGTAAATGTGAGAAACAGAATAATTAATCACTAAAATGAAACTATGAACTTTGGAAATGAGAAATACACTTGCTGCAAAAACAAATTATCTGATATTGTTGAACTCTTGGATGAATTTAAACGATCGGAGGGTGCCTAATCAGAAGATTTGGTGCTGTTCTTCAAGTTTACATTTAGCACTGTGTGACAAGTGAGAAACCAAAGACAGAGGACAGAGAGTGGGTAACGTGAATATGGACTATGTAAAGATAGAAAGAGTGAACATTTTCAGCAAAGTCAACAAAGTATTCTAGTCCAGTGCAAGTGCAGGGAGTGGCACTGATACAACTAATAGAACATTAGACAAGGGGACCAACCTGAGTAGGAACAAAACAAAGATTGTTTCATATCTCGCACAAGGAGCAAGATATGGTTTGGACTTACTTTCATTAGTTGCACTTTATAATTTAAGGAAGCAAGTTGCTTTTAAAAATAAATTGTTCACGATGAGAACAGGATCACATTAAAAAAACTTGCTGTCCCCGATAAAAGCACGCTGGACACAGACACAGACTCAGACACAGACACAGACACAGACACAGACACAGACACAGACACAGACACAGACACAGTCACAGACACAGACACAGACACAGACACAGACGCAGAAACAGATACAGACACAGACACAGATGCAGACACAGATACAGACACAGACACAGACACAGACACAGATACAGACACAGACACAGATACAGACACAGACACAGACACAGATACAGACACAGACACAGATACAGACACAGACACAGACACAGACACAGATACAGACACAGACACAGACACAGATACAGACACAGACACAGACACAGACACAGTCACAGACACAGACGCAGACACAGACACAGACACAGACACAGACGCAGACACAGACACAGACAGACACAGACAATGCCCACGTGGGAAGAGCACGATTGTTCTGGCTCAGCGGGGAACACAGCGTTGAGCTGCCAAATTATTAACGATAAGATTTTTTTTCTTAAAAACTACACAATTTTCATTCCCATTGATATTGATTTCGTTATTTTGCAGCAGGGAGAGGCCAAGGGTACCCGGCGCGGTGTCTACACCCCCCCCCCCCCCGTATTGCAGCCGGTGCGGGGACTCTTTCTGTCTCTCGGCCACGCTCTCCCCTCCCCGACGCAGGACGGCGATGATGTTGGGGAGGGGGGGGGGGCGAGGCCGAGGGACAGAGAGAGACTGAGAGAGAGAGAGACAGAGGGAGAGATATAGATAGTGATAGAGAGACAGACAGACAGACAGACAGACAGACAGACAGACAGACAGACAGACAGACAGACAGACAGACAGACAGACAGAGAGACAGACAGACAGACAGACAGACAGACAGACAGACAGAGAGAGAGAGAGAGAGAGAGAGAGAGAGACAGATAGACAGAGGGAGAGAGAGATAGAGGGAGAGAGACATAGGGCGAAACACAAACAATCTTCCTGATATACTTGTGGCCAGAGGATCTGGGGTGACGGAGGAACTGAAGGAAATCCACATTAGGCAGGAAATGGCAAACTAATGGGACTGGGACTGATAAATCACCAGGGCCTGATGGTCTGCATCCCAGGGTACTTAAGGAAGTGGCTCTAGAAATCGTGGATGCATTGGTGATAATTTTCCAATGTTCTATAGATTCAGGATCAGTTCCTGTGGATTGGAGGGTAGCTAATGTTATCCTACTTTTTAAGAAAGGCGGGAGAGAGAAAACAGGGAATTATAGACCAGTTAGCCTGACAATGGTGGTAGGGAAGGTGCTGGAGTCAATTATAAAAGATGAGATAGCCGAACATTTGAATAGCAGTAACAGGATCGGTCCGAGTCAGCATGGACAAAGGGGATATCATGCTTCATTAATCTTCTGTAATATTTGAAGATGTGTCTAGGAAAATTGACAAGGGAGATCAGTGGATGTAGTGTACCTGGACTTTCAGAAAGCATTTGATAAGGTCCCACATAGGAGATTAGTGGGCAAAATTAGGGCACATGGTATTGGGGGTAGAGTGCTGACATGGATAAAGAAGTGGTTGACAGACAGAAAACAAAGAGTAGGGATTCACGGGTCCATTTCAGAATGGCAGGCAGTGACTAGTGGGGTACAGCAAGGCTCTGTGCTGGGACCGCAGCTATTTACAATATACATCATTGATTTGGATGAAGGGATCCAAAGTAACATTAGCAAATTTGCAGGTGACACAAAGCTGGGAGGCAGTATGAACTGTGAGGAGGATGCTATGAGAATGCAGGGTGACTTGGACAGACTGGGGTAGTGGGCAGATGCATGGCAGGTGAAGTTTAATGTGGATAAATGTGATGTTATCCACTTTGGTAGCAAAAACAGGAAGGCAGATTACTACCTAAATGGCATCAATTTGGGAAAAGGGGAAGTACCATGGGATCTGGGGGTCCTTGTACATCAGTCTATGAAAGTAAGCATGCAGGTACAGCAGGCAGTGAAGAAAGTGAATGGCATGTTGGCCTTTATAACAAGCGGAATCGAATATAGGAGCAAAGAGGTCCTTCTACAGAGCCCTAGTGAGACCACACCTGGAGTATTGTGTGCAGTTTTGGTCCCCTAATTTGAGGAAGGACATTCTTGCTATTGAGGGAGTGCAGCGTAGGTTTACAAGATTAATTCCCGGGATGGCGGGACTGTCATATGCTGAGAGAATGGAGCAGCTGGGCTTGTACACTCTGGAGTTTAGAAGGATGAGAGGGTATCTCATTGAAACATATAAGATTGTTAAGGGTTTGGACACGCTAGAGGCAGGAAACATGTTCCCGATGTTGGTGGAGTCCAGAACCAGGAGTTTAAGAATAAGGAGTAAGCCATTTAGAACGAAGAAACACTTTTTCTCACAGAGAGTGGTTAGTCTGTGGAATTCTCTGCCTATGAGGGCAGTGGAGGCGGGTTCTCTGGTTGCTTTCAAGAGACAGCTAGATGGGGATCTTAAAAATAGCGGAGACAGGGGATATAAGGAGAAGGCAGGAACGGGGGACTGATTGGGGATGATCAGCCATGATCACATTGAATGGCGGTGCTGGCTCGATATTACAGGATATTGCCATTTTGAACTTTAAAAACGTTGCAGTCACACTCCCACTTGCCAGCCGCTCCTGCGCAGTTGGGGAGGGTTGTCGTGACTCGCGTCATACCGAGGATCTCTGGTGTCACAACGGGAACCCATCAGTCGCCCTTGCGCAGTTGGGGGCACTGCGTCAGTGGTGGAATATTGCCTTGGCAGGCGGGCCCAATGGATCCGCACCTAGTCTAGTCTCCTTTAAATTTTGCTCCTCACACCTTAAAGCTATGTCTTTGTGGTTTTCACACTACAATCCTCTCCTCTGGAAAAAGACCGCGAGTGTTCACTTTATGCCCATCATGATTTTGTTCATGATTCCTCACTATCAGGAGAAAAAAGCTGCAGCAGAAAATAATAATGACTTCCTTAAAACTTCAGATGAAGATTGTATGAAACTATTCAGCAATCAGCTTCCTGGTCAAGTCCAATAACTTCACCATGGTTGATTAAATATGCTTTGCAGGAAATTTTGAATGATCAAGGATAGTTCCCTATCATCTGAATATTCTTTTATCTATTTCTTATTCCATTTAGTATGACAAAACTAGGAATAAAATGGTATATTCACTTAACCTAACCGTCCAAATGTGACATAACTAAAGGAATCTCGAGTGGAAAGTTGCTGTACTCACAGTTACCCATAGGCGAGCATAAGAAACTAAATTCCATGGAAAACAGGCTAATACCAATCTGAAATCAGACATTTTACATTTTAATCTACGCCACAACAGAGCTAGAGTTAGTAACAGTGTTGCAGACAAGGGTTCCATGTCTAATAATGTGAAGATGACATGACCTGGAATGAGATTAATTGTTTAGTTGAATTAGACTAATAACCACAGTAAACATTTATGGGCCTGTCCCACTTAGGCGATTATTTAGGCACCTACAGGTGACTAGGCTGACGCCACATGGTTGCCGGTGGTCCCGGGGTGTGGTCATGAGTAGTCTCCTCAGTTGCCCAAAGAGTCGTAGTGTCTTTCTAGTCACCGCTGGATTTTCAACATGTTGAAAACTTTCTGTGACATTGGCGACCGTGGGTTTGATGCCAATGAGCATAGCTTGACGTAGGTGCTGTAATAGGTCATCACCAGGTTAATGTACATTGTTGCCAGGATGTCATAAGTTGTTGCCAGTTGGCATAGGTTGTCGCCAGTGCTGACTTCGGTGAGTTCCATTGTCGTATTCGCCGGCAGTCGCCTAAAAATTGGCCTAGGTGGGAGAGGGCCAATAGTCCAGTCGCCGGTTTTTTGGAGACCTGCTACGACTATGACAGTCGCCAGCAGTCACCTAAAAATCACCGAAGTGGGACAGGCCCATAAGGAACTAAAGAAAAAGCCGGTACAGCCATTACTAAATTCAATTGAAATGATTAATTGAATACATTTCCAACATAATAGGTTAGTTTAGTTAGTGTAGTTTGGTTTAGTTTTGATTAGTTTAGTTTATTTTAGAGATGTAGCATAGAACCATGCCCTTCAGCCCACTAAGTCCACGCCAACCATCGATCGATCATTCACACTTGATCTATGTTATTTCACTTTTATTGGCAACAATTTACAAAGGCCAATTAACCTACAGATCTGCACGTCTTTGCATGTGGGAGGAAACCGACGCACCTGGAGGAACCCAGGGCAGTGACAGGGAGAACATACAAATTCCACACAGACAGCAACCAAGGTCAGGATCGAACCCAGATCTCTGGCACTGAGGTAGCAGCTCTAATAGCTATGTCATTGTGTCGATAAAATAGGAAGAATAAATGACACTGTGTTACTTTAGCAGTTGATCCATTCCAGTCTTTAAATCCTTTGATATCTGTGGTAAATATTTTGTTTCCCATCTACTGACTATAATTTTCTATTCTCTCTGTAATGCTGCTTAGAGCAAAAATGTCACAAGCACTTCTCCATCTTTTATTTACATTGGATTCTGTGACATTCAGCAATACATTGCTGCAGTGAAGCATCTTTTATTCTGTAAATCATTTTCACATGCTCTTCAGAAACCATTCGAAAGTTCTCCAGCCTTCATTTGATTAAGTTGCAGCTGACAAAATAAATCCCCAGCTCTTTAGGTAATTGCTGTATGCTTTGCTGGATAATAATTGTTCTGGACTTCCATCTGTGCTGCACTTATTGCTAGATGCACCAAGAAGAAAGACAGGCATGTGCATTCTCTCCTGGCAACAAGCTTTCCCAGATGGATACTATTGATGGTACAGGGGAAATAAAGGTTTGTTAGTGCTTTGTCTCAGCCTTACCAAAGACGCTTAAATGTCCTCAGTGCAAATTCACATATTGACAGCAACATTTAATGTTCTTAGTAAAGTAGCCAAACACAAAGAAAACCATGGAAGAAAAATTATGAAGCTGGTACAACGTAAAACATCTGAGAGGATATAATTTCATTTGTGAAGCAAAACTCAAGGGAACAAGAGAACAAATGACCCAATATAAAGTGAAATTAAAGGGCATATTATTACCATCCTTTAATTAAAAGCACAAAGTTAATATTTACAGATTACAAGGTTGTTAGCAGATGCCGCAGCTGTACATGGTGATAAATGTTATGACAAATTATTCTGTGCAATTCTTCTGGGCAGGACTAAATATTTATGCATAAACATGGTTAAAGCAAAATCTTGATTCAAACATTTTAGTGGCTGAAATAAATCAACAACTTTGGCATCTAATGCATCAATATTACATAATCCACAGTCAAAATTGGGCACAATTTATTGGAGATGGTACACAACAGATTTGGAACCTTAAGTTTCAGTTCAATTTTCAATGATAAATATATTTTGGTTATTGCTTTATGTAGCAGTGGTTTTGCATGGATATTATGAAACTTCTCATAGGAGTGTAAGAATGTTTAATTATGGATCAAAGTAATTGCAAAAGCTCTTATCATTCCCAGTGCACGATTAACCTGTTTGCTAACACGGACAGAGACATTTATTCACAAACAACATGAAGATAAAGTAACTTTAAAATTTAAAAAAAACCTGTAGTGCACAGATTATAACAAGTAAACCATTATAATTTGACCAAGTGAAATAAATGTGTGTGCTGGGTCTGCTCTGTCTGATAGTCATTTTCCACAATCAGCATCTATTTTATTTTGTGTTCTCTCTTAGTCAGAGCTTGGAATTTAGCCTTACGTTTGTTTATGGAATCGCATCATTCCTCTTAATTGTTTTTTCATGGCCTAAATGGTGTACGTGGCAGATGAGCAGAGCAGTGGGGATATTGGTGTGGATCATTGCCTGCCCTCCCCTTGCTGCACAAAACATTAGCTGTGCCCAGGTTTGGGTGTACCACCTGGCACTCCCAAGCAGCCAGAGACATGATCAGAATTGAGCTACGGTTGAGGGACGGGATGGGAAGGGCATATTGGAGGTCGGCACCGATAGATGATTGAGAGTAGAAGTGAGGAGATACAGAAGCAATGATCATGAAGGTGGATGGCTAGACAAGAGGAATGGGTATAGTGACAGTGCAATGTGTAGTTGGGTGGGGAGGTCCCACACAGTGATGTGGGTTTATACAGTTGCACATCATGAAAACAGCCCTGGAGACACAGCTGAAATCTTGAACAAAACACAATGTGCTGCAGGGATGCGGCAGGTCAGGCACTGAGTCTATGTCACTCATCAAGCACCCATCTGTACTAATCGCATTTTCTGCCACTTGATCTAAACCCTTCTTTGTCTTGGTGATTCAACTGCTTGTCAAGATATTTAAGTGTTGCAAGGGGCTCAGTCTCTATCACCCACTCAGACATTCCCAATGAACCTTTCTCAACTTTGTTACTGATTGGAATAGCGCCACAGTGATAACAAGGCAGCAGACATGTTCTCTGGAGTGCAAATTACTGTGTGTAGGTCCACTGGAAGGGTTGAACATTCTACATCTTATCAATCACGTTGTTTTCTATTTTTCTTTGGTATTTATTGCAACTGAACCACAATATATATATATTTTTTTTAAATTTAGATTTAAATTTAGATGTGAAATTAGCTTGACAGTTATTGGGTGAAACAATGAACCAGGCGGTAGAACTCTGTACCTGGAATGTACATCCAACTCAGAAAGAAGAACCAACTCTGTTCTGTGGCTGAAAGGCTCCAATGGAAATCTAGCTCAGACATTCACAAACCTATTTTTATATGGAGTTTCCCAAAAAACAAAGCAATCTAGGTTCAGTTCACAACTTCACACTGAAACTCACAGGTGGTGTGCCCAGTCAATAGAAATATAGCACTATGTTTCTTCCGAGGAAGAGGTTGAGTAAATATGTGCACATGAAATACAGGTGCAAGAATTTGTTCATAGTTCTATACATGGCCTTCCAAACCCATCCCTGAAGTTGACTCAGAAACGTTTCAGAAAACACTCTACTTTTCACACCTTACACTTCGTTATCTCTGTACTTCCCTCTCCTCTCAGTCTGAAGAAGGGTCTCGACCTGAAACGTCACCCATTACGTCTATCCAGAGATGCTGCCTATCCCACTTACTCCAGCATTTTGTGTCTATCTCCAGAACTTGACTCGGTTTCCTGCATTTCTTCTGGATGTGGTGGATGCTCTTCATTATTGCCACTATACCAAAGTCACAGAGTTATTGAGCACAGAGGCAGGCCATTTGGCCCATGGAGTCTGCAATAATCATCTAGCATCCATTTATACCAATCTCATTTTATTCTCCCCACATTCCGATCAGTTTCTGCCAGATTTTATCACTACTACAAGGACAACCTACATATTCCAACCAATATTCCAACCAATACATTCTCCCATCTGTATAGAAAGGAATTACAGATGTTGGTTGATACCAAAGATAGACATAAAGTTTTATTACTGAGGAAATACTTTGTTACAGATTAGAATTGTGAATGATAAAACAGTCCATTACTAACCATGCAATATGCAAGTTTATGGCACAAGTTGTCACAGTGTACAAAATGAACTTCAGAAGCGTCTCGACCCGGAACGTCACCCATTCCTCTCCAGAGATGTTGCCTGTCCCGCTGAGTTAATCCACCATTTTGTGTCTATTTCCATTATTCAAATAAGGCAAAGTTATTCAAGTTTTCTTCTAAGAGACGTGCTGATGCTCAAGATGATGACAAATAAACTGAGACAATCCTTCCCAGAATTCATTGTGAATAAGGTGATAATGGAACCCATCTGTTTTTTCCATCTGTTGTCTGTGGAGTTCCCCCGCGGGATATTGATGCAATGGAATGTATTCGACTAGGATTGTAAATGTGCAAATATCCTGCTTGAGTGCATTATCAATACCGATTACATGAAGACCTAAAAATGCTGCTGCTTTGGCATAATTAACATTAAATAGTACGAGTGATATCTTGCAAAGGCTTTATATAAATTGTCCACAGAGAAAAGAAGCCCAAGCCTTTTTTTTTACAGCTTTTTTTCTTACTGCCTTGTTTGGAGAACTGTTCCTATGTGATAATGAAGCTATTTCAGTCTGGCATTTCCACAGCTCCTCCTAATACCCTAATTTACACTGTCACTTTCATCCAGATTGAAGCTAGCTAGCAGATTTAGCACATTTCAAGCAATAACCTTGAATCACATAACATAGTTTTGAGCAGAACTGAAAGCTACCAGATGCCAGGATGCACTCTTAAATCACCCTGTATTCACAAAGTGGTTTTAGAAGTAACTACCTTCCAAAATTTGATCTTAGTATGATTACCGGGCCATTAATTGTAAAGTGAATACTAATTAGCACCTTGAAACCTTTTTAACAAGGTGTGTTATATATTAAAGCTAGATTCATATACAATTTAGTCCAGGTACAAATACAAAAAAAAAGAAATGAGAAGCATTTCAGTCAATGGACTGATGGATATTTGACATTCTGCCAAGTTTAAAGCAATGACTGTGTGTAGGTATATAAGAGGTTTTAAAAAGTATTGTTCACCACTTTGTCAACAACTATAATTACTGGCTTAAATGTTTACATTGCATTACCTCTTGGAAGTTATTGGTGACAATCTGGATCTTCTCATTTCAACGTGATATGGAATAAACCAATGTGGGACATAGTATTATATGAGGCGGCAAACTAACTTTTCATATATTCAGGCCCTCTGAAAGGCACCAGCGAGTTCAGCTTTAACATTTGTTAATACAGAATGTAATCCCCGTTGCACATCCTTGAGTATACCCCTTGACTCCATTCACGGAATAACAATCATCTTGTTCTAAGAATATTCCAAAAATTAAAATGAGGTGTATTAGTTCACTGAGTCCTGAGAAAGTAGATATGTTTCTATATGGCTCCCTGTAACCAGGAGCAAACTAAATTGGTTTCTTTTATATCCAGTAACACTTCTTCCAGCACACATTTTGCAAGAACAAAATCACAAAGAGCACAAACACAAAATACAATTATTGTATTTACAAGATACAAGATACATGTATTTGTCACATGTGCCAGTTGACACAGTGAAATGTGATCACCATACAGCCATACAGTAAAATAAAGAACACAACACACGATAGAGTTCAACACGATAGAGTTCCTCTGATGTTCTTGATGATCACCCGTGGTCGGGGCCTCCGGAGCCCTCTGCAGTTGCCGCAACGGGCGGCCCACCGCTCAGGCCCGCTCGCCAGGATGTTGGAACTCCGACGTCGGAACGGGAGGCCAACCTCAGCAGCTTGGACCTCCGAGGCGGCCGCTTCCTACCAGAGTCCGCAGCTCCCGAAGTCCCCAGGCCGCGCCGGGCGGAGATTCACGCTGGCGGCCCTCGGCAAAGGGCCCCAGGGACTCCGCGATGTCGGTCAGCGCCGCCCACGCTGGGAGCTCCATGAACCACAGCCCCGCGATGTTGGAGCAGCAGGCCCAACGCTCCGGAGCTCCAAACGGTGAGCCAGGTAGGTATCGCCCGCTCCGCGGTGAATCCAGCACCGCGCCGCTGCTGCCGAAGCTCTGGTCTGGTCCCCAGTCTCAGGTAGGAAAGGCCGCTCTGATCCACTGGTAAGCTGCGAGGGGGGGGCGAGGACACGACTCGGAGAAATAGTCGCATCCTCGCCAGGAAGCGACTGGGAAACGTTTTCCCCCTTACCCTACCCCCCTCCCCCACATAGAAAAACTAAAGAATCCTCAAAACAAACAGTTTAGACAAACTAAAATAAAAAATAGATAGGAAAAAAACGACCAGACTGTAGGCAGAGGCGCCTTCAATGCAGTAGTGGATACTTTAATCTTTATAATTTAATCACTTTTCAACCCATATTCTTTCCCCCAAAAAAGTGAGTACTCTTTCTAACTTAAAGTAGGCTATAAGTAGGAATGCACAGTAGAAATGTTTGCATCTATAGCCAGAGGTTGCATATGGTGTTTCAGAATTGGAGACAGAAATATAATCCAACTGGGACCTTGGTTCTGATGGAAGATAACTCCCATTCCCCAGTTGTTCACTTTACATGAGATCTGCCACAATCTGCACTCAGGTTCTAATGTTTAAAATGTTTATCTGCAACATTTGCACAATTTCTGGGGGGGGGGGGGGATTATTTACCCTGCTTTTTTCTGGGCAATGGGTCCCAATGTGACAGGATACGAAAAGTTCATTATGTAACATTTGTAACAACAAACCCAAACCTAATTTTGGCAGGACTTTATTAATTATTTTCTTTATTTCCATTAACCTTTAACTGTACTTTAAACATTGCAGAACATATATACCTGACTGGAAAATAATAATCAGTATTCTTATGAATCTCCTATATAAAGCTTCCTTTTGAGGATGCAACTTATTTAGAAGGTGTGACATTTAATGACATTGCGACTGAATCATGGTATACAAGGTGTATGTGAGGAATGAAACCTCTGCTGTTTTCTAGTTTGGCTCTCTCTCTCTCTCTGTATATCCATTATCTTTTAGTTCCCATGCATTTGCGTTAAGGACCTGTCCCACGGGCATGCGACTTGCATGCGACAAGCGCGACCTAAGGGTCGGTCCCACCAGCATGCGCCTGCATGCGGCAAGCGCGACCTAACATGGTCACTTGAGCCGTACGGCATGCGGCAAGAGCGATCAAACCAGAAGCGGGAGCCGTGCGGAGGTCGAGTGAGTGATACGGCGTCGAGGCGGCTGCGGGCACGATGTCAGGACCAGCTCCGCACAACTCCATACGGCTCCGGCGATCGAAGTGGGACCGGCCCCGCGATGCCGTACGGCTCAAGCAACCGTGTGAGGTCATGCTTGCCGCATGCAGGTCGCATGCCCGTGGGACAGGCCCTTTATACATCAAAAATAAAACAAAAGTGTTGGGTGGATATTATTCAGCACTTTAATTCCAAAACAAATTATTACCTGTTTATGATCTCGCAGCAATGAAATTCTGGCATGCTAAATAAAACCTGCCTGGGAAATGGCTGATATGTCCTGAGTTGACTGCTAAATTCCAGAATAACTTCCTATCTGACGGGAGGAGTGAGAATAAAAGCCTGGCAACACATCAATACCCAGAAACAAATAACACAAGGACATTCCTCTCAAAAAACATCGGTGGCAGTTTTATCCTTCACCATTGGGATGTTTAATTGGCAGAGATAATTGCCACCCTGTCGTAGATCTTAGAGATTCCATGTTGGATATAACATTTGAGACGTTTCATGACAGCTGGGATATGTTTTGTTTTATTTCTGATTTACTGCCTATTCCTGTCATCATATCACAGACAAGGAGCCCAGTGTTATGATAGCTTACTTAAAGCAGCTATATATCTGGATAATGGGTCCCAATGTGACAGAGACCTAGCCCACCTTAAGTGGAGTAGGTCTCTGTCACACTGGTGTCCATTAAGCAAGCTAAATTTGTACAAGACCCAAATAAATCATGATAGTGGCAGTATACTTGTGACAGTGACAGGGATAAATACAGTTCTATCTTATCATATTGTATCATATCATATAACATCTGCAAAGAGACTCCCGATGAGAGAAGTGGGCTGGGGTGAGGGGAGGGGTGTAGGGGAGTGTAAGGGAGAGGAGAGGAGAGAGGAGAGGAGAGAGGAGAGGAGAGAGGAGAGGAGAGAGGAGAGGAGAGAGGAGAGGAGAGAGGAGAGGAAGGGAGATGAGGGGATAGGAGGGGAGAGGAGAGGGGAGGGGAGAGGAGTGGTGGGTGGAGGAGTTGGGGGGGGAGGGGTGAGGGGAGGGGAGGGGAGGGGGGGGGAGGGGAGGGGAGGGGAGGGGAGGGGAGGGGAGGGGAGGGGAGGGGAGGGGAGGGGAGGGGAGGGGAGGGGAGGGGAGAGGAGGGGAGAGGAGGGGAGAGGAGGGGAGAGGAGGGGAGAGGAGGGGAGAGGAGGGGAGAGGAGGGGAGAGGAGGGGAGAGGAGGGGAGAGGAGAGGAGAGGAGAGGAGAGGAGAGGAGAGGAGAGGAGAGGAGAGGAGAGGAGAGGAGAGGAGAGGAGAGGAGAGGAGAGGAGAGGAGAGGAGAGGAGAGGGAGCAGGGGAGGGGGCAGGGGAGGGGGGCAGGGAGAGACAAGGAAAGGGAGAGGAGGATTGAGGAGAGGGGACAGGAGGGGATGGGATGTTTTTACTGCAGGGAGTGCCACCTCTGAGAGGAAGCTTAGTAATCTTACCAAATCAATAGCATGTTACTTCATCTCATTACCTTGGGTGTGTGCTGCTCCAACATGCATTCCCTTTATACTGTCAGTAGTAAAACAATGTTCTGGAAATGGGTGTGAGTGTTTCTGTGGTGCTGCTGCAAACAATAGTGATGACTGAGAATTCTGCTTAATTATCTTAGAATTCATAGATCAGCCTTAACGCCCCTGTCCCACTTAGGAAACCTGAATGGAAACCTCTGGAGACTTTGCGCCCCACCCAAGGTTTCCGTACAGTTCCCTGGAGGTTCCCAGAGGTTTTAGTCAGTCTACCTACCTGCTTCCACTACCTGCAACCTCCGGCAACCACCTGCAACCTCCGGGAACCGCACGGAAACCTTGGGTGGGGCGCAAAGTCTCCAGACGTTTCCGTTCAGGTTTCCTAAGTGGGACAGGGGCATTACAAACACCCACCTCCAACATCCAATTCTTCGTCTTTCGTGTGGCATGCACAGCCTAAAACTGTTGGACAACTTGTTCTATTTGATCTTCCGTTTGTACACATCGAGTTGATTGCTTTAGTCGAAACAGGGTGGAGCACGTGAAGGTTGCATTCTTCCACCCCCAACATCCAATTCAGTCAGCAGGTGTCAAGTGATGCTTTTTTAATTTGAATCATCCATTTCAAGCACTGCGTTCTCTGCTAAGGTAGAGCTTGGGAGGTGGTTGATTGCTCCCACATTTTATGTTTACTGATTTTCTTCTCCATTGACTTGAATCAATATGAAAATCAAGTAGCCAATCAGTTTTCACCTACTTGCTACCACTGCTGAAAGCTAAAGTCCGTCTTCATATTCTCTGAATTCGCTCTGAATTGCTCTCACCAAAACAGCAGGAATTTCCATCTTTCAATAGACAATAGACAATGGGCAATACAATACAATACAATACACAATACAATACACATTTATTGTCATTTGAGCCCCAGTGAGACTCAAACGAAATTTTGTTCCACAGCCATACAAACAAAAACAATGTCCTACAGACATACACACAATTAAGTTCACACAAACATCCATCACAGTGAACCCACTGTGATGGAAGGCAAAAGTCTTTTCTCTCCCCTGCTCTCCCGATGTCCAAGCCCCAGGCGGGCGATGATAAGTCCCACGGACATTTTAGGCCGTGCCGGGCGATTTACGGCCCCGCTCCCGGTCTAAAAGTCACAAAGTTGGAGCCCCCGGCGGGCGCTGTAATGTCCCACGGCCATGAAGCCGTGCCGGGTGATGTATGACCCCGCTCCGGGTCGTTCCAAACCCCTCGACACGGGCTGGAGAAGTCGCGTTGCGGGAGCTCCGGGAAGCGGTCTCTCTCTCCCCCCGGACCCGCGAGCTCCCGATGTCCCAGTCCACCGGACCTGCGGCTGCGTTGCTGGAGCCTCCGAGCCCCAGGAGTCGAGTCGCAGCAGCGAGTCACCACCGCTCCCCACGTTCCGAGGCCGGCCAGCCCCACGATGGTGAGTAGTCCGCAGCGCAGTCTCCCGAGCCCCCGGGTCGTTCAGGTTGGAGGCCGCTCCACGGTGCTAGGCCCCAACGACAACGGAGACCCGACAGGGAAAAGGTCGGGTCTCCCGGACAGGGAAGAGATTTTAAACGTTTTCCCCCACCCCCCCCCCCGCCCCCCACATATACACATTTAAAAACCAGTATTTAAAAAACACCAAACACTACATTTAACTAGACAAAAAATAAAAAAAGACAGACAGGCTGTAGGAGCCGCTGCAATGAGTCGCGCCGCCGCCAATAGGTGCAAGAGTAGGCCATTCGGTGCTTCGAGCTAGCACGGCCATTCACTGTGATCATGGCTGATCATCCACAATCAGTATCCCGTTTCTGCCTTCTCCCCATATCCCCTGACTCCGCTATCTTTAAGAGCTCCTTCTAACTCTCTCGTGAAAGCATCCAGAGAATTGGCCTCCACTGCCTTCCGAGGCAGAGAATTCCATTAAAAAAACATTTTGGTCTCTCAGGATGAGCATTACCTGAGGCACTGCTTACATTTATATGGAGATTCAGCCTGTTGCTTCCCTATTGTGTTTTCTGCCGCTGATCAATTATTTGTTTTATTGACATAGAATAGAACAGCACAGGAACAGGCCCTTCAGCCTACAATTTCTATGCTGAACACAATGCCAAGATGCCAACTAATGTTATCTGTCTGTACGTGATCCATATCCATCCATTCCCTAAATTTCCATGTGTCTATCTAATAGTCTCTTAAACACCACTATCATATGTGCCATCACCACCACCCCATGGCAGCGTGTTCCAGGCACCCACAACTGTTAAAAAAAACTTGCCCTGCAAACTCCCTCCTTTAAATTTTGCCTCTCCCACCTTAAAGCGATGATCTCTAGTCTGTGACATTTCTACCCTCGGAAAAAGGTTTGACTGTCACCTCTATCTATGCCTCTCATGATTTTATTTACTTCTATCCGGTCTCCACTCAACCTCTGGTGTAGCAGAAAAAACCCAATCCAAGTTTGAAACAAGCTGGCAAACTATTTTTCCTTCTTTTAAGGATGAAATTATTTTGGCACTGGAAGTCAAAGCTCCGTGGCTTTGGTTGACAGGCAAATGCTCATTTATTGACAGGATTAACTCTCAATATGCCTTCATTCTCTCCACCAAAGATCATCTGCAAGCCGCTGAATGTGAAATATTAATTTCCCCTATCAGTGTCCTTCTGGCATTTCTAAGCATGATTGCCAAATTAGAAACAGTTTCAGGCCGCGGGCCAATGAACCTTAGGAACTACAATGACTCTGTCAGAAAAGCATTTCATTTGGGAAGTACTTGGCCAGAAAACTAAAGAGATTTGGATCCCATGGGCACAAGCTGAATTCTCATGCAGGTCTCAGAGCTGAAGATTGCTATCAATGCACTGCTGTAGAATATTACTGTAGATAATTGACTAAACGGTAGCTAAGGGAGAGTTTTCGAAGCAATCACTTGATCCGAAAATTTTTGTTTAAGTTCCACACCTATTGGCATTCCCAATGCTCATCTTGGTGTAGTTAACTGTAATTCCTCCATTGAGGTAGATGCAGTTTAATTTTGTTTGCACACAATATAATTATAATCCTAGTCATGAAGAGCGAGTTTATAATTTTACTATGCATTTGTGCGTGGAGGAAATGTTGCACCCGTGAGTTGTAATAGTTTTTGCACATATCATCTTCTTATCCCCAAACATGTTCAGATTGCTTGAAAGTCCGAATGGAAGCATACATTTTATGAATATTACTTGATTATGGGAAGTTACATGAATGATTTAAACACCAAGTTATTTTGGCATACTTCGCAATACTTTCATCAGCAAGGATAACTTACTTTACTTCAATCATGGCTTTCGCTTCCAGCTCCTTCTTTAAAATTCATTTAAATCTCCTGAGTTTGCTAACAGTTAATGTTAGCAAAGCTGCCCCTTATCTTAGATTTCTTAAAGATCTGATTTTCAAGTGTTCATAAACAGCTGAAAACAGAGTGTGGAAGGTCATAGAATCAAAGCATTTAATTCTTTGTAAGAAGAAAAACAAAAAAAATGCTGCTGATGTGGGAAATATGAAAGAATAACAGAGAATGCTACGAAAAATTCTCAGCAGGTCATGAGACAGAGTTAGAAACAGAGTTATCATTTCAGGTTTTTCAAAGGCCAAGAAAGCAAACCAGCTGAGCCAGTATCACAGATGGACGACTGATAATGACAAAGAAATCAAGTCACTTGGTGGAAAATTCTTCTTTGTCAATTGCCAGACATACCCTTCAGAGGGCAGTGTAGAGTCAACCACGTTGGTATATAACTGGTTAAGATGGAACTTAAGATGCTGGAAAAATCGAAGGCAGGGCCGGTCCTAGGCCGATTGGACCGATTTTTCCAAATTGGGCCCCGCGCCCAAGGGGGACCCCGCGATAATTTTCCGTATTTCATATGGAAATACAAATTCGCTTTGTTAAATAAAGATTAAAAAAAAACATTTGCCATACGGATTTGTTTACAAAACGCTGTGAATAATAAACGATGTGTTAACTGCTACTGTAGCAGTTAACAGCCAGTAGTTAACAACAATGGGTCATCAATGCATATCGATACCCATTCCTCAGTAAATGCGTTAAATTGTGTCACTCACTGCCGCAGGAGCGGCCGAGATGGGGGGTGGTGGGGGGATTCCACAGGGCAGCAAGCCCCAGCAACGCAGCGATCTCAGCCGTCAGTATTCTACGTTAAACGCCGGGAGCGGGCAGGCGGGCGGTGTGTGCGTGAGAGGGGGGGTGAGAAAGGGTCAGATTTGTATGAAATCGGCGGCGTACCGGCCCGCTCTTGGTCGGGGGAATAGAGTTAAAAGACCTGAAGCAGAAATGAAAGACAACTGGCCGGATAATTGCTGGAGGGAGACAATTTGTGGATAAACAGATCTGGGGGTTGTGTTAACTCGTCCAGTGCCGGTACAACAGCAGACCAGGTTGGAGGTTTGAGTCTGTGTTAACATTGGTGTCGGGGTTAATGTCTGGGCCGGGGTACGGGTGGCATTTAACTGTCTGTCTGTCTGTGTGTGTGTGTGTCTGTGACTCTGTGTCTGTATGTCTCTGTGTTTCTGTGTGTGTCTCTGTGGCTGTGTGTGTCTGTGTTTCTGTGTCTCTGTGGCTGTGTTTGTGTGTCTCTATCTGCGTGTGTGTCTCTGTCTGTGTGTGTGTGGGGGGGAGCCGTGGACAGACAGAGGGGGGATTTTCAGATGCAAACCACACGTTTTCAGTTAAGAGTTGGACACGATTACTGTCAATACGAGCAGCTCATGGAGCAGTCAGAATGAGAAACACTGCTCGGTTCTCACACACACACACTCGTGAAGTGAACTGTAGATATAAACGTGGCAGGGGGTAGAGGAGTGGGGGGGGGGGGAGAGGGAGAGAGAGAGAGAATTTGATAGAGAAAGAGAGGAAGGGGGAGAGAAAGGGAGCGAGAGAGAAAGGGGAAATTGGAGAGGAGAAAGAGAGAGAGGAAGGGGGGAGAGAGGAGGGAGAGAGAGAGAGAGGGGGGAGAGAGGTAGAGGGAGAGAGCGAGAAAGGGGGAGAGAGAGAGAGTTCTCCATTCTGCCTCACCACTGTTGGCTGCCCTTTGTGAGATGATTGGAGACCAAATCCAGTTACCCTATAGATCTCCCTCTCCCTACGTCTCACTACCTCCCTCCCCCTCCCTCTCCCTCCTTCTTTGGAGAGGGGGGGATGATGAGGGAAGGAAGGGGGGAGAGGGCGGAGGGGAGAGACGAGTGTGCCTTGCTTGGTGGAGAAGAGGGATGTGGGAATGCTGTACGCAGGTGGTGACTCACTCTCACACTGGGATCTCCCCCTGTCATTGCGCAGTCTATCTGACTCCCTGCACCCCCCCCCCCCCCCCCCCCACTCTCTGTAGCGAAGGAAATATGCAACGTTTCGGGTCGAAACCCTTCTTCAGACCCGGCCCGAAACGTTGGCTATTTCCTTCGCTCCATAGATGTTGCCTCAAGCCCTGTCCCACTGTGCGAGTTCATCCAAGAGCTCTCCCGAGTTTCAAATCTCTGTCCCTAACTTCAAATTCCCACTTTGAAATATTATACAATTTTTGACTTAAACATTTTGCAGCAAGATCGCGATTAGTCGATTCCCACGCATTTTCAATCGTCGTTCGATTCAGTGTAATTTTCACACCTGGTTGATGTAGTTTTAAAATAAAATATACAGTACATTACAATAAATAGTTTCAAGCATACCCGGTACTAAATGCACAAACATTAAGGTGGTTACTGATGTTACACACTGTTATAAATGAATATAATTTCAAAGTGAAATAGGAGATTTCTGTGGAAAGAATATTTAACCAGAATATGGTGAGGTCGCTGCAAAATGCTCACTTAAAACAATACGCCGTCAACTCAGGATTGTTTCTTAGCCCTCTGACTGGTGTTTCAATCTCACCTCGTAGCTCGCTGTTAATCGATTCATAGCTATTAATTTTCATTCCTGGTCCATATCGAACTTCTCCCAATGCAAACGCTTCAAGTTACGCTTCTTGTGTGGTGGTAAGGGGGGGGGGAGTTGCTAGGATAAAATACCATATATTTGTATTTATATAGCGATCCTGCTGCGAAATTTTTAAGTCGTAAGTTGTATTTTATTTCAAAGTGGGAATTGGAAGATAGGGACAGAGATGTTACACAGAGATTTTGATAGGAAGGAAACATTACAGCAGCTGAGTAAAAGATCGGTCAAATGAAGATTGGGCGAGGGGGATTGGGGGTGGGGGAAAAGTATCTATAGCTTGGGACTTGCCTAAATGAGGACTGGGATGGATTATCATTCCACACCAAATTTCTTATACAATGATACCTTTTATCCAATTATCACAATAGCTTGTTGGATATGGATCAATGGACTCTATATGGTACATGCTCGTAAATTAGTAAAACAAATGTTCTTCTTTAAGTATTGTTGTTTCTGGGATGGGGGTGACTGATAACAAATAACCCACATTCTGTATTTTGTCATAATGTGGCTGAAACAATGGCATATTTTGTGATATTTATTGAGATAGAAAGATACAACGGAGTTTGGGCAAGATATTACCTTGCAACATTCTGTATGTCTGTTACGGCAAATCAAACAAACAAAGAGGGGTCGGATGGGCTGGCAAACAAAAGATAAAGGGTGCTCTGGCCAACCACTCAATGGGTCGTCGGACCAGGGACTCTAAACCTGCCTCAGTGTGAAAATAAACCTGAAACAAAACCACGAAAACAATAATGCCAGTCCCATCCTTCCCAAGCAAACTAAGTTAATACAGAATGATGAATTACATGAAGAAAACTATGCAATGAATCAAACAACCCAAAACAACACCAGACTGATGCCACCAGTCTGAGGGGGATGAGAGAGAGAGCGAGACTGCCAGTGCACAGCTCTCTTAAAGCTGAGGCTCGTTATCAGGCTCACATGATGCAGCTTGGGCCAGGATACTCCAATCAGGTACAGGAGCAACCAGGCAGCAAGAGGTACTAGTGGAAATCAGAGAAACAGGTTAGTACAACATTAACACCAGCAGAGGGAGCGCATAACAATGTCTGATAGATATTGTGAAAGGGAACTCAGAAATTATGGGAGGATTACATAAAACTACAATTCAAAGGTAATGAATATACAGAGTATTCTTATTTCCATCATGAATACATAATAGTGATATAGGACACCAACTCCTACTACGGCAAACTCACGAGCTACTACGGTATGACTATGTGTTAAAAAGTATCAAATTTTTACATCCTGAATATATTTTACTCGTGGACATTTTTCAACATGTTGAAAAATCTTCACGAGTTACCACGTTTCCCAAGTGCCTGCCATTAGCGCTAAGAAATGGCATGTTGGCCTTTATAACAAGAGGAATCGAATATAGGAGCAAAGAGGTCCTTCTGCAGTTGTACAGAGTTCTAGTGAGACCGCACCTGGAGTATTATGTGCAGTTTTGGTCCCCTAATTTGAGGAATGACATTCTTGCTATTGAGGGAGTGCAGCGTAGATTTACAAGGTTAATTCCGGGATGGCGGGACAGTCATATGCTGAGAGAATGGAGCAGCTGGGCTTGTACACTCTGGAGTTTCGAATGATGAGAGGCTATCTCATTGAAACATATAAGATTGTTAAGGGCTTGGACACACTAGAGGCAGGAAACATGTTCCCGATGTTGGGTGAGTCCAGAACCAGGAGCCACAGTTTAAGAATAAGGAGTAAGCTATTTACGACGGAGACGAGGAAACACTTTTTCTCAGAGAGTGGTGAGTCTGTGGAATGCTCTGCCTCAGAGGACGGTGGATGCAGGTTCTCTGGAAGCTTTCAAGAGAGAGCTAGATAGGGCTCTTAAAAATAGCGGAGTCAGGGGATATGGGGAGAAGGCAGGAACGGGGTACTGATTGGGGATGATCAGCCATGATAACATTGAATGAATGTGATATGAAAGTGAATTAGGTGTCAAATTAAACTTCTTTTCATGCTTTATCTGATGGGATAAATTGCAGACTTGATTTTTTTAAATCTCAAAATGTTGTAACATTGTAGAAAATGTACCTGCATCTTGGAGGCCGAAGGTTAGGTTATTAGCCAAGAAAGATAGACTTCGTTATCCCTCAGTACAGCATCATCAAGAACGATGTTGCTGTACTGAGATATGGCCAAGTCTATCCCTCATTGCTAGCAGCTGATGGGAAACGGCTGTAAAGTGGGAAGCGGTTGTAAAAGGACAGCGCTGCGGGAGGGGGGAGGAGTTCCTTTCAGAGCGTGTGGGTAGTCTGCCCAGGGGTAAAGTTGCGGGGAGGGCAGGACGGTTGAGATGGAGGGGTCGGCCGGGGATCATCCAGCTCAAGAGCGGGTCAGTGGGCGGTGGAGCTTACTTCATATGTCAGGGATAGTAACCTCAATTGATCCCTTGTTCGCGCTGACACAGGATCAAGCTCCATCGCCCGCTGTGATGTTATGAATCACCCGCTGACCCGCTCCGCTCTATGATCTTTGCTCTTGAGCTTGTCCCCTCACTGTTCAGATGGAGAACACTGCCAGATGTGAGCGGGCCGGCAGAAGGCGCTGAGATGGCAGTCGGTTCCACTGTCCGGTGATAGAGGCCGCTCATAGCCACGCGAGCTGCTTCCCTCCCCGGCCACAAATGCGGTGGCTCAGCGCCCGGAATGCCGCGGCAGCGGTGAGTGAGTGTTGCTGGCATGAACCCGACCCCCTCCTTCTCAACGCTCCCGCAACTTTACCCCATGGCTAGACTCCCCACACGCTGTGAAAGGAACTCTCCCCTGAATTGTCATGTTACTCACGACACGGGACTCATTTATAATTATTTATTTATATTTCTACGAAAATTTTTCCCAATTGGGCCCCGCACCTCCTAAGGCCGGCCCTGATGGAAGGTAAATAAAAATGCTGGTGAAACTCAGTGGGTAAGGCAGCATCTATGGAGCGAAGGAAAAGGTGACTTTTAGGTCGAGACCCTTCTTCAGACTGATGTGGGGATGGTGGGGGCGGGAAGAAGAAAGGAAGAGGCGGAAACAGTGGGCTGCGGGAGAGCTGGGAATGGGAGGGGAAGGAGGGAGAAATCAACGACTACCTGAAATTGGCGAAGTCAATGTTCATACTACTGGGGTGTAAACTACCCAAGCAAAATATGAGGTGCTACTCCTCCAATTTACGGTGGGAATCACTCTGGCCTTGGAGGAGGCAGAAAGGTCGGATTTCAGAATGGGAGGGAGAGTTGAAGTGCTGAGCCACCGGGAGATCAGATTGGTTATTGCGAACTGAACAAAGGTGTTGGGTGAAGCCTACGCTTGTTCTCACCAATGTAGAGCAGCCGACACCTAGAGCTGCGGATGAAATAGATGAGGTTGGAGGAGGTGCAGGTGAACCTCTGCCACACCTGGTAAGACTGTTTACGTCCATGGATGGAGTCAAGGCAGGAGGTAAAGCGACAAGTGTAGCATTTCCTGCGGTGGCAAGGGAAAGTACCAGCGGATGAGGTGGTTTGGGAGGGAAGGGACAAATTGACCAACCACCCCCTCAGCTGGTACTTTCCCTTGCAACCGCAAGAAATGCTACACTTGTCACTTTACCTCCTCCCTCTTCCTTTCTACTTCCCGCCCTCACCAACCCCACATCAGTCTGAATAAGGGTCTCAACACTAAATTTTCCTTTTTCCTTCGCTCCAGAGATGCTGCCTCGCCCGCTGAGTTTCTCCAGCATTTTTATCTACCTTTGGTATATAACTGCAGTCATGTATATCCTATTGTTGCTAAACCCAGCAATTTTCCTCCCTTAAGGATATTAATGTGCCCTTTAAATTTTTCTGACAAACTGATAACTCTAACTTACTCACACACAACTAATTTTTCCATGTCTCTTCTATCTAATTTCAGATTGCGGATTGGTGTGCTGGGTATCTTATATCATTGAGCCGTGCTTTCCCAAGTCCTTCCTCCTGCATTGTTTTGCTTCTCCAAGAAATGTATTTTATCTTTTCATGGGTATATTTCTATCCTAAAGACCCACCCACTGCCCTTCTAAATCAGCATTCTGGGTTGATGACAATAGAGAATAATCTCTTAGCCATAAGAGGACCACATTTCCCAGGTTGTGGCTTCTAGGTTAATGTAATCTATCAACCATTGGGATGTATAATTCTGTTAATAATAATAATAATACTAATAATAATAATACTAATAATAATACTAATAATAATAATAATAATGCGGGAGAGATTGGTGGCTGACAAACAAGGCCCGGATCACGCACATCGACCCGGGCAGCCTGCAAATGCCGATATCAGTCACAGGAGCGCATTGAGGTGGTCGTCGACAGGCATACATTACGGTAGGGTTGGTGGCAGCATCGTTCAGCAGGGCTGGGCTGTTGCAGACATCAAGTCACCACTGCAGAGGTGGGTGGTCGGCTGCGTGCGTCGGGAGAAATCCCAAATCCCAAATTGGATCATCGCGGGTCACCAATGTCCCGACCCACGGCCAGGGTGCCCCCGACCCACAGCAGAAGCCCCCCTCGACCATGCTTGCACACCTTCTGGTAGAAGTTGAGAACGCTCTATCCCTTTTTGCCTGTGGGTTTACGAGTTTAGGCTGCCACGTTTTGTTGGCCTGCTCGTTTTCTTTCCTCCGGTTCTGGGAGGGTCCTGGGACGTCACCTGATAGTCAGACCACTTACCGTCAAACCCTCTTCAGTGGTTACGAGGACTGTCACATGATGTCATGGGTTAAGGGGAGTGTCCTGCTACATCAGCAGATCTTACCTTGAGATCACCAGTCGACAGGTAGCTGAGCTCGAGTCAACACGCTCGCTCAGCAGCAGCAGCAATGACTCAATATGTTGGAGAGTCCCAGTGCACATGTATGTCAAACTTATCTCACCGAATAAAGTGACCGTTTGTGTAGGCCAATCTGGTACTACTAAAATGCCTGTGGCTTTGTCTTGCTTAATTTTAGTCAAGCATCGGTTTATGAGACAGAATGGTGGGAAAGCATAAATATACATTCCTCCCCAGTTTAGAGAAAAAGCATGCACTGACTCTGCTCCTGGGTCCGGCTCCCAGGACACATATCTGGGTAATTGATGGTTTAATCTAGATGCAAACAGATCCAAATCTGGAGTGCCAAATCATATAGTTATTTCATTGAATACCGTACGATTCAACATCAATTCTATGTTATCATTAAACATCCGTGACCTTGCATCTGCCACCGTGTTATATCTTCCTGGTAGATATACTGCCGTAACCCAAATATCCCTCTCAATGCACCAGTGCCAAATGAGGTTAGATAATCTGTCACAGGATACAGATTTTACACCACCCATGTGATTGATATATGCTACCGCAGTAGTGTTACCGTCAAACCCTCTTCAGTGGTTACGAGGACTGTCACATGATGTCATGGGTTAAGGGGAGTGTCCTGCTACATCAGCAGATCTTACCTTGAGATCACCAGTCGACAGGTAGCTGAGCTCGAGTCAACACGCTCGCTCAGCAGCAGCAGCAATGACTCAATATGTTGGAGAGTCCCAGTGCACATGTATGTCAAACTTATCTCACCGAATAAAGTGACCGTTTGACCACCAAGTTTGGACTCGCTATAATTATGATAATAATAATAATAATTTAAAAAAAAATTGAAATAATAATAATAATAATAATAATAATAAATTACAACAACAATAGACAATAGACAATAGGTTTAAGAAGGAACTGCAGATGCTGGAAAATCGGTAGACAAAAGTGCTGGAGAAACTCAGCGGGTGCAGCAGCATCTATGGAGCGAAGGAAATAGGCAATGTTTCGGGCCGAAACCCTCCGAAGAAGGGTTTTGGCCTGAAATGTTGCCTATTTCCTTCGCTCCATAGATGCTGCTGCACCCACTGAGTTTCTCCAGCACATTTGTCTACAATAGACAATAGGTGCAGGAGTAGGCCACTTGGCCCTTTGAGCCAGCACCGCCATTCAATGTGATCATGGCTGATCATCCCCAATCAGTACCCCGTTCCTGCCTTCTCCCCATATCCCCTGACTCCACTCTTTTTAAGAGCCCTATCTAGCTCTCCCTTGAAAGCATCCAGAGAACCTGCCTCCACCGCCCTCTGAGGCAGAGAATTCCACAGACTGGGGAGTGACAGGGGAAGAGACTAATCCACGCGGTGCTGATGACAACAACAACAACAACAACAACAACAAAAACAACAACAATAATAACAATAATAGAAACATAGAAACATAGAAAATAGGTGCAGGAGTAGGCCATTCGGCCCTTCGAGCCTGCACCGTTATTCAATATGATCATGGCTGATCATCCAACTCAGTATCCTGTACCTGCCTACTCTCCATACCCCCTGATCCCTTTAGCCACAAAGGCCACATCTAACTCCCTCTTAAATATAGCGTCTAATTTATAGTCAATTAACTGGCCTCAACTACCTTCTGTGGCAGAGAATTCCAGAAACTCACCACTCTCTGTGTGAAAAATGTTTTTCTCATCTCGGTCCTAAAAGATATCCCCCTTATCCTTAAACTGTGACCCCTTGTTCTGGACTTCCCCAACATCGGGAACAATCTTCCTGCATCTAGCCTGTCCAACCCCTTTAGAACTTTGTAAGTTTCTATAAGATCCCCCCTCAATCTTCTAAATTCTAGCGAGTACAAGCCGAGTCTATCCAGTCTTTCTTCATATGAAAGTCCTGACATCCCAGGAATCAGTCTGGTGAACCTTCTCTGCACTCCCTGTATGGCAAGAATGTCTTTCCTCAGATTAGGAGACCAAAACTGTACGCAATACTCCAGGTGTGGTCTCACCAAGAACTTGTACAACTGCAGTAGAACCTCCCTGCTCCTATACTCAAATCCTTTTGCTATGAATGCTAACATAATAGTAAGATTAAACAAGAACTTACCAGTTTGTAATTTGATCTTGATTTTATGAGGAGTTACGATGAGCGATTACGTGAAGAAGGGCTGTCCGTCTGCGTGCGCGTCAATCTTCAAAGCAGCGGTGTTAAATCACAGATAAAAAAGAAGACCTGAGAATAGTAAGATTGTGAAAAAACTAGAACTTCCATATGACCTTGATAGTATGAGGGTGGGAGCGGTGGGCACGTAATCGCTCATCGTAACTCCTCATAAAATCAAGATCAAACTTCAAGCTGGTAAGTTCTCGTTTAATCTTACTATTTTACTTCGGAGTCACGTGAGTGACTACGTGAAGATTTCAAAGCTCTGTGATTTCACGCCGGTTACGAATCCAGGCGTCACACACTGAATGGATTGACCATGGATGAGAGTATTATTAAAGCATTCAGACATAACGTAGTTAGTAAAGACACTGATGCTTTAAAATAAAGGAAAAAATGTTTTATTAGCTTCCCCTCCGAACCTGTGGGAAAACTAGGTAACAGAACTTAAGATGGCACGAGCAAATACCCCTGGTCCGATAATGGGTTTGTTATAAATCCATTGGAACGTTCTTTCGTTCACCCATCCTGCAGCCGCTAGGATGTCATCAAGGGGTACGTCCATTGTTCTTGCTGCCGACGTAGATGCAGCCCTGGTGGAGTGAGATTTAAAGATATGAGTATTTATTCCCGCTACCACCATTACCTCCTTTAACCATCTGGAGATAGTTTGTGTTGACACCTTTCGGTGTGGTTTCTTGTGGCTGATGAGGACCGATTGTTCTGAGCCTCTGAGGTTCTCCGTAACTCTCAGGAAGTGGTGTAAATGTGTTACCACACACAATCGTTGGTCCTCTGGATATGCCAGGAACTGGATCTTCATCCCCTGGCATATCTGGCCTGCTCTGTTTGATCAGGTCCTTAACAACGAATGTTATATTATTCGTATAGCTGGTCATGTAGTCCAGTCGTAGTTTTTGTAGTGTCTGGACTCTTTGGGCTGTTATTAGCGCCATCAGCATAACCACTTTCAATGTTGGTTTTTACAAAGATAAGGCCATTGGCGGTCCCCACTGACGAAGTAAGGTCAGTACCATGCTCACATCCCATGTGTCCGTGTACCTAGGCCTTGGGGGTATTGAATTGTAAATTCCCTTCATGAATTTTATTACGAAGGGGTGCGTTCCTATCGGCCCGTGCCCTGCCTCCAGTGTCAGATAGGAGGATAGTGTACATCTGGCACTGTTGATTGCGCTATAACTTAATTTATAGTCATAGTACAGGGCTGATAGGAACTCTAAGACATCCGTTATCCGAACTGTGTTGTATGTTATATCGTTTGCATGGCAGAAAGCTTCCCACTTCTTAATATGAGTGGCGTACTGTTTTTGGTACTGTCCCTCCATGCCTTAGTGATGACATCCACAGTTCGTTCGGATAGTCCAATGTCTTGAAATGGCCTCCTCAGAATCTGCAAACCAACAAATTAATCCGGTCAGAAAGTGGATGGCTGCTCCCTGAAACTGGGTTTACTAGGAGATCTCTCCTCTTAGGTACAACCATTAATGGCTGGACTATGATCCCCAATATTTTCGGGAACCAGGCTTGTGTAGGCCAATCTGGTACTACTAAAATGCCTGTGGCTTTGTCTTGCTTGATTTTAGTCAAGCATCGGTTTATGAGACAGAATGGTGGGAAAGCATAAATATACATTCCTCCCCAGTTTAGAGAAAAAGCATGCACTGACTCTGCTCCTGGGTCCGGCTCCCAGGACACATATCTGGGTAATTGATGGTTTAATCTAGATGCAAACAGACCCAAATCTGGAGTGCCAAATCATATCAGAGGTCGCAGAGGGAGGAGCTTGTAGTTCGTCCGCTTTGTTGTTGAGAGAGCGTACGTTTCTTATCCACAAGATGGGCGGCCAGGAGATGTGCCAATACTGTGAGATGTGGGAATTTGTCGACACCATTGATGTAGATGATCCCTACAGCTGCAGTAAGTGTTTGAGGCTAGCGGAACTCGAGCTCCGCATTGATGAGCTGGAGACCCAACTTCATACGCTGCGGAACATCAGGGAGGGGGAGTATTACCTGGATGTTTTGTGCCAGGGGATGGGCACACCGACCAGTTTAACTAATTCAGTAATTAGTGAGCAAGGAAAGGAAGGTGTGGCCATAAGCGAGGCAGGTAAGGGGAACCAGGAGGAGATGCGGCAGGAGCCACAGCCCTTGTCCCTGACGAGCATGACCGAGGCTCTTACTCAATGTGAGGACGGGATCAGGGGCTGTGGGAGGGATGAGCAACCTGGCTGCAGCACCGTGGATCAGGGGGCCATTCAAGAGGGGGGAGTTAGAAGAAATGCCGTTGTGATAGGGGATAGTATTATTCGGGGGGTAGATAAGGTTCTCTGCGGCCAGCAGAACATGTCCCGAAGGCTGTGTTGCCTACCCGGTGCTAGGGTTAAGGATATCTCTGCGGTGCTGGAGAGAAATTTGCAGAGGGAGGGGGAGGATCCAGTGGTCGTGGTCCATGTGGGGACCAATGACATAGGAAGGACGAGGAAGGAGGATCTGCTGAAGGAGTTTGAGCATAGGGAATAAATTAAAAAGCAGAACCTCGAGGGTACTGATCTCCGGATTGCTACCTGAGCCACGGGCCAAATCGGCGAGGGTACGTAAAATTAAAAAGCTGAATGCGTGGCTCAAAGACTGGTGTGGGAAAAATGGGTTTGGTTTCTTGGGCCACTGGCACCAGTACTGGGACAAGGGGGATCTGTTCTGTAAGGACGGACTTCACCTGAACGGTGCTGGGACTGGGGTCCTGGCAAATCATATAACTAGGGCAGTAGAGAGGTCTTTAAACTAAGTAGCGGGGGGGAGGTATCAAGGGGGGTAATAACGGCAGGGGTAGAGGAAATAGAGCAGGGAATCAGTGGGGAAGCGGAAAATCAAAATGTGACAGGAGGATCCAGAATGTGTGAAGATAAAGCTCTAGATGTAAAAGGGGCAAAAACGGAAAGGAAGGGTAGTAAAAATCATCTGAAAGTGCTTTATCTAAATGCACGGAGTATTCGAAATAAGATAAATGAATTAACGGTGCAATTAAGTATATATAGTTATGATATCGTGGCCATTACGGAGACATGGCTGCAAGGGGATCAGGACTGGGAGTTAAATATAGAGGGGTACTCGACAATTAGAAAAGATAGACAGGAAAGAAAGGGAGGAGGGGTGGCCCTTTTAATAAGGGAGGGAATAACGGCAATAGAGAGGAAGGATATTGCGTTGAAGGATCAGGATAGTGAAACAGCTTGGGTACAGATAGAGAATAACAAGGGGAAAAAAAACACTAGTGGGTGTAATTTATAGACCTCCAAATAGCTGTGACGCTGTTAGTCAGAACATAAATCTGCAAATAGTTGACGCATGTAAAAAGGGAACTGCTGTAATCATGGGGGACTTCAATTTTCATATTAATTGGGCAAACCAAACTGGGCAGGGTAGACTAGAGGAAGAGTTTATAGAATGTATTAGAGACGGGTTCCTAGAACAGTATGTCGCAGAACCGACAAGGGGGGAGGCAATCTTGGATCTGGTCCTGTGTAATGAAGCAGGATTAATTAAAAATGTCATAGTTAGGGACTCGTTGGGAACAAGTGACCACAATATGGTTGAATTCCATATTCAAATAGAAGGGGAGCAGGTTGAAACTCAGGCTAGGGTGCTTAGTCTAAATAAGGGGGATTATGAAGGTATGAGGACTGAGCTGATCAAAGTCGACTGGGATAGCAGACTCAAGAATAAGACGGTACATGAGCAGTGGTGTACGTTTAAGGATCTACTGTATAACCTTCAAGAAAAATTTATTCCTATGAAGAAAAAAAGGGGTAAGGGTAAGAACAGTCAGGCATGGCTCAGTAAAACTTTAAAGGATAGTATTCGGCTGAAGGCAAGGGCATATAAGGTAGCCAGAGATAGTGGGAGGGCAGAGGATTGGGAAGCATTTAAAGGTCAGCAAAAAATAACTAAGAGATTAATTAAGACGGGGAAAATAGACTATGAAAGGAATTTAGCGAACAACATAAAAACTAATAGTAAGAGTTTTTATAGCTATATAAAAAGAAAAAGGGTGGCTAAGGTGAACGTTGGTCCATTGGAGGGTGAGACTGGAGAGTTGTTGGTGGGGAACATGGAAATGGCAAAGGCATTAAACGAGTATTTTGTATCAGTCTTCACCATAGAAGACACAAAAAATATTCCAACGCTGGATAAACAGGGGGCGGTAGGAATGGAGGAGCTAAATACTATTAAGATCAACAAGGAGGTGGTATTAGGGAAATTAATGAGACTGAAGGAGGATAAATCCCCTGGGCCTGATGGATTACATCCAAGGGTCTTGAGGGAGATAGCGGTGGGGATTGTGGATGCATTGGTGATAATTTTCCAAAACTCCCTGGAGGCAGGAACGGTCCCAGTGGATTGGAAATTGGCCAATGTAACACCTATATTTAAAAAAGGAAGTAAACAGAAGGCGGGTAACTATAGACCGGTTAGTCTAACATCGGTGGTGGGTAAAATGTTAGAGACAATTATTAAAGAAACACTAACGGGGCACTTGGATAAACATGACCTCATCGGACAGAACCAGCATGGTTTTGTGAAGGGGAAGTCCTGTTTAACGAATCTGCTCGAATTCTTTGAGGAAGTAACAACCCGGGTGGATAAAGGGGAACCGGTGGATGTGGTATACTTGGACTTCCAAAAGGCTTTTGACAAGGTGCCACATAAGAGACTATTGCTAAAAATAAAAAATTATGGGATTGGGGGTAATATATTAGCATGGGTAGAGGATTGGCTAACAAATAGGAAGCAGAGAGTGGGGATAAATGGTTCATACTCGGGATGGCAACCGGTAACTAGCGGGGTTCCGCAAGGGTCGGTGCTGGGACCCCAGTTGTTCACAATTTATATAAATGATTTGGAGGAGGGAACCAAGTGTAATATATCAAAATTTGCGGACGATACAAAAATGGGAGGAAAAGTAGGGGATGAGGAGGATAGGAAGAGTCTGCAAAAGGATATAAATAAGCTAGGTGAGTGGGCAACAACTTGGCAGATGAAATTTAATACTAATAAATGTGAAGTCATTCACTTTGGGGAAAAAAATGATAGGGCAAGTTATTTTCTAAATGAGGAGGAGCTGCGTTGTAATGCAACGCAAAGGGATCTAGGGGTATTAGTACATGAATCACTAAAAGTTAGTATGCAGGTGCAGCAGGCAATCAGGAAGGCCAATGGAGTTTTGGCCTTTATTGCTAGGGGGATTGAGTATAAAAACACGGAGGTCTTGCTGCAGCTGTACACAGTATTAGTGAGACCACATTTGGAATACTGTGTACAGTTCTGGGGTCCATACTTAAGAAAGGATGTACTAGCCCTGGAGGCAGTGCAGCGAAGGTTTACAAGATTAATTCCTGCAATGAGGGGATTGACATATGAGGAAAGGTTAAGTAGGCTGGAACTCTACTCTTTGGAGTTTAGAAGAATGAGAGGCGATCTCATTGAAACATATAAGATCGTGAGGGGCCTTGTTCGGGTGGATGCACCGAGGATGTTCCCAATGATCGGGGAAACTAGAACTAGGGGACATAGTCGTAGAATAAGGGGGGGCTCTTTTAAAACTGAGATGAGGAAGAACTTCTTCACCCAGAGGGTGGTTAATTTATGGAATTCACTGCCCCAGGGAGCAGTGGAAGCAGAAACGTTAAATATATTTAAGTCTAAAATAGATGGTTTTTTAGCTGCCAAGGGGATAAGGGGCTACGGGGAGAGGGCAGGGATATGGACCTAGGTATGGTTAGTATAGTAAGACCTGAGTGATCTCCTGGACAAGTGTCGATCGCCTGGATTGGGGTCGGAGAGGAATTTCCCGGATTTTTTTCCCGAATTGGACCTGGGTTTTTATCCGTTTTTTTGCCTCCCCCAGGAGATCACGCGGTTCTTGGGGTGGAGAGGGGTGATAGCGGTATAAAGGGGAGGGTAGTGTCTTGTGTTCTGTGTCTTGTGTCTACTGTTTGTGGGTAAGTGTGTCTGTTTAGTGTTCAGCCATGAGCGAATGGCGGTGCGGGCTCGACGGACCTGGTGGTCTACTCTCGCACCTACTTTCTATTTTTCTATGTTTCTATATAGTTATTTCATTGAATACCGTACGATTCAACATCCATTCTATGTTATCATTAAACATCCGTGACCTTGCATCTGCCACCATGTTATATCTTCCTGGTAGATATACTGCCGTAACCCAAATATCCCTCTCGATGCACCAGTGCCAAATGAGGTTAGATAATCTGTCACAGGATACAGATTTTACACCACCCATGTGATTGATATATGCTACCGCAGTAGTGTTATCAATCTGAATTTGAACATGCACATGTTGCATGTTGTTACAGAGAGACTTGAGCCCATATTTGCCCCCAACAATTCTAGGTAATTGATTCCATATAGTTGGAGTATAGCAGACTCTTGCTCATTCCATCTGCCTCCACAGCTCCTGACTGTGTTTGTGGCTCCCCATCCTAAACCGCTTGCGTCGGTTTGGAGAAACATTGATGGGCTCTCAAGTAAGATTTCTCTTGAGCTGAGTCTTATGTTTGCCATCCACCATTGTAGTTCAATAATGGCTTCAGCTGGTAACAGCATAGATTTGCCAAACAGGCCTGCATGTAATTTCAATGCTTGTTCCTTTGCCCGCTGTAAATGCTGGTAATGCAAAGGTCCGTAGCGTACTGCAGGAAAGGCAGCTACCAATTTGCCAATTACACTTGCTGTTTGTCTGATAGTTGGTTTGTGTTTTTCTATCAGATCATTGCAGGCTTTCCTCAAGTCTTGTTGTTTGCCTTTAGGCAAAGTCACCAACATGGTTACTGTATTGACAGTAAATCCTAGGTAATCAATTACCTTGGTAGGAGTCAATTTTGATTTAACTGGATGGATTAATAACCCAAGTTTTTCGAACAAGGTTTTGGTTGCCTTGACTGTTGCTTCTGCCAATTCTTTGGTGGCTCCAAAGATGAAAATGTCATCCAAATATGCCATGACTATGTGATTTTGAGATCTTAGCAGTCCCAGAATTGGTTTCAGTAATTTGGTAAACAGTCTAGGGGCTGATGTCAACCCATTTGGCAGAGCCTTGTATTGTCATAATTGACCCATCCAGCTAAACTTCAAATATCTCCTATAGGCTTTGTGAATAGACACCGAATAGTAATCATCTTTGAGGTCGATGCATGCCATATAGCCATTTTTGGAAACCAACTGAGTTGCTGTTCCAAAATTGTCCGTTTTTAAGTGTTTATATTGCACAGATGTATTGAGTTCCGTAAGATCCAAAATGATGCGGATCCCTCCATCTTTTTTCTCTTTTGAGAATAAATTGGATATAAATTGGTGAGGTTCTGTATATGATCTCTCAATAACATTATTGTCAGATAACGTTTCAATTTCTTTTTGTATATTCATTGTGTCTTTTTGGGAAAAGACATATGGGCGAATATTAGAATGTGTTGGCGGTGGTGATGAATTCAAATTGAACTCAATTTTGAATCCTTCTATACTGTGCAGTATGAATGGATACTTAGTAACCCAACACCATTCTTTTAAGAAGTATTTTAACCTTCCACCCACCTGTAAGTGAGGTTTGTCTGGTATGTTCCCTGAGGAACTGGTTTGACTTACCTCTGTTGTTACTGGCGGCGTGGCGCTGGTTTTCGTCCACGAGGTTTGGGGAGCAGAGCTGGTGGTTGCTCTCTCCTCATCCTCGCTGTCGGCCTGCTGGGGCCTGCCCCTAAATAAGTCCTTGACTAAGGTGTGGACCTTCCTCCGGTGCCTGGCTCTCTAGGTGTAAAACGCCGAGAGCTGTAGGGGTGGAATCTCGTGGATGGACCCCTGGGTGTAGCCTGACCTCTTGTTATGAGACTCATGGTTTTAGCCTCATCATCCAGGTCCCGTACCTGTCTTGACAGGTCTTCCCCGAACAGGTAGTTTGCAGGCTGGATGTTGCTAGCTTTACAAAGAGCAGCGAACTTCGAATTTATTGCTGGTTTTATTGCATCTTTCCGAATGCAGTTTATTTCGAAGCTGGCATTACATAACAGTGCCATGGTATACTGTTCCCGGTCAGTGAGGAGACCTCCTTCCACACCTCCTGCAAATGAAGTAATTCCAGACCCCAGCAGGTTTAATACTTTTTGGAACTTCAGTTCCTGGTTCCTGATGATGGGGCCTATTTGCCCCCAAATTATATGGTTCACCGCTCGAACCTTGAGGGAAGCACAGTTAGATGGTGGGGGGTACCTGTTCAGGGTTTCTTCCATGACGAGATCTTTGATTTGATGAGACGCCAAGTAGTTGATGTTACTTGCTAGGTCTTCATCCCAGGGAGCACCCAGTGATGTGGTAATCGCAAACTTAGTTGATTGTAGAGGGGGCGCTCCTCTGTGTGCAGCCATGTCAGCAGCGCGTCAGTTTTTTTTTAGTATGTTTTAAAGTATGTATTTAATGTTCCTTCGTGTGTTTTGTGTGGGGGGTGGTGTGGGGGGGTAAGGGGAAACCGCTTCGGTCGCCTCCTCCATGGAGAGGCGACTTTTTCCAGGTCGCCTCCCCCGTGGCCTAACATCAAGGATCGGCACGGCCTTTCCCGGAGACACGCCCGGGGCTTCAGCAGCGGGCGCAGCGTGGACTCTCGATGTGGAGCGGGTGAGCCCTCGCTGGGGCTCGCTGGAGGGGAGCGCTCCGTTTCGCTGGCCCGGGGCAGCCGGCAGCCTGAAGTCGCAGCCTGAAGCCGCGGTCTGCAGAGCTCCAGCTGGTGCGGCGTCTACAGCCCAGGATCCCTCGTGGGGGACCCGGGGGAAGAAGAAGCCATCACTGCCGGCCCACGGCCAACTTCTACCGCGGGGCCGGCATGGACTTACCATCACCCCTGGAGGGGAGCTTCGACCGCCGGCCCTGCAGTCTACGGTGCTTCTGGCTGCGGCGGGGGCTTTAAATCTCGATCGCCGGCCTGCGGCCTACACCATCTTAAAGCCGCGGTCTCCGGTGTGGAAGAGCCGATCCTGAACTGACTCTGGACTCTGGTCCTGTACACAGGGGGGAAATGGAGGAGCACTGGCCAAACTTTTGTGCCTTCCACCACAGTGATGAATGCTGTGGTGGATGTTTGTGTTACAGTTTTATTGTGTGTTCTTTATTATTGTACTGCTGCTGACAACCCAAATTTCCACCGACCCTGGTTGTGTGGCAATAAATTATATCTATCTATCTATCTATCTATCTATCTATCTATCTATCTATCTATCTATCTATCTATCTATCTATCTATCTATCTATCTATCTATCTATCTATCTATCTATCTATCTATCTATCTATCTATCTATCTATCTATCTATCTATCTATCTATCTATCTATCTATCTATCTATCTATCTATCTATCTATCTATCTATCTATCTATCTATCTATCTATCTACTTCCTCCAATCTCCCCTGGGAGTGTTCCCCCCCTGTGCTTCCAAACTCTGAATCCGGGTAATCCCCGTATGTACTTCCCCCTTCCATGGGAAAGACATAGTGCTGCCCAGAGTATGAGGCTGCTGGCACGGTCTGTAAATGGGACTCGTGCTGATATTGTTCCTTTCTCTGGAGTTTATCATTGTGGAGCAACTTCTCCACCAGCTGCTCCATCTGGGAGAGTCGTCCTCGGACGCTTCCCGATGAGGGAGGGTATCCCTCTTCCCCGGACTCATCCGAGTCTACGGGCCTGACAGACTAATGGGTGGCTTTACGCCCCACCAGGACCACCATGGTGCTTTCATCCTGCACCAAGTCTGCTGCTGCCGGCGGCAATGTCGGCGAAAATGACCGTCGCCTGCTACCGGGAATGCTGCGGTCTTCGGCAGCTGGTTTGCCCATGGACCGTCCCTTCAACATTTTTTGGGGCTCTGAAAAACAAATAATTTCCTTAGCCCGAACAGAAAGCGCAGGGTAAGTGGTTCAACTTCTCTTACCTGCCGCCTTTTTAAAATCCCAACGGCTACGAGGACGCAGTGCCTCTCCAGTCCATTGCGCGCGTTGCTTTCAGACGTAATGTCGCGCACGCAGACGGATGGCCCTTCTTCACGTAGTCACTCACGTGACTCCGAAGTAAAATAATAAATATTCATCCACCTCAAAAGATTCCTTTGGAGGTGTTCTTTGTTCCCCTTCCACACTCCATCCTTATGTACATTTCACCAGCTAAGTAAGCTTTATACATTTAAAATATATATATATATCATGTGTGCACTATTAGAAGGTACTGCTGAACATTTATTCACATTTACTGTAAGCGCACCAACGTCTTTGTGGTTAAAAATTATTTGCATCAACGTGTATTTTCAATAAAAGGTGGCCAGGATATTAAGCTTCTAAAGCTTACTTCCCTCCCCACATCGCTGCAAAATAGTGTGGGACAGAGCATATTTACAGACTAATGCCTTGTGTGTTCAGTGAACATATGGCAAGCAAACAACCGATTCCTACAGATGCTCACGCAGACTCTTCGAGAGTAAATCCTTTAATATTGAGTTTTTTGCTGGGTCATCTGTTATTAATACTATAATTAATATCTAATAATCATTATTTCTTCCTTTTTTGCCTACGTCTTTCCTTGCAATCTACGTTGGTGGTTTGTTCTACAGTAAACATGCTGTAAATGAAACAAGCATATCGATCATCAAAATTAATAAAATGACCATTCTTATGAAGGAATTTGAAGCTTGTATATTACGTTGGGAGCAAGATGAAGAAGCAGTAAGAGTTGAGTTGAGTCCAGAGATATAGCGCGGAAACAGCCCAACGAGTCCGCACCGACCCCATGTTGTAGTCGCAGACCAGACCATCACACAAACCAACCTTCCTTCCATTGACTCCATTTACACCTCATGCTGCCTTGGCAAGGCCACCAGCATTATCAAGGATGAGTTTGAACCCCGTCCACTCCCTCTTCACCCATCTCCCATCGGGCGAAAGTTATAGAAGTGTGACAATGCACGCCTCCAGATTCAGGGACAGTTTCTTCCCAGCAGTTATCAGGCAACTGAACCATCCTATGAACAACTAGAGAGCAGTCCTGAGCAACTTGCTACCTCATTGGTGACCCACAGACTATCTTTGATTGGACTTTACTGGAATGTATCTTGCACTAAATGCTATTCACATTATTCCCTTTATCAGGTATCTACACTGTGGATGGTTCAATTGTAATAATATATTGTCTTTCTGCTCACTGGTCGGCATGCAACAATAACTTTGCACTGTACCTTGGTACATGTGACAATAAAACAAACTAAGACTTAATTAAGATTAAGATCTCTTTGTGTTTTTAGTTTTAGCTTTCAACGCTTCGTTTAATTAATTTAAATTCCGTGCGTTGTTTTTATTTTTTAACATGAGTTGAGTGATTTAGAATGTTTGTGAATGTCAAAGACAGATAACCATGACAGCTGGTAAGCTGGAGGGCTGAGCTGTCAAAGAGAACCTTTCCAGTACAGGGTTTGAGTCTTGCCAATCAACTGCGAACCAAAGTTCCTTGGGAGACCTCACACCGTACTATGGCACTGACCTCCATTTTGGTGCTAACAGCATGGATAAAATGAGGTACGAGTCCTGCATTTTTAAATGAGGGAGCTAAGTATGAAATTAAAAAACAGAACCTCTATGGTTGTAATCCTGGATTGCTTTCCATGACACTTGCTAGGATTTATAGGATTAGGTTAGGTGAATGGGACAGCACAGTGGTGTAGCAGTCGACTTGCTGACCCGAGTTCAATCCTGACTATAGGTGCTGTGTGTACAGAGTTTGTACATTCTTCCTGTGACCACGTGGGTTTTCTCCAGGTGCTCCAGTTTTCTCCCATGCTCCTAAGCAGGTTTGTAGGTTATTTGACTTTTGTAAATATTGTAAATTGCAAATTACAGGGGTGATCACTGTTCGGTGCAGACTCGGTGGGCTAAAAAGCCTACATCACATCTCCCTGGATAACTCCCTTCTAGTAGTACCAGCACTGAATCAATTTTACTCAGTAAATTCTGTTTCCACATTAAAATATCCTTAGCAGACCTATGTTTGTCAGGGTTAAAATAGTAAGATTAAACGAGAACTTACCAGTTCGAAGTTTGATCTGTATTTTATGAGGAGTGTAGCCAGGATGTGGTCCATAGGCATGTCCATCCTCTTAGCCACCGATGTGGATGCTGCCCTGGTGGAGTAAGATTTATACACCTTAGTATTTACTCCAGCAGCTCCTAGTACCTGCTTGAGCCACTTGAGATAGTTTGGCTCGTCACCCGACCATGAGGTTTCTTGTGGCTGACCCATAAGGCTTTTTCTCTCCCTCGGGGATTTCTTATTGTGTCAATGTAATTCAATAAGTGGGTCATGACACATAACCGTGGTTCAAGTTGGTATGCCCGGAATTCCATGACTGGACCTGATGTTCCTGGTCTGCTCTGTTTGACCAGCCCCTGAATGGTAAATGTGACATGGTCTGGTGTTATAACCATATTGTCCAATCGTAGTAGATGGAGGAACTGGACTCTTTGTGCTGAGACAAGTGCCATCAGCATGACCGTCTTCAGGGTAGTCTGTTCCAGGGTGAGGGACCTGGCTGGTGACCATCCCCTAAGGTACGTCAGGACCACACTGACATCCCAGATTTGGGTGTACCTAGGTCTGGGGGATTAGAGTTGAATATGCCTCTTCTGAGTTTGATCACCAGCGATTACCAATTGTTAAATAAATTGTCACATGATATCGATTTTATTCCGCCCATGTGGTTTGGTATATGCCACCACTGTGATGTTGTCAATTTATAAACGAACATGCAAAATGGTGCACTATTGAACAATATGCTTTTACCCATAGAACGCACTCAATATTTCCAACTAGGTTTTATGCCCAGTGTCTGTAGTGATGACGACTCCAGATTAGTCCATTTACCACCTGTTCTGGATATGGGTTATTTTGTTTAAACACTAGCACCTTAGCTCTAATGGAAAGGTTCAAGTTAATTAGCTGGTAATGCTGCTACTAATTCCCAATTACTCTTGCCACTTTGTTGAATGGTTGGTTGATTGTCACCATTAATTTGTTACAGGTTGTGCCAGTATGCTGACTCTCCTTTTGGCAATGTTATAGACAAGTGGATAGAGTTAATTGAACACCAGATAGTCCATAGTTGTGGATGGTGTCAACGTAGATTTACCTGGATTGTATGACAGAGCGCAGGCTAAATAAGTTTTAGTAGCTATGCTGCTGATTTAGCTATTTCCATGGTTTTGTCTGTCGTTAATATCATTGAGACATGCCATGACGATATGTTCCTTAATAGTGTTAGGGCTGGTTTGAATATCTTGGAAAACAGTTTTGGCTCATATTTAGCCATTGTCAATAATTTATACTGCCATAGTTACCCCATCCAGGTAAATTGTGGTATCTCCGAAGATCTTTTATGAATGGGTACTGAATAGTATGCATCTTTTAAGTCAATGTCTACCATAAAGTATCCTAGGAAATCCACGGTTAGCAGTTACAAGTTTTCCATTAAAGTGTGTATACCTGGTGAAAATATTCAAGTGGTTAAGTCAATGATGGTGTGACATTCACCATCTTTGGGTTTTTTGGTACCAAGAATTAGACTTCTTTATGACCCCTTTGTATATCTCCTCCAGTTCAGCTAGTCCCTCATGTTCTTTTTTAGTGGGAGGGTAAACCCCTTTGGGGTGCATGCTGAACTGGTGGCAAGTTTCTTAATTCAATTTTTATCCTTGAATACTTTTGGTATATAACTACCAAGTGTGATAGTTCTTCATGCTTCCAACCCAGGTGTGATTCCCCCACCCTGTTAGTACAAACCCTTCACCTTTTATGTGATGGTAGGAACCATACTCACCTGCCTCCACTGTTGTTTAGTGGTGTGTTCATTTTTTTGGTTTCTGGTTCCTTGTCTGTCAGGATGGTGTTGTTGGGGGGTGGCACATTTTCCATGTGGCCCGCTCTGTGCCCTGGCCTGAAAGGCTTACGGGGACTGACATGCAGGCCCCGAGCTTTCACCAGTACCATTAAGTAGACGCCTACTGGTGGATGCGTGGAGGTACTGCTGTCTGGATTTGTGTGGTTTGCTCATTCCAGGCCCTGCCCTCATGATGCCGAATATCTTGGATACTTCGTCCAATTTTTAGGCTTGATTTGGTAACTTTGCCAGATAGCAGGAACTGTGGTTGTGAGGTCGGCGTTCTCACAGTCCTGTGAATTTTTGTTTTAGGTTGAGGGCAGGTTTTATGACTTCCTTCCAGAGGTTGCGGTCGCATACTGTGTTGAACAGTAGGGTCAGGTGTTTTGCCATACTACCCTGCCCCTCTGGAATGAGCATGCAAAAATTATAGCCGACGTCAGGGGTATCAAATGCAATTTAAGATATTTGGGTTTTTAAATGCCCTGCTCAATGCATCCCCAATAATGGTAGGCACTTTGAGTAAATGCAATTTTGGGGAGGCGTGATAAAATCCAATGCCTCATGACTACCTGTCTTGGAGAGGTTTTTTGGAAAGACAGGCAGTAAGCTGGCCGTCAGTTTAGACTGAAACCGTATAGCCATGTAGCGGTATCTCACACCCAGCAGCTCTTCCTGATCCTGTACCTCAAGCATACTCCCGATGTTGTTCAGCCAGTGACCCCTCTTCTTGACCAGCCCAGCCCTGGTCGCCATCGATCTCCTCTGATGAGGGAGATGGCCAGTGCTGTTAGTGCACTGGAGCGGGAGTGTTATGCCCCCTTGGCGAGCTTGCCCCAGCTCCCGAGGGACACTTACTCGATCTCGGGCGGTAGTTTGAAGTGCCGGTTCCATCTTCCGTGTCTGTCTCCAGTCCGAAGTAAAATTGCAGTTGACATTATCAGCTACTATTTATGCAACTGTATGCTTTGCTTCTACAAACAAACAAGTGTGACAAAAGGTTGACACATGTTTGTGTAATCAGCTGATGAAATACAATTGCATGGTTACACTGGCCAGAACTCATTTACCACTTCTTCATGTAGTTTCATAGTCCTTATTGAAAAATCATCCGTGAATTCTCTGCACGAGTCATATGATGAACTACATTCTGCTACGCTAGTTATCCCCCACTAGATGTCTTCATACTTTGGTGTTGATGCATTTGCCTCTGATTAATTAGATAACAAAGAAATTGTTCATTATGAACAGAAAGTTTTGAAAGCAATATTTACTTGACGCATTGCACATTCAGCAAATTTTAAAATTAAATAATCTCATGGTAATTTAAATTATTACACAGACCACATACAGCTTTGGTTATTTTATTTATGTACAGCACACGGGTTCAATGAAGGGAATGCTGATTTACTGTTTACATTTCCCTTCCATGAGCATTTATTACCTGTAGTGTTGGTATGAAAGAGTTTATTGCATAATTATTTTTCCCCTGTTGAGTTTAAATACTAAATTTAAATGTTAATGTTAGTAAAGCATAAACCAGGCTTTGTCGTAAATAGATTTGCAAGTGTGCGCTGAATAAAAATGGCTCTTGAGAAGATGCAAGCCATTTGGTTCCTATTTTAAAAAAATCAGCTTCAAAATCACTCTCTGGATTCCCATTTCACTTAGGACCAGCATGTAGAAAGAGTGTAAAATGGCTTCATTTCTTCTGGGTGACATGGTGGATAGCAGTCTCACCTCAAGCTAATTGAAGACACAAATACCAAAAAAACTGAGACATGGTAGAAAGGAGCCTTTACATTTTAGTCTTTCTTTTTTACATTCATAGAGTCGTAGAGTCCATCAGTGCAGAAACAAACCCTTTGACCCAACTCATCTTTGACAACTAATGCTTATCAGTCCATTTGATTCCTTTTATCTTAGCCACTAATCGTCGCCCATATTTCTTCTTTGCCCTTATTATTTATTTTCTTACTCATATACTGCTTTATATCCAGCCTCATTATTCTCTGCAATATTGTCAAATTCCATCATTTCCTCCCATTTATCAGTTCCATCTCATTCTCTATCTCCTGTCATTCAGAAGCTCTGAATTTGATTACTGTCCCTTACTCTCTTGTGAAAATATATTAGAATATCCCATCTTCTCTCTCATTGTGCATTCACCCACTATATTTCTACCTGTAAATCTTAGACTAAGTTCATCTTCAATTATCTGAATTTAGCCCACCTCCAGATTATTTCTCTCCTGACATGCCTTCACTCTTCTTCGTAAATCATTTCAATGCTGCGATCATCATTCCTAAGGTGTTCCCTGCCAATGACATTCTCTTCTTGATAATTTCCCTTCTCTGGCCTGAATCCAGCAAAACACCCTTTCTCATTAAAATAAATCACCTAATCATACTTCAGAAATTTGTTTGTTTTTTACTGTTTAATATACCTTCATTTCACCTTGCTGTACTGTTTGTTTAAAGTCTTCCACTATCAGAACCCCAATTTTGTTGTTACCTTTTGTGAATTTCTTCGCAAATGTGTCTTTCCCACCTTTTGGTGGCTTATAAAATATACTGAATAAATTAACAGCTGCTTTAAATAAATTTAGTCTTCAGCCTTTCTGTGCAGTGCCCTTTCCATCATTGCAATGTTTTTCTCAACCATGCAAACTTTTTACCCATCTCTATTGATCCCATTTGCCAGCATTAGGTGTGTACCCACCTATGCCTTGTACCCACCTATCTATATAAGTGTTTGTCTAAACATGTCTTGAATGCCTTGATTACAAACTGTTAAATTGCACTAGGGACTTGGAGGCATTGTTTTTGGCTTTGCACTAAATTGTGTTTTTTTAATGTATTGAACTGCTTTATATTGTTCATTACAGTGTCTGTTGCAAACTATGTTCACCTGTTATGCTGCTGCGAGTACGAATGTCATTGTTCTTGGCTTGAGTCTGCATACTGTATTGTACACATACTAGGGACAATTTATACTTATACCAAGTATGCAGACTCAAGCCAATTAACCTACAAACCTGTACAACTTTGGAGGAGGAAATCTAAGTTCTCAGAGTGAACTCACGCGGTCATGGGGAGAACGTACAAACTCCGTACACACAGCGCGCATAGTCGGGACTGAACCCACGTCTCTGGCGCTGCAAGCACTGTAAGGTAGCAACTCTACCGCTATGCCACAGTGCCGTGACTCTTACCAATATCACATTTTTGAAATAAGTATGCAAGAGAAGGCTTGAGTTGAGAGGCAAAGAGCTCATCAATGAAGAACATTCTCCAGTTTTCAAGAGCTGGAATTCCCCAAGAGTGAGTACTTGTTTATACTTACTTAAAGTACAAAGTAAGGGAAAAAAGCATCAAATTTACTTGTAAAGCCATGTCTTCTGAGGACATGTATTGAAAATCTGAGATGTAAGAAAATACAAATGTTGTAGAGCAAAAAATAATCTGAGAGGAAGTCACTGGTCAAGTATCGTCTGTATATGTGAGCAGATAATTTACTTTTTCAGGGAGGGTGAGGAGTGGAATTGGGAGATAGCATCTTGTGGTTGATAGGTAGACAGATAAGGAGAGATAAAAGAAAGGGGAAGATGAACCTTTCTGTTATGGGATGGGAGGAGATAGAGACAGAAGCTGAAAGGTCATAAGTGGAGTCAGAAGAGGCTGCAGATGCTGAAATCTGAAAAATCAGGAAAGATGACAAGTGGAACCAGATAAGGGATGGGTGAATCAAACCATGGGGGGAGGGGATAGGAGACCTGGTATGTGTATGTGTAGGGCAGATGGAACTAGGTTGAGGGGAGGGGGCGAAAATAGCCTGGATGGATCTGAAGGAGAGAGAAATAAGCACACAGGGTTACTTCAAATTGGAAAATTCAATGTTCACGTCATTAGTTTGTAGACCGCCCAGGTGGTACACGAGGTATATTTCTTTTAGTTTGCATTTGACCTTATTTGACATCTAAGTGGTGACATCTAGCCATCATTCTCTCCTCACTTATTGCCCACCAGCTCCTACTTCATCCTTCTCTCTTCTCACCTCTTTCTGCTGTCTATTTCCTCTCTACACTGTTAGTTTAGTTTAGTTTAGTTTAGTGATACAGTGTGGAAACAGGCCCTTTGGTCCACCATGCTGCCCAGCAATCCCCTCATATTAACACTATCCTATACACACTAGGAACAATTTACACATACAGCAAGTCAATTTACCTAGTCTGAGGAAGTGTCTCGACCCAAAACATCAACCATTCCTTCTCTCCAGAGATTTTGCCTGTCCAGCTGAGTACCTCCAGCTTTTAGTGTCCAAGCCAATTAACCTACATACCTGTACGTCTTTGGAGTGTGGGAGGAAACCAAAGATCTTGGAGAAATCCCAGGTGGTTTTGGGGAGAACGTACAAACTCCGTAGTCGGGATCAGACCCGGGTATCTGACGTTGCAAGCGTTGTAAGGCTGCAACGCTACCACTGCACCACCGGGCCTCTCCGATGCAAGTTCTGATGCAGGGTCTCAGCCGGAAACATTGATTATCCTTTTGCCCCCAAAGACACTGCACAACCCGTTTTGTTCCTCCAGAAGCTTGCAATATGTTAAAATCCGAACCTTACCTGTGTCTGGTTTTACAAATGTCAACTTTAATTTTCAGTAACTCAAGTGTGGCCTTTGTTAAAATGTCCAGTATTGTATCACACCATCAAGGACGGGCAATGACCCCTTCATATGTGTGGCCTGATTATTTATTATTCACCTTTATTGAAGCTTTTGAGCAAGGAAAGTTCATGAGCTTTGATACATAAATTAGTGTCTACCTTAAAGATATAGAAAATACTTGTCAGGATATAAAATTGCGAATGCTGAGTGGAATAATCTGCGGCTTGGCACAACGTAGCCACATTGGTTGGGACTGTTCAGTGTGTGATCTTCAAGACAGCTTTAGCCCACCACTAGCCAGGGGTGTTGTTGGTTTGAGTCCCTTTGCCATGTTGATTGCAAATTATGCACACCGTGGTCGATCTTTTTATGTCGTATTCCCCTTCTCTGCCTCCGTCTGCACTGAGGCCTAATGGCGGAGCTGGCGACCTCGAGGCTCAGGAGGCAGAGCCCGCCAGGACTCACACTGGGCTCGCTCCCGTGAGGACGGCCCGGCTCGGGGCTGGAACAGGGCTTTCGTGAGGGGCTGTGACGCTACCGTGAGGACGGCTGGCCCGAGGAAGGAACGGTGCTTCCGTCGGAGTGGCCGAGCTCGGGGAGGTACGGCGTTCCCAGCCCGAGGGAGGAGCGGTGCCCGGGCGGATCAGGGGCGGCTGCAGCGCCGATTGATGAGCGGTGCCCGATCGGGCGGCCCGCCCGAGGGAGGAGCAGGTGCCGTCGGGGCCCAGCCCGAGGGAGGGGGAGATCCGCCTGTCGGGGAGGAACCCAGCCCGAGGGAGGAGCCTCCCGTCGGGGGCGGCCACCCGAGGGAGGCGCGGAGCCCGAGGTGGGCCCAGCCCGAGAGGAGAGGCCCCGGTCGGGGCGGCCCAGCGCCTGAGGCAGCGCGCCCATTCGGGGCGGCCCAGCCCGAGGAGGAGAGGTGCCGTCGGGGCGGCCTGGCAGAGGGAGGAAGCGGCGGCCTGGCGCGAGGCTGAGACGGTGGCAGTACTCACGTGAGGGCGATCCGGCCCGGGGCTGGAACGATGCTCCGGGGGCTGGGATGGCAGTTCTGGCGGCGGTGGCCTGAGACCGGGGTTCGGCCGCGGGCCAGCGGCTGCGTCAGCAGGTCTGGTGAGCGGCAGCTTCGACCACCCCGGGCCGCGGTGTTTGAGCCGTGGGACAGGTTTTAACATCGCCCGGGGGGTATCGCCTCAGCGCAGAAGGAGAAGAGGAGGGAAGAGACTGCAGCCCTAAGACTTTTGCCTCCATCACAGTGAGGAGATGTTGGGTGGACTCACTGTGGTGGATGTTAATATGTGTTTATTGTTGTTTTTTATTGTATTGTATTGTATGTATGACTGCTTCAATTTCGTTCAGACTTCGGTCTGGATGACAATAAAAGGCTATCTCATCTCCATCAGCACGTGGAAGGTAAATCAAAGAGCTGCTCCGAGAGCTCTACTGGAAAGGGGAGGCTTACAGACATACAGCGTGGAAACGGGCCATTCAGCCCAACTTGCCCATGCTGTCCAACATACCCCACCTATACTAGTCCCAGCTGCCCGTGCTTGGTCCATAACCCTCTAAACTTGTCCTATCGATGTGTCCCTCCTAATGTCTCTTAACTGTTATGATAGTACCTGCATCAACCACCTCCTCTGGCAGATTGTCTCGTATACCCACCACCAGTTGTGTAAAAAATGTTTCTCCTGGGGTTCTTATTGAATCTTTCCCCCACTCCCCCCTCACGTTAACCCTGTGTCCTCTGGTTCTTGACTCCTCTACTTGTGTAAAATATTCTGTCCATTTACCCTATCTATTCCCCTCATCATCTTATACACCTCTATATAAGATCTCCCCTCATCCTCCTGCTCTCCAAGAAGTAAAGTCCTCGCCTGCTCAACCGGTCAATATAGCTCAGGCCCTCAAGTCCTGGCAACATCCCTGTAAATCTTCTTTGTGCTCTTTCCAGCTTGACAAAGTCTTTCCTATAATAATACATTTTATTTTATTTATAGGGCGCCTTTCAGGACTCTCAAGGACAGCTTACAGTTAAAACAAGCATGAAACAAAAACAACATATACAGCAACAATACACAATTCGGAGAGAGAGAAGCAGCAGCCAATCACGCCAGCGTTCACTCTCAACTTCAGCAGCCATGTTTTCCGAGCCATCTGCAGCACACCAAAAATAAAACACAACATTAAAGAATTTAACATAAAACATAAAAACATCCCCCCACTATCATTCCCACTGTGAAGGAAGGCAACAAAGTCCAGTCCACATCCTCTTGTTCACCGGTGGTCGGGGCCTATTGAGGCCTCCGCAGTCGCTGCGACGGCGGCCCGATGTTTCCGGCCCTCTCGCTGGATGATGTAGCTCCGGCATCGGGAGAATACTCTCCAAGGCTCGGAGTGTCTGGAACGGCCGCTTACTCCCCGGAGACCGCGGCTCCTGAAGTCCACAGGCGATCTCGGCGAGAGAACCCAGGGTCTGCGGTGTTTAAAAGTCAGCGCTGCCGTAGCTGAAAGCTCCGCAATGACAGCTCTGCGATGTTTGGAGTCGGCGGTCTCAGCACTCCGGAACATACTACACGGCGACCCGGGTAAGGCATCGCCCGCTCCGCGATGGTGCTTCAGCGCTGCCCCGTCACCGAAGCTGAAATTCTGGCCGGAAACGCCACTCCAGGCCCACTGGTTGGCTACGAGGAAGGGGCGAAGATGCAGTTCAGAGGAAAACCACAACTCCGACCAGGTGGGGACTGAGAAATACAGTTTCCCCCTTCCCCCCCACCCCCCACACAAAAGATTAGACCTCCAAAACAAAACTATTAGGACAATAAAAACATATACTTATCTTATTCATCCAGCAAGGGTGGTGTTGTCGGGGAATTTAAAAATGGCGCTGGAATTGTGTCTGGCTACACAATCAGGAGTATAGAGTGAGTAGAGCAGGGGAATGAGCACACAGCCCTGAGTTGCCCTGTGTTGATGGTTACTATTAAGGAAATGTTGTTGCTATTGGGGTAGTGATTGTGGTTTATTGATGGGAACGTCAAATGTCCAGTTGGATGGAGATGCACAGAGACCCTCTTCCCCGACCTAGATAACGTTTAGAAGCTTTAATGCCATGCTGTAGTTGAACTGATTTGTGTGTTCTTATTGTAAAAATGGTCCAACGCAGAGTGGAGAGCCAGAGAGATCACATCCCTGTTGATATTTTGTGGCAGCAGGTAAATTGTTTGGGGTTCAGGTTTTAGCTATGGTAAGAGTGGATTTGACCAAAACCAACCTCTTAAAGCATTAGTGCCTTCAGTCAGTGGTCATTAAAGCCTGTCACCTTACTCTTATTAGACATTGTTGTTATTGAAGCTCTTTTGTTGGAGCCTTAGACCTTGGTAATGAGACTTTGAAGATGCCAACTAAAACTCGTTGGTCGATTTGAATATACAGTCAGGTGCACCAGAGGGCCAGACACTTTTTGAGGATTCACCCTCACGAGGATCTTCTGACATCGTCCATGGTGTACCTGAGATTACCATGCACTCAGCAGCTAAGGGGGCGTGGGAAGGCATATCAGTATTCTTTTGTTTCAGAATGTGCGTAGAACACATTAGGCTCATCGGCAGTATTACCTTGCTGTCGATTGAGCTGCCACTTGGTTTTGCCTTGTAGGATGCAATGGCGTGCGAGTCCTTCCACAGCTGGCAAGCATCCATCCCACTCATCAATTAAGAACAAACATGTCTCTGTCTTTTTGATGGGCTTATCAAGATTGTACCCTGGCCTTCTTATCTGAATATGCATTGCCAGAATTGAATGCCAAAGATCTGATTCTCAGATTGCTGGTTTATCCAAGACTTCTGCTAGGGTAACATCCAGGTTGTTTTGGTGGGAACACACCTCTCCACATATTTCTCAATGAAGTCAGTGACTACCATGGTATTTTCATGCAAGTCTTTAGACTTTAGACTGTGAACTCAATTTACGACCATGGATCTGGGACACATTTTGAGCAATGAGAAACTGCAATGTTCCAAAATTTAGGGATCAGGAGCGCAATTTCTCCCGCTATAGTTGTGTTTAAAACACAAAATCATTCTGTAAAACAACCACCAATATCGCTCACCTTGATGAAGATCAAAATTGAGTTTTATTAGTCAAATAAAGATGATAAAAAAGCAAGCTTAAAACTTGTGATATTGTGATTTGCGACATTCAGAAAAAGCCTTAAAATTGACATTTATACGCAATCAGTACTGCTTGAATCTACCAGTGAATTATTGTTGTGACTCTGAGAGAAACATCTCAGTTACTGTTCTACAAGGAAGCATAAAAAAGAATGGCTTAAATACTGTGCTGTGAAGCGAACTATGGCTCCGTAAGGTAATTCAGTTGTCTGGAGAATTATATATGTTTTGCTTCACTCAAGGCTCAGTTCAGCAAGGTGAGCTAAGGGACACTGTAAATTTACAGGCACAAGGCATCAAACCCCATTCATAATCATTCTCATCCACTAGTACAACCAGAACATCCAATTACATGAATTGTTTGCTTCACTGCCTGAACACACAAGGCTTAGATCTTGCAAGTTCTCATCATACAGCTACATTTGCCAGGATTTGTGAATATTGCATCAGGATATGGTAAAATAGCAGATGTAGAAATAACAATTCATATCAATTGAAAATCACAGACGAGTCCTGTGAACTCAATTTACGAGCTCTAATATATCTATATATTATGTTCAAATTGAGTAAACATTGCATAAAATTTCCAAATAACATTGTGCACCGCTTGCTATTATTTTATCACTGAGGATATCTCTCCCTCTTTTATCACTGCTCAACACCTACAGCAGCGTTAGTTTGAATAACCAGCTATTTTCACTCCTTTTGTCAAAGATAAAACGGGTCCAACATTATTAAAGAGTGGCGTAGAGTCAAAGAGACAGAGTCATACGGGATGGAAACAAGATGTTTGACCAAACTGGTCAATGCCAAAGGTACACGAGATGCCCCATTTAAACAAGTCCAATTCACCCACATTTGGCCCATATTACTCTAAACCTTTCCTAGTTCTGTAGCTGTCAAATGGATTTAAAATATTGTTATTTTACCTGTCTCGACTACTTCCTCTGGCAGCTCATTTCACATATTCATCACCGTCTGAAGAAAAAAAGTTGTCTTTCTGGTTGATATTAATCTTTCCCCTGTAACCTTAAACCAGGGGTCCCAAACTTTTTTGTCCTGTTTACCCCTGGCAACTTTAATAGCACACTAGACTAAGTGGGACCCGTTGGGTCCCTGTCACACGGTAGGTCTGATCCCCAATTAAACCCATTCTCTAATGCAATATTCCACCATGGTGTGGGTGAACGGGTGGTGTGGGGTGAGCTGGTTTGAGGGAGGGGGTGGTGAGAGGTAAGGGGGGGTGGTGTGGGTGAGGGGGGCTGTGTGGGGGTGGTGGTGTAAGGGGGGTGGTGTGGGTGAGGGGGGTGGTGTGGGGGGGGTGGTGTAAGGGGGGGGGAGGGCGGGGTGGAGGGGGGGGGGAGGGGGGTGGGGGGGAGGGAGGGGGGGGGGGGGGGGGGGGGGAGGGTGGGGGGGGGGGGGGGGGAGGGGGGGGGGGGGGGAGGGGTGTGGGGGGAGGGAGGGGGGGGGGGAGGGGGAGCGGGGTGAGGGGGAGGGAGGGGGGGGTGGTGGGGGCGGGAGGGGGTGTGGGGTGGGAGGCTGTGTGGGGGAGGGAGCGGGTGTGGGGGAGGGAGCGGGTGTGGGGGAGGGAGGAGGTGTGGGGTGGGAGGGGGTGTGGGGTGGGAGGGGGTGGGGTGGTCAAGGGGAGAACGAGTCCAGATTTACAGAATCAAATTTCCAAATACAGAATTTCACATCGAAGTTCTGCCTGTAAGGTAGAATTCGAATTCTTGTAGAAATTCAGAGTTGGTGCATTTCCATGATTGATTCTGAATAGCGGCTGATCAACAGTGAATAGTAACCCTCTGGTCGATTGTTGACTAGTACCTGATAGACGGGAACCTGTTTACTTGGTGAAAAGTACCCGGATGCGTGAGGTAGCCCTAATTCTGTAGAACTTAGAGAGGAGGGATAGAGGTCCCCCTATAGAAGTCCAGCCTTAGCATGAGGATAGTAACTTTCGGGAGGAAAAGTAGTAATTTAAGGAGTAGTACCCCTCAGCAAAGAGTAACCAAGGAAGGGGAAAATCTTTGGTATCGGAGGGAGAGGTTCACTGATTGACACGGCATTAAGATTGAGTGTTCATAAACTGTGCGCTAGCTCTTTAAAACATTTTTGTAAATTGTAAAAATCCAGCTTTTTGTGTTGTTATTGGTTCCGAATTTTGTAAATACTTTGTGGATGTAAATAAACTTAGAGTGTATTAAGATTTAGAAAGTTAAGATTTAAAGTGTAGAAGTTCGCATACCACCATTTGTAATACTGCTTTTGCGCGTGTTTACCGATTGAGGTATTTGAAGTAAAAGTGTGTTTGAATTAAATATTTGTAATTGTTTAGATTGTAGTATTGTGAGAATCTGAGTCATGGTGGTTCGATCAGGGATTGTACTCTTTTAATCGCTGTGTCGGGGGAGGAGTCATTCCGCTGACCGAATGCGCCACGAGGAGGATTTGATAGATTGCGTAATTTGTAACAAAGTAATGTTGTGGTTAATTCGATTCTATCCACGCCATCATTGATAGATCGTCCAGTGGCTTATGGCACCCGGAGTAGAACAAGAAAGTTAGTTCATGTGTTTAAAGAAAAGGAAGGTATATTAGATATAGTGCAACCGTATTTCTGTCAGCTACAACCTAGACAGATTACACAAGTACTAAGAAAGAGGAACAATTTATTTGGGCAGTATCGGGAAAATTCTAGCAAACGGGAAGATTCATCTGAGGGTGAGACAGTGATTGAAGATACCGAGATAGATTTTGATGTAACCGAAAGTTTACAAAAAAAACAGATATCCCATAGGCAGTTCCCAGTAAGGGGAGGGCTGGGTCCAACTGATTTGACCAGCGCAGTAAATATGAATAACCCCCGTGCCACAGACATCCACACTCCATGGGAGCCCCATGAAATAATGGCAGTAGTAAACAGAATCCCCGATAGAAAGAAGTCGCCTGCTGCTTTTATAGATTATTTAAGAACCACAATGCATGTATATCATGCAGATTCCCGGGATTTGTGGGAGACCATACAACAGATACTGTAATTGCTCCAGCTGAAAATACCAAATTTCTAGTAGCCCTAGGACACCCAACTTTGAAGCCTTAGCAAATGATGTAATGAATGACAGTGCAAGAGAAGAGGCTGTTTTAACGGCAGAAGGGGCAGACAAATTTGCAGACAGGGTGAAGGGGCAGACAAATTTCTAGACCATTTTTCAAAATTATATATGGACTAATTAAGTGATTTAGATTATCAGAATGGAGCAAGTTCCCCTCATTATTGTGCTATCCTATTGAATTGTACCCCCACTAAAGTAGCGGACTAAATTAAAACCGATAACAGGAACTGGTCTGAGAACTGAGCCAAGCAAAGGCCAGAGCTGTGAGGCACTATTGGAAGGAAGGTAGGAACCAGGAAAATTACCCTGTAACTAGAAGAGAAAGTGAATGCATAGCCAAGAAAAAATTGCCAAGATCTAACTCTGAACCATGGATTCCCAGAGTACCAGCAAATTACGGTTTGGGAGAAATTAGGGTTCCAGATTACTCAGGTTATTATCACCACTACACTCCCAGTTTAGAACCCATTCCAATGGAACCAAGGGGTAGAATAAGACCAATCGCATTGCCTAACCAATGCTATACTTGTGGGGGAATGGGACATTGGAGTTGGGCCTGTCCAACAAGGGAGCGAGTGAGAGAGAGAAGTCAAAGAATGGATTTTCAAGATTAAGAAGAAATTAGAGATCCTAGAGAATATAGAAACATCTGAGATCCCAGGAATTATGGGAGGTCCTTTAATTCAAGAGACAACTGGGACCCAAGAGACCAGAGAGAGAGATGGCCCAAATGTCAGGAACTAAGAAGTCACACACCGTTCACTCAAGCTAACCCATTTTCTCAGTCCTGACTAACCAACCCGCCCTGGAATTGTGGGCGTGGAGACATGAACCCTACTCTGGACCCCCTCAAGTAATTTACCAGAATGAACAAATTGGATGTACTATTGCAGTAAAAACTGAAAATCACATAGAAGAAAATTGTAAATCAACTTATGACTGCCCCAGAAAACCCCTTAGAGCAAATAAAATTGTAAATCAAGGAGCTTGTAACTACTGTGCACAATCGGGTCATTGGAGCAGGGAGTGCCCAGCGAGAAGACAGAATATAGCAGGACGGAAGAAAAATCAAGGGGTATAGAAACATAGAAACATAGATGCTGGAGTAGGCCATTCGGCCCTTCGAGCCTGCACCGCCATTCAATATGATCATGGCTGATCATCCAACTCAGTATCCCATACCTGCCTTCTCTCCATACACCCTGATCCCTTTAGCCACGAGGGCCACATCTAACTCCCTCTTAAATATAGTCAATGAAAGAAATAAAGAAAGCAAGAAAAGGAACAGTAACTGGCGTGAGAAGGAAAGGTAACTAAGGAGAAGAAATGGCACTAGGGAGAGAAGAAACAAACTTATTGTGCAGGAGGTACGGGAGTGGGGAAAGAGGTTATCATACTAATGTGTTACTGAGTTTGTGCCTGCAGGACAGTATAATCGACAACATACTATCTGGGGAGTGAGGTAGAGACTACACAGACCCCTTGAGAATGGGCAGAAGACAGCACAGGTAATGTAGCTCCCCAGAAACAGGAATCAACAAGCAGGAGGAAATGATACTGTCCTGCCCCTTTAAGACAAATCTGGGAAGGCCAACCGATAGACAGAGCTCCTCAGTATCCCTACTCCCTTGAAACTGACACCAGAAAAGAAGAAGAAGAAGACCTAGCCTAGTGCCCAACCTTAACATTCTCTAATTTTAGAAGTAAGAAAAGGAAGGAAAGTAAAGGACACTATCCAATCTTCCCTAAAGAAACAACACCGACAACCTGTAACGACTATTGGGACAAGCTCCACCTTAAAGAACTGGATTTGAATGGAAATAATTCCTCTGTGGTTCTGGGCAAAATACTAATTTTGCACCAAAATGTAGTTATAAATTAATTTAAATGATACAATTGATACAATGGTTTCTGCAGTCATACAAACAAGAAAGAAAAACATTTAAAGATGGCTCATGGGATACAGTCTTAAAATTGTTAGAGAATTGAATGTTAACTTGGCATTCTTCTCTTGTCTCACCCATAGGAGGATAGTTGAAGATGGGACTGGGCTATTTAGTTACTATCAAGAAAGGGACAGACCCTAGCGGATATCAGGAATTAAGACAGACCCTGGAAACGTAAGGTCGTAGTATAAAATGATAAGGTAGACTGAAAATTTATGAGTTTACCTCGGAAAGTCAATACTAACCATCCAGAAGAGTTACATAGAGATAAAAATAATGAGTATAAGCGAGAACCCCTAGACTGATAGCTGAGCCAACGTGGTAAGGAAGAAGTACTGGAGGAGAAATCTAGTGATTAGACAGAGAAATTTGAATGGGTGTTGAGATATCAGAGTCGACGCATATTTAACCGATGGATCTAAATTGTTTAACCCTTGATGGTAAAGTGGCTTCTATTATCAAGGTGGAAATAAATTGTCCCTGGATTCGGCTTTCTTAATTGGATTTGTGATAGAATTGATGACATATAGAAATTGATTGCTTAAATTTGAACAGCTGGGAAATCCACAGGAATTGGAATGAAATTGTGTTATCGGCCATAATTAAGTGGAATGAGAAGGATGAGATGGACACTGAAATGTAAAATAGCAAATTGAAGGCTGAGACTGAATTTGGTTAAATTGGAACATTTATCATGGTTTGCTTTAAAAAAGAGTCACGCCATTGGGTAATCTGCATTGAAGCCAGCTGAAATTTATATGGGAACCCATCATCAAATACACATTTCATAACATCGTGTGAATATGGAGAGGGCTGATTAGTGTTGAGCCTAGGATAATAAAGAGTATATTAGGGAACAGAATAGGAATAGGAATACAGTAATAGAGCAGAATAATAAAATGGAACAGGGATAGTATTGCAGAATTATAGTGAATGTATGGGACAGCATGAGTGCATGATGGTAACTTGCTTTGTCCCAAGTGTTTCAGGAATTTTAGTTTATATGTTCGACTATGGAAAGGGATGGAAGAATGGGAAACAACACGGATGGGGGGAATTCATGCCCACGAAAACTCGGGAGATAAAGACTCTTCAGACGGAAATTATGAAGCTATGTCAACAAAAACACGGGAAGCTTGACAAGATTCTGGGAAGAAACATCATCATCTTGTGTTGCTGATAGATAGGAGATTTAATGGGCACACATGGGTATATCTGGTTAGCTGATTGTTTGGTTATGATAAATGATGAGTTATCATATATGATAAAAACAAAGGAATGTTAATCCTGGTCAAATTGGGGAGGCCAGGACCCTAAAATTGAGTAAAGGCTTCAGGGCTGATAGGCCATTTCGTCAATTTGAAAGTGCTCTCTGTAGAAATGGGACAAGCTGCAGAATGGTGCCAGTTTGTCTAGAGCCTAGATCTGAGCTGCGGGAAGAGAATGGGAAGATCTGCAAACCCTGACAATTAGGTGCAAAATGCATAGAATGGATTGGATGAATACAACCCAGACAAACACTGTAAATAATTGTAAATAATTGCAAAGCTTTACTTTGATGAATGTTGATTGGATAAATTATTGAGCCTTAATTGGTATTCTTGCATATCAGGGCAAATGTTGCGATGTTTGTTTATTCTGAGAAGCACTGTTTGTATACAATGTATTAGCCACTGTATTATTGGGTTAGGGAAATGTTTGTTATGTATGGGGTTAATCGATATCTGTAATTGGATTGTAAAGAGACCACCCCCATGTGGTTCAGCCCCTCGAGTTCCGGTGACCTATAAAAGTCCACTGCCACGAGGTCCTGTGTCGATCTTCTGGGAGAGCGCTTAGGATTGCATGACCTTCTGGAGTGTCTCTGTTTGAGCGAGGCTTGATGGCTTGATCAGGCAAATATGAGGATCGAACCCGCGGTGGTTAGGTATAGTAGTTGAACTGTAATTGTGTTTTGTCAAAATAAAGTTTAGATGTGCAAGTGCTTGACTCAGTGATTTGTGGCTGAAACTAGACTGGGGGGGGGGGAGCTTAGAACGAGCAATTTACATTGGCAGACCTATTTCCCTCATGGGATAAATAAAGTTATATTGTACCGTATCGTATCATATCGTACTTAAAGATCTTACATAAAGCAGTTTGCATGGCTTTGATGGAAATGTGCAAAAAAGGCTACAGCAACCCTGGCCACAAACTCTTTGAATCACTTCCCTCTGGAAGGTGACTCCGGATTGTCAAAGCTGCCACAGCCAGACATAAAAACAGTTTTTATCCACGAGTAGTTGCTCTACTCAACAGCCAAAAATCTGTAGCCTCCCTTTGATCTGGTATTTTGTTGGTTCACATGCTTGATCAATGGTGTTTTATCATTAATGTTTTATTATTATTAATGTTTAGTGTTTTCTGAGTCATTCGTAACTGTCACTGTATGTCATGTTGTTACCTGTGGGCAGAGCACCAAGGTAAATTCCTTGTATGTGAATACTTGGCCAATAAACTTACTTACTTACTCACTTACTCACTTACTCACTTACTCACTTACTCACTTACTCACTTACTCACTTACTCACTTACTTACTGCAAAATGTGCTTGAGTCTTGCAGCGCCAAGGTCCCGAGTTCAATCCCGACTATGGCTGACGTCTGCACAGAGTTTGTACGTTCTCCCGTGACCACCTGGGATTTCTTTGAGATTTTTGGTTTCCTCCCGCACTCCAAAGATGTACTGGTTTGTAGGTTAATTGGCCTGGTATAAGTTTAAATTGTCCCTAGTGTGTGTTAGATAGTGTTAATGTGCAGGGATCGCTGGTTGGTGAGGATCTCCTAACTTATCTAACCTAAACTAAATCAAATAATGACAGGGTGGAATACAAGAAGGAAATTGAGAACCTTGCAACTTGCCAACCTTTCTCTCAATGTCAGCAAGACATAGGAGATTGTAATCAACATCAGGAAGCAAAGTAATACACATACCTCTGGAACACTTTGACGGAATCAAAGTAGAGATGGTTGAAAGCTTCAGTTGCTAGGAGTAAATGTCATCAGCATATTTTCCTGGACCAGCCATATCAAAGCATTGGCAAAGAAAGCATACCAACATTTCTACTGCCTTAGATGGCACAGGAAGTTCGACATGTCCACAACAACTCTCACCAATTTTTACAGGCAAGGCCACCAGCATATTCAAGGATGAATCTCATCCTGGACACTCCCTCTTCTCCACTCTTCCATCAGGCAAGAGGTACAAAGTTTGGAAAAAAAATACATTCAAATTTAGACACAGTATCTTCCCAGCTGTTTTCAGCCAACTGAACCGTCCGCTGACTAGCTAGAAAGCAGTCCCGACCTCCTATCCATTTCAGTGGATACCCTCACACTATGTTTAATCAGACTTTACCGGAATTGATCTTGCACTGAATGTTATTCCCTTTATCATGTACATTATGGACGGCTTGGTTGTAATCATTATAGTCTTTCCGCTGGTAGGTGATAGCACGGAACAAAAATGCTTTTCACTGTACCTCGGTACACGTGACAATAAACTAAACTAAACTTGTGGCTATTTGGAGAGGCGACCTTGCTGGGCCCCACAACGGAAACAGTGATATCAAGTCAATGGAAGATCTGTTTCAATCAAAAGCCTTATAGAAACATTGGAAATGGTAGCTGTATTCATAGGTAAATGCAGTAAATTGTTAAATCAACATGAATAAAACATCTTAAAGCCAGATATTATTACCATTCACAATCCAGAATTACAGAGTCCATTTTTTGTCTTCACATCCAACGTTTCTGGGACTAGAAGGGTCGAGATGGCCTGTTTCCGTGCTGTAATTGTTATATGGTTATATGGTTATATGGTTATAATGGATAAACAGGATCAAATAAATCGCAGAGATGATCCTGCCTGATTTCCACAGACAGTGCCCCATTCTTTGCATGAAGATAAACTCAAACAATCTGACCTCAAGCAAGCTGCACATGATCACAGCTGCTGTTTCTTGTATTCCTTATTTTTGCCGTGAATATAATATAAACACATTTTGCCAATTTAAGACTGGCGATTAGAGCATAAACCACCAGGATGACATCAAGTTAGCCTTTTAATGAAATATCCTTTGCATTTATATAATATCTATTATCTCTCGGAAAAATAAAAAATGCTTAGAATCGTCAAAATAATTATTGTTTTTAATTTTAGTTTGCAATGAGTTTATATGCAGTCAGTCACGGTTAAAGGGAGAACAGCTATTTCCTGAATTCTGGTGTGGACCATCTGAGTGTTGTGATAATGATTTTGAATTATATACCAGCAAGTGTCAATAATCTGTTTTTTGGAAATTGTAAGGGATGTAGACGTGATGCAAACAAACAATGTAATCTTTGACAGTATGGCCAAAATACAGAGACAGCTGTTGATGTAATGAGTGGCTGGGTGCTGGGGAAAATGAACCTAAACAAAGAGAGCCTTCTGCTTCAGTCTAGAGCTGCTGTATAGGATATTCCTGCTGATTTGTTTTAGTCCTTTGTTGTTACTGTCGCTCCAACTGCTGCTGCGTTATTCCTGGATGATTAAAACATTCCGCAGTTTGCATCAGGCTATGAATGATGCTGGGCCAGATGTTATTGCAGGTATCTGAAATACATTTTACACAACAATAACTTATGCTGCTCATGTGTAGGGCTATTAGGACCATTCTAACTGTATTCAGGATTAATGCCTTACCAACATTACGAGGTTATTAACAGAAAACACAGAAATTATTTGTTAATCATCAGCTTTGTGTGCAGCAATAGATGTGATGGATTTCCAGAAAACAAAAGCTGCATACCAGATGGTCACTACCCAAAGGATCTCCAGCTCAGTTGTGTTGCATTTTTATTGATCACTCTGCCTTGTAATTCATAAAAGTGCAATTTTATATATCCAAATGACACACGCTAAAGGCTATGGGCTTTGAAGAATATGATTTCTGGGAATAAAGGCCAGCCAGATGTTCATGGTGAAAATAATGCAATTGTTTTGTCAGGCGGGCAATGCATGAATCATTTATTGTCCACAGAAGATTAGTTGATATCCACTATGGCACTTGCAAGTCATATGAAGCATGAAAGATGAAGATAGAAGTCTTGTTGACAATCTTGCTTTCCAGGCAAAGCTTGCCTGGTGAATTGGGAATAATAGATATATTATCTATCAGTCTGTCTGAAGAAGGGTTTCGGCCCGAAATGTTGCCTATTTCCTTCGCTCCATAGATGCTGCTGCACCCGCTGAGTTTCTCCAGCATTTTTGTATTCCATAGATATATAACCATATAATATAACCATATAAATGCATTTTTGGGTGGGTTGGAGGGAGGAGGGGTAGACTTGCAGAATGTGCACATTACTGGCAAGTACATTTTACCAGTTTGTTTTGTAAAGAAAAATAAGAAGGCCACAAATCGTATGAAAAAAAGAGTGAAAATCTTCGTAGAGTGGAAGGAATAGAAATTTGCGCCTTGATAAACGAACTGCTACAACTGATAATATATCAACATATGTTCATTGCTAAAATATAACAAATGTCAAGTTTAATGTATTTAAAATCCAATGATAAATTCAGACATCTTGTGCAAAATGGGAGCAGAATGGCACCATAGTAAACCAGCCTACTCAGAGCTCCAGTGATCAAATATTAATCTTTACCTTGGATGCCGTTCGTGTGGAGTTTGTGCATTCTCCCTGTGACCATGTGGGTGACGTTGAGGTGCTCCAGTTTCCTCCACATCCCAAATATACGCGAGCTGGTAGGGTGATTGAACACGGCATTTGTGCAGGTGAGTGGTAGAAATTTCAAACATTAACATCAGGAAGAGAAAATTATTTTTTTACTTGCTTCATCTTTCATGGTATTAACACAACACACCAAATAAACATACAATACACAATAATACCATAAATGTTCAGTTATACTAGTTATCCAGATCCTAATAGTGCAAGCTGAAGTATGCTGTGAAGCTGACTATATGGTCAGGCAATTCAACTACTAAAGAGCAGGCAAAATTGAGTAACCCAGTCCTATGGTTGCAGGGTAAAGTGCCAGGTGTTGGGGGATGTGTTGGCCAAAACAATGATCTGATCAGGGAATCATGGAAAGAGAAGTTCCTGCAGAGCACAAAAAGTGGGGATGGAGGGAAAATGTTGGATCCTGTTGGAGCGGCCGGAAAAGGTGAAGGGTGACATCCTGGGTGTGGAGGCTTGTGAGGTGAAATGTGAGGACCAAGGGAATTCCATCTCTGTTCTCTTTGGCGAGAGGGGAGGTAAGAGAAAAGTGCATGTGAGGGTCTCATCAAGTATGGTAGATCAACAGCCACGCTTCTGAAAAGGCACATCATAGTGGTTTTGGAGCAGAAAGAATCATCTTTAGCAAACCTGAATTTTTATCTCGGCTAAATTCAGTCTGAAGAAGTGTCCTAACCCAAAACATAGCCTGTTAATTCTCTCCACAGATTTAGTTTAGTTTAGTTTAGAGATACAGCGTGGAAACAGGCCCTTTGGAACACCGGGTCCGCACCAGCGATCCTCGCACATTAACACTATCCTACACACACTAAGGACAATTAATTTTACATTTACCAAGCCAATTTACCTACATACCTGTACGTCTTTGGAGTGTGGGAGGAAACCGTAGATCTTGGCGAAAACCCACACAGTCATGAGGAGAAGGTACAAACTCATACAGGACCACCAGGGACCACCAGGGTCCTTACAAACAGGAAGCCTTACGATTGGCAGCCCCATCAACAGTCTGTCTGTTTTTTAATTTTTTTTAGTATGTTTTAAAAGTTTGTGTAAAGGTTCTCTGATTTGTTTTATGTGGGGGGGTGGGCAAAACTTTTTTTCAGTCTCTTACCTTGCCGGAGATGCGATTGTTTTCTGGATCATATCTTCGGTCGCTCTGCGGCCTAACATCGATGGAGCTGGAGGCCTCCTTGGACTGACTTTGAGCCCCATCGCGGGGCATGGACTTAACACCAGAGACAATCTCTTGCCTGGGATCGACGCTCCAACCACGGCCTGCGGACTTTACCATCGGGAAAGGCCGAGTATGGAGCTCCAATGACGCAGAGGTTCGACCAGCCATGACCCAGGATTTGAACACCGGCGTGGGGGTGCTGACATCCCCCCGATGCAGGAGGTGATCGCCCTGATGCAGAGGGCATAAACGCCGCCTGCTACGGGAATCAAGATGGTCCCGTCAATGGAGGGCTCAAAGCCCCCGACCGCGGGAAAGCAAAGAAGGGAAAAGATTGAACTTTTTTTTCGCCTTCCATCACAGCGAGAAATGTGGAGGAGTCACTGTGGTGGATGTTTTTGTTAAAATAATATTTTGTGTGTTCCGTTGCTTTTTATTTGTGTGCCTGACTTGGTAAATGAAATTCCTCGTACATTGCAAATCATACTTGGCTAATAAAGTATGATTGTGATTGTCAAATGCGGCAGATGCTGCAAATCTGAAGTTAAAATGTTGGAAAATATTTGGATAAAGAATTGGTGGATAGAGAAACAAAGTTAACATTTCAGGCCTTTTATCAGTATCTATCAGAACCTTTTTCTCAAGGTGGAAATGTCAAAGACTAGGGGGCATAACTTGAAGATGGGAAGGGCAAAATTCAAAGGAGATGTAGGTGTTTTTCCACAGGGAAAATCTGTTGTTAGATGGTGAAGGTAGGTATTATAGTGGCATTTATGAGGCTTTTTGATAGGCACATGGATATGCAGGGAATGGAGGAATTTGGATTAAGTGCAGGCAGAGGAGATCATGTTTGGCACAGACATTGTGGGCTGAAGGGCCTGTTCCTGTGCTGATCTGTTCTGAGTTTTATGTTCCATCTAAACCTGCTCAGCTGTGATGTGCCAACATCTTTGCCTTAAAATTAATGTTCCTACATTGTACTTATTAGTAAACTATTTGTTTCGTGTTGCTATGCATTCCACTCTCGTCAAATTTATTACTCACTTAAAAATTGTAATTTTGTGTGGATGCAGACATTGCGATTGCTAAATTTGCAAGCTTTTGTTCACTTTTTGGTGTGATATTCATCTTTAAGGTTTTTACAAATGAACATGCCAGGAAACACAAAGGCATCTGCCAAACAGGCAAATAGAAGCAGCAGATAATCACATTTGACATATTAAGAAACATAATTGATATATTGGATAGCTAGGTGAAAAATTATGTTTGTGATTTGTTGTTGTTCCAATGGGTAGGAAAATAAACCCTAACTTATTTCTATTCCTCATGTGAATAACAAACTCAATTCTTTAACAGTGCAAGCAAACCAGGGGTGTCTTAGAATGCTTTACAGCCAGATACATTTGAAATGTCGTCACTATTATGACGAAGAAAATATGGTTAGTGGGGCTACATTGACAGAGCTATAAATAAGTCTGCTTCTAAATGATTTTTTTCCTTAATCCTACCTAATTACAGGCAATTAAATTGATGCTATTGATTAGCGCTCCTTGGATCACCCTGGAAATCAGGCTTCTTAGCTAAAGCAAAGAGTTATATCTCCATCAGCATCTTTCACATCCTCTAAACAATCGGAAATATATTTATTGCATTTCTGGTGGTTAAGATCATTTACATTATAAACAGCAAAGTCCCATATGTAGAAGTTCAATGAATAGCCAATTAGATTTTCTACAGATAAATCCCAGCCCTCCATTGAAGACTGAATGCAGTTTAGATCATAATATATAATCCAAAAGATATCAGCCTTGAAATTATATTACATTATGGAGTTACATTGATTACTGAATGTAATTAGGAATGAAGAGACTTCCTAGCACATAATGTAGCTTTTTGATTGGATAACTATGCCAACCTAAACACACATGAAGCACACAGAACACCCAGAGTCAATGGCCATTTGCAAGTTCTCCACAAGTAAAGTCTTTTTTTTAATATCATCATTTTTCGGGAACAAACTGTCACAAGAAATGCCAACATTTTAACCCCTCCCTGACTTCCCTTGAAAAGTTGATGGCAAGCCATATTTTTGATCCAGCACAGTGTCTTTGATGATTGTGCTTTTATAACACTGTTAGGTAAAGCGAAGATTGACACAAAATGCTGGAGTAACTCAGCGGCAGCATCTCTGGAGAGAAGTAATGGGTAATATTTTGGGTCGAGACCTTTCTTCAGGCAGAGAATCAGGGGAAAGGGAAATTAGGGATATAGACACAGTAGAGAGGTATAGAACATATGAATGAAAGATATGCAAAATAAAATGATGATAAAGGAGACAGGCCATTGTTAAATGTTTGTTAGATGAGAACGAGAAGCTGGTACGATTTGGGTGGGGAGGGATGGAGCGAGAGGAAAGCAGGGGTTACTTGAAGTTAGGGAAATCAATATTCATACACTGGTTTAGACTCAGCAGTGAATCTCTGGAATTCTCTGCCACAGAATGTAGTTGAGGCCAGTTCATTGGCTATATTTAAGAGGGAGTTAGATGTGGCCCTTGTGGCTAAGGGGATCAGAGGGTATGGAGAGAAGGCAGGTACGGGATACTGAGTTGGATGATCAGCCATGATCATATTGAATGGTGGTGCAGTCTCGAAGGGCCGAATGGCCTACTCCTGCACCTATTTTCTATGTTTCTATGTTTCTATGTGATGAAGGAGTGATAACATTCTATCTTTCCTATTTGATATATTGGACTATTATTTGTTATTTTATTGTCCTGTTTATTGCTTCCATGTACTATTTCAGTTCTAAGTAAAACTATCTTATCTGTTTAATCATACAGGAAATGGATTGCAATTTAAGTCCGATCTTCACAGTGGTAGGAACCCAAAACCACTGAAGTCAATGAGAATCAAAAACTGCATGCGTCCATTTCAGCCAGGTAATTGGTTGCAAGATTTCCATCAATGCTGACAATGTAATCATCCTTGTTTTTGTGTTTGTGCTTGCAAAATAATTGAAAATAATTTGTCCGTTTTTCTCAAACGTGGTAGTGTCTTTAAGTGATTACGAAAGAACTGCAGATGCTGGAAAAATCGAAGATAGACAAAAATGGTGTACAAACTCAGCGGGTGAGGCAGCATCTATGGAGCAAAGGAATAGGTGACGAATCGGGTCAAGACACTTCTTCATACTGGTGGAGAGTCTGAAGAAGGGCCGACAGCATGATGACCAATTAAGAAGCCACGTTTCTCCAGCGAAGACTGTACAGAACCTGACTGGTACCAAGTGTGGATACTGGAGTGCCTAACTTTGACGAAGTTCCACCAGACAAACTCCCCGCTGATCTGCCTGTGAAGCTTCATCGATCGACACGTTGCAATCGTGGTATTCCCCCAAGGTGACTCATTCAGGAATAGAGACGTTCAAACTGGAAAGGGGTAGTGTGATGTTTGGTGGGTTGTGTGGGGTGGGAGGACCCATTGCTCCTCCCTTGCAGCAGGTGGCATTGCACAGGACAAAGGGAGATGTTTTGTATATTGTTTTTTCTATGTCTGCATAAAACTTGAGCACCTTCAAGGTACAACAGAAGTCTTTAATATATTACTCAATGCTGGCAGCAAGACAACTCAAAATGGCTGCACACTCACTCTCTACACACAGGAAAAAACTATATACAAAGCATTTCCCATTGTCCTGTGCAGCGCCACCTGCTGCACGGGAGGAGCAACGGGTTCTCCCACCTCACACAGTCCACCAAACATCACGTTTTTAACAAGGAACTGCAGATGCTGGAAAATCGAAGGTACACAAAAATGCTGGAGAAACTCAGCGGGTGCAGCAGCATCTATGGAGCGAAGGAAATAGGCAACGTTTCGGGCCGAAACCCTTCTCGAAACGTTGCCTATTTCCTTCGCTCCATAGATGCTGCTGCACCCGCTGAGTTTCTCCAGCATTTTTGTGTACCAACAAACATCACAATGGGCTTTGTATTTAAAATTAATTCAGATTGTTGTTAACTAATATGTATTTCCAAAGAATGTTTCCACACATGGTGGAAGCAAAAACAATGCTGCTGGAGGAAATGAGTGGGTCAGACTACTGTTCAGTCTACTGCTCATTTTTCTCCTCAGATGTTGCCTAACCCATTGCATCCCTGCAGCAGTTTGTTTTTTGCTCCAGATTACAGTATCTGTGTCTCCATTAAACACTGTTACATCTTTCTCTAGGGATGTTCCTTCTTTGCTGGTTGGCCCTCCTCTGCACATATATCTTTATACTGCTGGTACATGATGAATTCCTGCTGGATAATCAATATTAGAGCAGGATTCAGTTTCAGTTTTCAGTTTCTGACAAGTTGATCATGATTTCCCAGAATTTTCTGTTCTGCTCTGCCTCAGACCTCCCGTTATTCATCAAACAAAAATACCATGAAATCGTTTTTCTTGAGGCAGAAAATAATAATGTCTTTGAATCACGCTGGTTTTCACATTGATTCTTGTCTGTTATCTAACCGACTATAGGAGGGAGGACTTTTTTAAACAAACTACGATTTAAACAAATTCAACTGCATTTTAGGATATAATGTAAATCAATTGCTAATTTACATCAAATAGAAATGTATTCTATGGTGTTAAGCAGATCTTTTTACACAAAACATTCAGCCAAATAATAATAATAATAATAATAATAATAATAATAATAATAATAATAATAATAATAATAATAATAATAATAATAATAATAATAATAATAATAATAATAATAATAAAAAATATATATTTTATTGTCATTGCACATAAGTGCAACGCGATTTGGGTTTGCAGCTTTCATCCGACATCATAACTTAAGTAACTACTCAAATTTAGGTTTAGATACCCCGAGAACATGGTTTGTACAGAGAACATTACAACAGTAAAATAGTCAAAACAGACTAAAGTGCAGATGTGTCTGTGCGACGCGACCATCCGAGGGAGACAGTCCGTGGGGGTGGGGGGCACTCAGCAGGGCCGGTTCAGAGCAGCTATAGCTCTGGGAATTAAGCTGTTCCTGAGTCTGGAGGTGCAGGCGTAGAAGGCCTTGTAACGTCTGCCGGAAGGAAGTAGTTTGTACAGTCCATTACATTGTCCTTAACATTGTATTTCCATGCCCGTTATGTATTTTATGGTACCATAAGACCTAAGAGCAGGATGTCATTCAGCGCATCGAGTCTACTCCACCATTTGATCATAGTTGATCCTTTTTTCCTTTCAAAGCCATTCTCCTGCCTTCACCCCATAACCATATAACCATATAACCATATAACAATTACAGCACGGAAACAGGCCATCTCGACCCTTCTAGTCCGTGCCGAACACATAATCTCCCCTAGTCCCATATACCTGCGCTCAGACCATAACCCTCCATTTCTTTCCCATCCATATAACTATCCAATTTATTTTTAAATGATAAAAACGAACCTGCCTCCACCACCTTCACTGGAAGCTCATTCCACACAGCTACCACTCTCTGAGTAAAGAAGTTCCCCCTCATGTTACCCCTAAACTTCAGTCCCTTAATTCTCAAGTCATGTCCCCTTGTTTGAATCTTCCCTACTCTCAGTGGGAAAAGCTTTTCCACGTCAACTCTGTCTATCCCTCTCATCATTTTAAAAACCTCTATCAAGTCCCCCCTTAACCTTCTGCGCTCCAAAGAATAAAGCCCTAACTTGTTCAACCTTTCTCTGTAACTTAGTTGCTGAAACCCAGGCAACATTCTAGTAAATCTCCTCTGTACTCTCTCTATTTTGTTGACATCCTTCCTATAATTAGGCGACCAAAATTGTACACCATACTCCAGAATTGGCCTCACCAATGCCTTGTACAATTTTAACATTACATCCCAAGTTCTATACTCAATGCTCTGATTTATAAAGGCCAGCACACCAAAAGCTTTCTTTACCACCCTATCTACATGAGATTCCACTTTCAGGGAACTGTGCACAGTTATTCCCAGATCCCTCTGTTCACCTACATTCTTCAATTCCCTACCATTTACCATGTACGTCCTATTTTGATTTGTCCTGCCAAGATGTAGCACCTCACACTTATCAGCATTAAACTCCATCTGCCATCTTTCAGCCCACTCTTCCAACTGGCATAAATCTCTCTGTAGACTTTGAAACTCTACTTCATTACCCGCAACCCCACCTATCTTAGTATCATCTGCATACTTACTAATCCAATTTACCACACCATCATCCAGATCATTGATGTACATGACAAACAACAGTGGACCCAACACAGATCCCTGTGGCACCCCACTCGTCACTGGCCTCCAACCTGACAAACAACCATCCACCATTACTCTCTGGCATCTCCCATTCAGCCACTGTTGAATCCATCTTGCTACTCCACCATTAATACCCAACCATTGAACCTTCTTAACCAAAACCATAACCTTTGATGCCCTTACTAATCTAGAACCTCTCTGAATACCTGAGCTGTACAAAATGTCCCAGAGTTGTGAATAGGTTCTTCTCACAGATTAACTCCTTTGTTGATTTCATTTATAAATCGGAAAATACACTAAAATCACTTGATGTGATAGCCATACTTACTGAGTGGCATCAAAAACACGTTGGACTGATAAGAAAGGACAATCATTAAAAGTAGATTGAGAGAGGAATCTGGTTCTGCCATTCATATGAATGAACTGATGTACATACAGTGTATGTCAGACTTTTGAATGTAATTATAATATGTGAGGTTATTTGGATATATGTGTGCCCATAGGTCAGGCATTTGTAACCTGGGGATGGTCTAACTTTAAAAGACTTGAAGTGAGCTGGAGAATCCTTGACCATCTTTGGCCTTCAAGGTAAGGATTACTTTTAAATTAAATCAAAGAGCTTAATGGGCGTAAAAATATATAAACTCAATAGCGAACAAAAGTGGTTGGTGTACACTGAAGTTTGGCTCTGAGGTTTCTGCAACCATTTTCCTTGGAGCATAATCCTCATGCATTGTGTTCTTTTTCAGTTCCTTTATGATCCTTTACTTCAAAAACCATCATTTTAAATGTATTAACAATGTCTTGTAGGCCAGGTCTTTTTTCCTCATCAGGATGCAGTCAGCATGATTTTGTGCGTGGGAAAGCACTCCTCACAAATTTGATTTAGTTTTTTGAAGATGTGACTAAGAGGACGGATGAGGGCAGGGTAGTGGATGTTGTGCACATGGACTTTAACAAGAATCTTTGATTAGGCCCCGCATGGTAGGCTGGTCTGGAAGGGCAGAACACATGGGATCCAGGGCAGGTTAGCAAACTGGATACAAAAGTGGCTTTGTGGTTGGAGGCAGTGGGAAATAGTTCAGGGTTACTTTTAAGATTGGAGGTCTGAGACTGATGGCATGCCACAGGGTTCGTTGTTGGTTCTATGCTGTTTGTCATATTTATTGATAATTTGGATAACACAGTAGGTGGCATGATTGATAAGTTTGCTATGTCACCAAAATTGGTGATATATTTTCCGTGAAGTAGGTTGTCTAAACTTATAACAGGATATACAATAGCTGGGAAAGTAGGCTAAGGAATGGCAGATGGAATTTAATTCGGACAAGTACAAAGCATGAAGTGATGTATTGCATGGTGGTTAACATGGTGAAGGCTTTGGGGAGTGTTGTTGAATAGAAAGATCTTGGGATACAAGTACATAGTGCTGTGAAAAGTGGTGCCATAAAACAAATCCTTACAGAACATCTCTTGTTAAATCCTTTTTATGCAGTCTCTTTAAATTCTCTCTTTGTCTCCCACTTCCCAATAATGATAGGATGAGTCAAAAGGGGGATATCTCTACTTCCCTAGACTTGCAAATTTTATAATAATCCTTTGCTTATAACCTTATTGAAGATCTCGTGGACATCTATTTGCATAATCTCTGTATTATTCCCTTAAAAACAGTTATATTTATTATCCTGTGATTTACATACAACAAAGTTATGTTGGCATTTTCTGATCTGGCAATATAAGTTCAATAGTTATGTCACTCATTCTTGATAACAGATTCTAACAGCTTCTCCACAACTGACATTAAAATGACAGGTTTGTGGTTACCTGATTTCTCTCTCCCATTGTTCTTATATAATCGAGCTACATTAGCAATATCCAAGTCTAATGGTGCAATTCAAGAGAGCTTTGAAAGGTTAATGCTTCTACAATATCCTCCTCCACTTCCTTTCATATCCTGAGGTGGAAACTATCAGATTTTGTTGATCTCTCTCTGCTGAGCCATTATTTATCTATCCAAACATCCACATTTTTATCATTGCCATTTACTTCATTATTGAATATATTGTTCTGCCCTCAATGTATTTTTAATTTAAATTCTACCTCAATCCTTAAAGTATTTAAAGTAAATCTGACATTACCTGCTGATGATTCATTTATGGAAAGGCAGGACTTGCTTACCTTTTATATAATTGTACATCTTTTCATGACATCTCTAGGATAAAAGGATGCCCCCTATAGTTTTGTCCAGTAATATCTATTTTCAGAGAACAGGTTCTGTGCTTTAGTTTTTGGTTTATTCTCTTTAACGACAATTTTAAAATAACTGACGGACTCAATTTTCTCCATAACCTGTGTTTGTATTGGAATAAATCTATTTTTTCTTAAATTTCCTTCCATTCCATAATGTAGCATCAGCAATATTTGTTCAAATTGAAAACTTGCATTTGCTATAGAAATTAATTAACCCGTCATGATCGACTGCAAGTAAATATAACTTTTCTTTTTCATCCCTTCTACTGAATAGATATCCAAATAATCATTGGACAAACTGCAGATGCAGGAAGTATGAAAGTTAAAAATGCTGGAAAGACAGAGCAAGTTATGGAGTATCTGCACAAAGAGAAGCTCACTTAACATTCCAACTTTAAAGATCCTTTGTAAGAAATGGGGAAAAGAGATAAAATACTTGTTTTCAATGGAGGGATGTTGGGAAGAAGAATGGACATGATGAAGAGACTATCTCTGACAGGATGTCAGGGTTACCAAGGTGATAAGAGGTTCATGTTATAGGAGCAGAATTAGGCCATTCAGCCCATCATATCTACTCTGCCATTCAATCATAGCTGATCTATATTTCCCTCTCAACCTCATTCTCCGACCTTCACCCCATAACCTCTAACACCCTCTACAATTAATAATATATAAATCTCCATCTTAAAAATATCCATTGACTTGGTCTCCACAGTCTTCTGTGCCAACGAATCCCACAGATTTACCACCCTCTGATTAAAGGGTCTCTCTCCTCCCTATTTTGATGAAGTGCACTGTGGTACAATTAACAGAGTCACTACCTCACTATCCCAATAACTCCCTGTGGCCATATGAGTTATATTTGGTATTCTGGCTTGGGATGTCAGTTTTTCGGATGTCAATGGTAGATTAACGGGATTGTGGGAAGAATCAGTTAAAGCAAAAATGAGTGGGTGAACGGCACAGCTCTGTGAGGCAGCATAAACGTTATTGGCTGCATAGGTCTGGCCTCCTAATGTTAAGGAAACATAGAGATCAGCTTGTTTGCGAGATTAATGAAGAATTAGGGAACAAAAGCAGAGAAAGAAGGATGGGGATGGGGGAGGAGAGGTAGAACACAAATAAAGAGACAAAAAAGTGAGAGCAGTTAGCAAAAGAACAAAGAAATGTAATGCTTTGGTGCAGGTCTGTATGGAATGCCATATGAAAGAGACCATACTGATGGAGAAAGAATAGCAGAGGTTATGGCAAAACGTCTGGTACTGATACAAAGAAAGTGAGTTAGCCAAAGCTTTTGAATATTGAGACTAGAGGCATAAAGGGGCTGTCCCACTGCGGTGACATAATCTGCAAGTTTAGAAGTGTTTGCCCTCGACTCAAACTCTCAGCATGATCGACACGAGGTCCTATGAGGTTACTGGAACTCCTTCATGCTCGAGGGAAGTTCCCGCATACTCGCAACCTCAGTTTGGTTGAAGAAAAAATGTCAGTATGTTGAAAAATTTTCCGCGAGTAAAAATTGGTCGGCATGGTTCTTTTTAATTCGTAGTGCAGTGGAGTGGGGTCGCTATTTAGTTACAGGCAGTCGAGGGCAGCCGTATGAAATCTCCTTCGCTGACCGGGCATTTCAATTGGCTCATTGGAGTTTTCAGGACCAAGGAAAACCGACTATTAAATGCCCACTAGACTTTACTATAAGTTGTCTGGCTTCTTAAAAGTGTCTCCACTCCTTCTCCCACCTTCACCGCCCTTCTCTCCCTTCTCTCCTTCTCCCCCCTTCCCCCCCTCCCCTCCATGCTCTTTAAAGGACTTACCGTTACTGTGCAGCTGTCTTTTACCTTCCCCTTCATCGCGGGTGTGAATTTCAGACAGCGCTCCCCAGCTTTCCCTGGCCCCTGCCTTCGCGATGTGTGCGTGCGTGCGTGCGTGCGTGCGTGCGTGCGTGCACACCCGCGCACACACACACACACACACACACACACACACACACACACACACACACACACACACACACACACACACACACACACACACACACACACACACACACACTCACACTCCACACTCCACACTTCACACTCACACACACAATCTCACTGACTCAGACACCATATATAATGAAAGTAAACTCACATGAATCTACTCACATGGCTGAGCCCGGCCTCTCCACTATTGGGCTTCCGCAGTCAGCGGCACTTCCGCAATCAGCGTAACCTCTGCACTTAGTGGAAATTACGCAATCAGCGCGACCTCTGCACTCACTGGAAATTACGCAATCAGCACGACCTGTCCGCTAAGTGGAAGTCATGAAATGAGCGGGACTTTTGGACTAAACACCGTTGGACCTAATACAGCATTTATTCCTTCCAAACACAATCGGACCTAATAAAGCATTTATTCCTTCCAAACACAGTCGGACCTAATAAAGCATTTATTCCTTCCAAACACAGTCGGACCTAGTAAAGCATTGCAGTTTCAAGCACAGGCAGGGCAGCAGGCCAAACAACTTATGGCATTGTCATTAAGGGCTAACAAATCATTTATTGCAAGTACATTGCAGAATCACAGTTCAGTTGATTCACAGCTGAGAATGGCAGTTGTGGCCTCTCCCTCGTGATCTTCCAGAGTGACTGACTCGCGTCTAGGCATCCAGGGTTTTATAGTCCTGCCCCCTCCCCCCGCAAGGAGCGTCACCTTAATTACAGTGATTGACAGACGAGAGGACTAATCAGCTGATCTCAAGGTTTTTTAATCATTCATAACTTTTTTTATTTTTCATCGACGGGAAAAATCCTCGGGGCTGACTCAGCGGAGGAGGACTGTGAATAAGATGGCCAAAAATCACAGCGATACAGGGTAGCGCTTTTTCTAAAATCAATATACAGCACAGACGGGAAGTGGTCAAGATGAAACTTTTAATTATATAGATAATGTAAAGGCAGATTGGTGCTTTGTTGATCCTTTGGATTAACATACTGGTTCTTGCTGTCATGACAGAATTCATAATTTCATCCTTTACACTTAGATATTCTCCAGACAAAGGGCAAACTAAGATTCATTTACATTTTTAATGGTTGGTTGATTGTGCAGGACAACATAGGTATTTTGCTATTTTAGACAGCGCACTTTGAAATATCTTTAAATAATTTAGTATGGCTCAGGATTAATGAAATATTTTTCCCTCATTTGCTATCTCGATAACATGTCTGAACCCTTTATTCAGAACTGCTTCTTTATTTCCCAAGCATGACATTTCCAATTCACAAACTATCAAATCTTGTGTTATCACAAGAGTAATTTGGCTGTGTTGTCTTCAGTTATGTCTTGGCCTTTCCAACATTACCTGCTCACAAAACAGAGAAGAATCAGGAGCTCACATTGGAGTACCCAAGCTGCCGTTAAACATAACTCTGTTACTGGTGGTCATATTTATGCATATGTAAGAAGCAAAAACTCAAGTTTAGGAGATAGCATCTGCATAAATGTATTTGTTACAATCACTGATATTGTTCATCCTGTATGTTGGAATTAATTATCTGTCAGAAAATGCTTAGAGTTTAAGCTTAAAGTGTTGTATTGCTGAAGGTAATGGAATGGCTGAGTACATTGTAGATTCCTCACTGAATGTGCATGGTTTAGTTTGGATTAATTAAATTTATAGATCCAGCGTGGAAAGAGGCCCATCGGCCCCGAGTCCACACTGACCATCAATCACCCATTCATTAGTTTTATCCTATACTTTAGGAACAATTTACAGAAGCTAATTACAAACTGGCACATCTCTGGAATGTGGGAGGAAACCGGAGCACTCGGAGAAAACCCATGCGGTCACATGGAAAATGTGCAAACTGCATACAGATAGCACCCATGGTCAGTATCAATCCCAGGTCTCTGGCACTGTAAGGAAGCAAATCTACGCTGCATCACTGTGCCACCCATGTGTTGTGATATGTTTAAAAAAAAGATTGTTCCCAGAGTATGAAATCTTATATTAACATTATTTTAGGAAAAGCAGATATTGAATATTTCATGGCAAATCGTGCATCTCCGGTTCTCTGGTAGAAGAGAACATTCTTTTCAAAATAATTCACTATCATATAAAGTTCACAATTGCTTACCACAACAAAATTATAACTTCTAGTCATCTACAGGAGATAAAAATGTGGATTGTGTAATATTTCTTAACCAGTCTACACTCATGTTTACACCTTGATCATTGTTTCAGTTTATTTTGCAACAATTCTAAATGAAAAGTTCTACATTACAAAATAAGTCATTTTGTTCAAACAATTTCATTAAAGCAGTAAAGCTCAGTTTAAACTTATCAATCCACAAAAAAAAATGTTGTCCATTGCTTCCTTTCAGAGGTGCTAACTGTAAGTAGCATGCTGTTCTTCAGAAATAAAAAGTTACCATCTGGGGACAGAATTATCCAAGTGATGGTCAGAATAACCAAATAGCTGATTACCTGTAGACATTTGAAAACATTTATGGAACGGGACATATCAGCTGCCTCCGATCCCAGTCTGGAAGATAGATAAACAGCAGGACATTGTGGGTCACCCATATCTTAATCCCTTTGTCCAACGAGTCACTGGCGGAATTTGGATGAGGCTGAGGTACAAAATTGCTGTCACCCTTAAAGACAGCATTTCTATGTCCACTACTATTCCTCAGGCAACACACTGACTTTTTCCTCTCCATCTGTTGTAACTTGTGAACTACGTAACTCAGAGACTGAATATAAAATATACAAATATACTAGACTAAGTGGGACCCATTGGGTCCCAGCATCATACGGGAGGGCTGGTCACCAACGCAACATTCCACCTCTCTACCAATTCCAATATTGCTTGCCAGTGGGGGGGGGGCGGCTTTCTGTTGCGCTAGTATGGGTGTTGCGGGCTGAAGGTACTGGTGTCAAGAGGGCTAGTATAGACATTGTGGGCCGAATGGATTCTTGGGCTGGCAGCCAATTTTGATAATCCTCAATTTTTTAATAAAATCCTGAATACAATCGCAGAATTTAACTACCAAAATGTTATAATTGGAGGAGACTTCAACTGTGTTTTAGATCCGTACTTAGATAAATCGATGCAAAAACAAAGAGGTAATATGAAATTTAAAACTAGTGAACTCTTAAATACATATATAAAAAATACAAATATAGCAGACGTCTGGAGGATCGCGAATCCGACTCGAAGGGAATACTCGTTTTATTCAATGGTACACAAAACATACTCGCGTATAGACTACTTCCTAGTGGATACAAAACTAATCCCTTATACTATGAACCCTAAATATCACACCAATGCGATTTTAGATCACTCCCTGCTAACTTTCGTTCTAAAATTAGAAGGAATGTCTACGAACAAATCGTTCTGGAGGTTTAACTCGCAAATTTTGAAAGACCCACAAGGGAGTATAAATATAAAAAAACAGATGGACCTATTTTTTGAGACAAACGATACACCAGATATATCGCCCACTTTATTATGGGAATTCTTCAAAGCATTTATTAGATGAGTCATTATCTCGTATTAAGCTTTTCAAAACAAAAAGAATAAGAATGAACAGACAATTAGAAGAACAAATCAGACAACTAGATATAGATAATGCTAAAGATCTAACTATGGATAAACATAATAAAATTTTAATACTGAAATTTAAGCTAAATAAATTATTATCAGAGAAGGTTATAAGATTATTCCAAATTACAAAACAAGAACATTTCGAATTTGGGGATAAACCCCATAAACCTTTGGCACAGCCAACTGAAAAAACGGGAAAAAAGATCATGCAATTTTAAAGATTAAATCAGGTAGAGGGGAATTATTAACACTACCTAATGATATCAATAAAAGATTTGCTCAATTTTACAAGAATTTATACACATCAAAAACGCTAATAGACAATAATAAAGTTTCAGAATTTTTGGACAATTGTAACCTTCCAAAACTAGAACTGAAGGAACAAGAGGAACTGGGAGCACAAATTACATCTAAGGAAATAGAAGACACAATAAACACACTTAAGAATGGAAAAATACCAGGACCAGACGGATTCAGTAATGAATTTTATAAATGTTTTTACGACATAGTTACACCACGTCTACAGAAAATGTATACATACGCTTTTAAAGAACAAATCTTACCTGAAACACTAGCAGAATCAACAATCACATTAATACTTAAAAAAGATAAAGATATAGAAGAACCAGGCTCATATAGTGCTATTGCTTTGTTAAATACGGATCAAAAAATATTAGCGAAAACACTAGCTAGAAGACTAAGTCAATATGTTAGTAAATTAATAAATGAGGATCAAACGGGATTTATACCTAAGAGACATTCATTTAATAATCTGAGATGTCTGCTTAACATAATGCACTCTCACAAACCTCAAGAACAAGAGTTATCTATCATTTCATTGGACGCAGAAAAAGCGTTTGATCAAGTAGATTGGGATTATATGATTAAAGTATTGCAAAAATTTCAAATGGGAGAGAACTTCATCGCATGGATAAAATTATTATATAACAAACCCACGGCTAGAATATTAACTAATAATATACTATCTACGAAATTCCAATTAACAAGGGGCAATAGACAAGGATGTTCATTATCACCGCTGTTATTCGCTCTGGTAATTGAACCTTTAGCTGAAAAAATTAGAACACACCCGGATATTTACGGTTATAATACAAAATATTCAAATAACAAAATATCCTTATATGCAGACGATGTATTACTGTATATCACAAAACCCCAAATCAGTATACCAAACATATTAAATCTAATTGAGGACTTTGGATCTTTCTCAGGATACAGAATAAACTGGAACAAAGTGAAATTATGTCGATAAAACCGAAAGACTCAACACATCTCTTGAAATTCCCCTTTAAAATAGCCACAGAAAAATTTAAATATTTAGGAATTGAAATCACTAGAAACTATCACGCTATGTTTAATGCCAATTATAGCCCCTTACTTAAGAAACTAAATAATCTAATCAAATTCTGGAAAACGCTCCCGATGTCTTTAATAGGTCGAATAAATGCTATAAAAATGACCCTTTTACCACAAATCCTATATTTATATCAATCAATTCCAATATATCTTCCAAAAAGGTTTTTCAGAAAACTAGACTCAGACATTACAAATTTTATATGGGATTATAAATCCCACAGAATACAAAGAGCACACCTTAGTAAACTAAAAGAGATGGGTGGTCTAGCGCTCCCTAACTTTATGTACTGTAATTGGGCAGTAAATATTAAAAATATGATTCACCTGCTGGACAACTCTGCCCAGCAGGTGGACTGGATTGTAATGGAGAGAGAGGACTGCTCTCTGTGTAATACAGGAGCGACTTTCCTCTCACCAATGAATCCTCAATTTTTTAATAAAATCCTGAATACAATCGCAGAATTTAACTACCAAAATGTTATAATTGGAGGAGACTTCAACTGTGTTTTAGATCCGTACTTAGATAAATCGATGCAAAAACAAAGAGGTAATATGAAATTTAAAACTAGTGAACTCTTAAATACATATATAAAAAATACAAATATAGCAGACGTCTGGAGGATCGTGAATCCGACTGGAAGGGAATACTCGTTTTATTCAATGGTACACAAAACATACTCACGTATAGACTACTTCCTAGTGGATACAAAACTAATCCCTTATACTATGAACCCTAAATATCACACCAATGCGATTTTAGATCACTCCCTGCTAACTTTCGTTCTAAAATTAGAAGGAATGTCTACGAACAAATCGTTCTGGAGGTTTAACTCGCAAATTTTGAAAGATCCACAAGGGAGTATATATCTAAAAAAACAGATGGACCTATTTTTTGAGACAAACGATACACCAGATATATCGCCCACTTTATTATGGGAATCCTTCAAAGCATTTATTAGAGGAGTCATTATCTCGTATCAAGCTTTTCAAAACAAAAAGAATAAGAATGAACAGACAATTAGAAGAACAAATCAGACAACTAGATATAGATAATGCTAAAGATCCAACTATGGATAAACATAATAAAATTTTAATACTGAAATTTAAGCTAAATAAATTATTATCAGAGAAGGTTATAAGATTATTCCAAATTACAAAACAAGAACATTTCGAATTTGGGGATAAACCCCATAAACTTTTGGCATGCCAACTGAAAAAACGGGAAAAAAGATCATGCAATTTTAAAGATTAAATCAGGTAGAGGGGAATTATTAACACTACCTAATGATGTCAATAAAAGATTTGCTCAATTTTACAAGAATTTATACACATCAAAAACGCTAATAGACAATAATTAAGTTTCAGAATTTTTGGACAATTGTAACCTTCCAAAACTAGAACTGAAGGAACAAGAGGAACTGGGAGTACAAATTACATCTAAGGAAATAGAAGACACAATAAACACACTTAAGAATGGAAAAATACCAGGACCAGACGGATTCAGTAATGAATTTTATAAATGTTTTTACGACATAGTTACACCACGTCTACAGAAAATGTATACATACGCTTTTAAAGAACAAATCTTACCTGAAACACTAGCAGAATCAACAATCACATTAATACTTAAAAAAGATAAAGATATAGAAGAACCAGGCTCATATAGTGCTATTGCTTTGTTAAATACGGATCAAAAAATATTAGCGAAAACACTAGCTAGAAGACTAGTCAATATGTTAGTAAATTAATAAATGAGGATCAAACGGGATTTATACCTAAGAGACATTCATTTAATAATCTGAGACGTCTGCTTAACACAATGCACTCTCACAAACCTCAAGAACAAGAGTTATCTATCATTTCATTGGACGCAGAAAAAGCGTGTGATCAAGTAGATGGGATTATATGATTAAAGTATTGCAAAAATTTCAAATGGGAGATAACTTCATCGCATGGATAAAATTATTATATAACAAACCCACGGCTAGAATTTTAACTAATAATATACTATCTACGAAATTCCAATTAACAAGGGGCAATAGACAAGGATGTTCATTATCACCACTGTTATTCGCTCTGGTAATTGAACCTTTAGCTGAAAAAATTAGAACACACCCGGATATTTACGGTTATAATACAAAATATTCAAATAACAAAATATCCTTATATGCAGACGATGTATTACTGTATATCACAAAACCCCAAATCAGTATACCAAACATATTAAATCTAATTGAGGACTTTGGATCTTTCTCAGGATACAGAATAAACTGGAACAAAGTGAAATTATGACGATAAAACCAAAAGACTCAACACATCTCTTGAAATTTCCCTTTAAAATAGCCACAGAAAAATTTAAATATTTAGGAATTGAAATCACTAGAAACTATCACGCTATGTTTAACGCCAATTATAGCCCCTTACTTAAGAAACTAAATAATCTAATCAAATTCTGGAAAACGCTCCCGATGTCTTTAATAGGTCGAATAAATGCTATAAAAATGACATTTTTACCACAAATCCTATATTTATTTCAATCAATTCCAATATATCTTCCAAAAAAGTTTTTCAAAAAACTAGACTCAGACATTACAAATTTTATATGGGATTATAAATCCCACAGAATACAAAGAGCACACCTTAGTAAACCAAAAGAGATGGGTGGTCTAGCGCTCCCTAACTTTATGTACTATAATTGGGCAGTAAATATTAAAAATATGATTCACCTGCTGGACAACTCTGCCCAGCTGGTGGACTGGATTGTAATGGAGAGAGAGGACTGCTCTCCGTGTAATACAGGAGCGACTCTCCTCTCACCAATGAATCTGAATAACAAAAATTATAATAAAAATCCAATGATACATAGCACAATTAGAACTTGGAAACAAATAAAACAGAATCTAAAATTAAGAAATCTATCTCTTTTAATGCCAATAGTCAATAACCCGTCATTCAAACCTTCAATTATAGACAAATCATTTACACAATGGGAAAGAATGGGAATCAAAACGCTCGGAGACTTGTATGAATTAGGAAAATTATTATCATTTCAACAATTACAACTGAAATATAATTTGAAAAATAATCAATATTTTAAATATCTTCAAATCCGTGACTATCTGAAAAAATACACAAAAGACTATCATAACATGTCCCCAGACTTATTGGATGAAGCCATGAAGACAAAGGCTGAGTCAGCAAATCTAATATCATACTTATACAACATTATTTTAAATATAGAAATACCTACAACCGATGGTATTAGAAGAGACTGGGAACAAGAACTAGCTATAAAAATTTCAAAAGAGAGCTGGGATAAACACTTACTATATGTGCATAAATGCTCGATCAACGTACGACATACTCTAATTCAATATAAAACATTACATATACTATATTATTCAAAAACTAAAATAAATAAACTTTTCCCCAATGTCTCACCCATTTGTGATAAATGTCAGTCACAAGAAGCTACCATAGCGCACTCTTTTGTTTTTTGTATAAAAATCCAAAAATTCTGGAACGAAATATTTGAAATCTTCACAAAATTATTTAAAATAAAACTTGTACCAAAAGCAGAATGGATCAATTTTGGAATATCGGAAGGTAACCCCGAATTAAACGTGTTTCAAAAGAACTTACTTAATTACGGGCTAATAATGGGAAAAAAACTTATACTCAAATTTTGGAAAAATGCTCCAATACCAACAATAAAAATGTGGATTTCAAACATGTTCGAAACACTACACTTGGAAGAGATGAGACTCCTCCTAGCAGGCAAAGCAGGAGCTATTACAAGCATAAGGTGCAATAGTAATTTAAAATATAAATGGTACCAGGATCTGGTAACGGGGGGTATAAAATATATATTTTTTAAATGCACGGTTGGTATATCCTTTTTTGTGAGTTTTGTGTTACAATAGAGCGATTGTTTTTCCTTTTTTTTTCTTTTCTTTCTAGGGTCTTATTTCCTTTCTTTACTTCCTTCTCTAACTTCTTCCCTAAGGGGCTTTCTTTTCCCAACACTTTCCTGCACCTTCACGATTCTTGCTCACTTTCCTTACTTCTTTTCTTTCTTTCTTTTTTAAAGCTCGAAAAACAAAGTGGTACAACAAATGTAATAAAATATATCTGACATGTATTATTGTAATTTACTGTACTTCTAATTAAAAAAAAACAAATAAAAACAAAAAAAACAATTTAGGTGCAGCCAGCCTACAACAAAAATTCATTTTGTGAACACACACTTTAAAAAAAGGCGAGGCAAACAATTGAGCTGCAGCCACCCGACAACCAGAATTCATTTTGTGAACACAAACTTTTTAAAAGGCGAGGCAAACAATTGGGCTGCAGCGACCTGACAACCAAAATTCATTTTGTGAACACAAACCTTTTAAAAGGCGAGGCAAACAATTGGGCTGCAGCCACCTGACAATCAGAATTCATTTTGTGAACACAAACTTGTTAAAAAGGCGAGGCAAACAATTGGGCTGCAGCGACCTGACAACCAAAATTCATTTTGTGAACACAAACTTTTTAAAAAGGCGAGGCAAACAATTGGGCTGCAGCCACCTGACAAATCAAAATTCATTTTGTGAACACAAACTTTAAAAAAAGGCGAGACAAACAATTGGGCTGCAGCCACCTGACAACCAAAATTCATTTTGTGAACACAAACTTTAAAAAAAGGCAAGGCAATGAATTGGGCTGCAGCCACCTGACAACCAAAATTCATTTTGTGAACACAAACTTTTAAAAAAGGCGAGGCAAACAATTGGGCTGCAGCCACCTGACAACCAAAATTCATTTTGTGAACACAAACTTTTTAAAAAAGGCGAGGCAAACAATTGGGATGCAGCCACTTTACAGCCGCATCGAGGGGGCTCACCGTGGAGTGAACATGCGTTCGGTGTTATTCGCAGCTCCGAGAGTCATGACCCACTCGCTTCCTGGGTCTGGCAGAGACTGAGTGAGGCACTACACTTCTGGGATTTATAGTCCCACCGTTTGCCGCCAGCGGGGGCAGCAGAGACAATGGGGAATTTAAAAAAAAAACATTAATATCTCTGATTTTTCATCGATGGGAAAAATCCTCTGGTTCAGTAAGGCGGAGGGGGTCTCTGAGCGAGGTGGCCAAAAATGACGGCTGTAGGTGGCGGCGTTCTCCCGGAAATCGCAGCACAATGGGCCAAAAGCGGTCAAGATTAGACTTTTAGAGATAGATAGCTAGATAGCTAGATAGATAGCTAGATAGATAGATAGATAGATAGATAGATAGATAGATAGATAGATAGATAGATAGATAGATAGATAGATAGATAGATAGATAGATAGATAGATAGATAGATAGATAGATAGATAGATAGATAGATAGATAGATAGATAGATAGATAGATAGATAGATAGATAGATAGATAGATAGATATAAAAATCTTTATTCACCGAGAGAAGCAAACATTCGCTTGGAGATCTTCTCAGTAGAATCCCAAACTCAAAGAACATCAAGCTTTTTATGTTTTTATGCACAAAGACAGTAAGAAATGATCAACTACAGTTTCAATAGCTATAATTACCTACTCAGCTTGAACATTTTGAAAGCAGGCAGCTTACTTCACAGAATTATATATTTACAATGGGAGTGCACTGCCGTGGCCAAGACCCTTGTGATATTCAAACACCGTTTGCTTTGACAAACTAATTCACATATGTCCAGAAGCTTCTGAGGACAAAGCTCAGACACCCAAAATATGTCTCTTTTATGACAGTGTTGAGGGATGGTCCCCTGGTTACACAAACAGCAGAATAATAAATGACCAGATGAACTATACGTTGAGTGGCAGGGATACCTTTAATGATCATGAGATGGCAACTTAAGGGCCTGTCCCAATTGGCCGTCATTTACGTGACAGGCCGATAGTGACTGACGCACGACGGTCGTGCACATCATCATGTGTCCGCACAGCCGTCTGGAGCGCGTGACGTCATTTGAAGATAGACACAAAATGCAGAAGTAACTCAGCGGGACCGGCAGCATTTCTGGAGAGAAGGAATGGATGATGGTTCAGGTCGAGACTCTTCTTCAGTCTGAAGAAGAGTCTCGACCCAAAACGTCACCCATTGCTTCTCTCCAGAAATGCTACCAGTCCCGCAGAGTTACTCCAGCAATTTGTGTCTATCTCCAATCGTCTTGGCCCCGCTCTGGGAGTATAAGTGGGGGCGGATCCGGATCCGCAACGGCCTTGAGCCCCAGGCCGAGCTCGGCGATCGTTTGCCTGCTTCTGCTGCTGTTGGAGGTGAGACGTTGCACCTCGCCAGGGTTTTGGGCCTGTCCCACTATGGCCATCAGTTAAGCGACAGGCCGGTGGCGCGCAAATATTTCCTACAGGACGAAATCCACACTCTTCCACGCCACTCCACACTCCTCCACACCACTCCATGCGCCCGTCCCGCGCTACTCACGTGCTACACACGCGCTACCCATACGCTACCCACACGCTACCCACATGCTAGCAGGTCGGGTAAATGGCGAGCGAATGATGGCCAAGTGGGACAGGCCCTTTAATGTTTCCTCTGATTTCATTATGGAGGATTTAATGGGAGCCAATTAACATGTACATTCTTTCTGTTGACCACAATGGTACTGATCATGAGGTCCAACACCTGCTGTTTTGTTTCAATAGCCATAAAGAAGGTTGTTTTGCCATTTTAAAGATTGATTTGTATTTTAATAAATATCTCCTATCCACATAATTCCATAACTCATGAATATTCTCCAACGGAGCTATCGGAACCATATTTGGTGGAGGGTAGCAGTCTGAAGCCTGGCAACCACAGATCCTCTTATTTGAAGGAGCTGCCTACTATCAGCAAAAGGATGTGTGATGGAAGTACATCACCATTCTCAGTTTTTACAGTCTTGCATGAATTTAACTTCGGAGTCACGTGAGTGACTACGTGAAGAACCCGCTCAGTGCGCAGGCGCGGCATTACGCCAGCAGTGCAACAGCGGCTTGCAACGGGAGTTAGGCTGTCCCGTTACAGGATGAACCGGACCGGCAGGTGAGTACCCTGAGGTCGGGTTTTCTTTTACAGGTGAGCCTTTTTCTACTTGTGTTTTTTACAGGCAGAGAAAAAGGCTCTGGAACAAAACTGTCCCCCGTTTTTCCGTTGGGGAGGGGGGCAGCAACAGGCGGTAGGAGCGACCCGGTGTTCCGTAATTCCCCGACACCGTGCCGAGGCCAGCCCGCTAGTACCTGAAGCAGCGGGCTGGACGCATAGCCACTCGAGAGGCATCCGGCAGGTGTTCCCGATGTCGGACGGGACGTCTCTCCACCCGCACGGGGGGAGAGAGAGCCGCCTGAGCCGCTGGAGCGGCTCACAGAGCAGGTGCCTGCGAGACGCGCTGCTTGAGGGGCGCTCTCGCATCTACAAGGCAAAAGCTCCAGAAGAACCTGTCCCCCGCTTGACTCCAGCGGAGGAGCGTTCCATTGCAGGGGGGGGGCAGCAACAGGCGGTAGGAACAATTACCGGTCGCCCCGCTATCCCCATCACCGCGCCGAGCCCAGTCCCGCTAGTGCCTGAACTGCGGGCTGGATGTCTAGCCATCCGAACAGGCATCCGGCCGGTGGAGTCCGATTCGTCGGACGGGGACATGTCTCCACCTAAATGGAGGAGAGACAGCCGCCTGAGCTGCATCTAACAGCAATTGGAGCAGCTCCAGCGAGATGCGCAGAAAGAGCGCTCTCGCGGAGGGAGGTCAGGCACCCCCTCCACAGTGCCTCATGCACTGCCCTCTGCTCCCTCATTACTGGAGGCTAGCATTGGTGACCAGGGCTGGGCTGGTCTGGAACAGGGGCAGGCGGACGAATTCGGGAGTATGCCAGGGGTGCAGGAACATGAAGAGCTGTTGGGTGTGATGGACCGCTTGTAGCAACCCCACGGGCTGGAGCACCGCTGGAACCAAGAATGGCGGCCAGCATCAACCATTACTGGAAAAGGTGCTCGCTGAGGTGCTGAAACAACACAGCACCAGAAAACGGTGAGGCCCTCAAAGTAAAAAGTGTCAACAGCCAAATCTGGGGGCATGTGGGTCACACATCCAGACCCAAGAACTCAAGCTACAGCGGATCCTAATGCTCCTGACGTCAGCCATCACAGCCTTTGCTCGTTCCGTGGAGACCACGGAGATGGATACCTGCCAGCAGGATGTGCTGGCATTAATGTGTACCACACAATTTGAGATCAACAATCTCCGGAGGGAAACATAAGACCTGCCCTCAATCCCAAATTTGCTGGCTTGTGTAAAGCCCCAGCTGCGGAGACGGACGCGCTGCCATTTGGGAAAGATTTCAATAAAAACTGAAGGAGATGCAGGAAGCATCAAAAACCTTCGGCCTAATGAGGGCAGGCCCCGGGACGAGCAAACCAAGACCTCCGATACCCAAGTGGCAGCACCCCACGGCATCCACCAGTCGACGTCCGCAATATGGGACTGGTGAACGCTTGGGGTCCGCACATTATCCCCAAAGATCTTTCAGATCAGGGCCTGCAGCGGACCCTCTGGAAAATGCGCCTCCCCCCAACATCGCCAGCACGTCAGAACAAAATCTTCAGGAAAATGAAGAAACAGAATCGCCAATAACCATGGAGGTAGGTGGGTCTGGTCCCTACCAGCATATAGAGAATAAGGGTGCTTTATTAACAGGGGGGAGATTACACTTGTTTAAAGAAGCATGGGGTATGGTCACGAGTGACAAGTATATACTCAACAACATTACAGGATATAAAATACAATTCATGTCAGAAAAAACGCCGCCAGTTCAACAATGGCCCCAAAGGGTATTTCTCCCTCCGTCAAAGAGAAACGTGAGGAACAAGCTGAACTGGTGAGACTTATCACAAAGGGGGTCATCGAAAAGACCAAACATGAACCTTTGGAAATTGTATCGAATATATTCACTAAAACCAAAAAAGATGGTGTCTGTCGCATCATCATTGACTTAACATCACTAAACAAATTTGTTAAGTATATACATTTCAAAATGGAGACATATGTTACTGCCAAACAACTGAATTCCAAAGGACACTTCATGGCAAGCATTTATCTTAAAGATGCTTACTATCTAGTGCCCATATACAAGGATCATCGCAGATACCTAAAATTTATCTGGATGGTACAAAGCATTGCCCTATGGGCGAACTTCAGCCCAAGATTATTCACCAAAATATGGAACCCACACATGGCAATACTAAGAAAACAAAAACATATTGTCATGGCATATCTGGAGGATATTCTCATAGTAGGGAAAACGATGGAATTGGCTGTGGCAGCAGTATCAGCTACAAAACAGCTCCTCGAAACTCTGGGGTTCGTCCTACATCCAGATAAATCTAAGTTGAAGCCATCGACTATCATGGACTACCTGGGCTTCACAATTAACTCAGTCCATATGACTGTTACCTTGCCAAAGGCAAAAATGGTTGAATTAGCACAATCATGCAACAAATTAATGGTCAACGAGCGACCAACTATTCGACAAGTAGCAAGAGTAATTGGGGAAATGGTAGCAGCATTTCCGGCTACACAATTCGGACCTTTGCACTAGCAAAAAAAAAAAAAATTTACTGGGAGCAAAGGTACGGGCAATAAAACGACATACAGGTCACTATGATCGTGTCATGAACTTACCCACTGAAGCAATATCAGAGCTACAGTGGTGGGCAGAAAACGTTTGGCATAGTTTCAGCCCTATCTTTATCACTAACCCTACTTTAGTTATTAAAACAGATGCCAGTGCTCAAGGCTGGGGAGCGTCTAACTCCATATCCAGCACAAGTGGTAGATGGACTAAACTAGAGTCATCATTACTACTTACACTGGGCATTAACTATCTAGAGATGTTGGGCGCCTTTTATGGTTTAAAAGCATATGTATCTAATATGCAGCACTTGCATGTTCGGTTACAAATTGATAAATACTACGGTGATGGCTTATATTAACCATATGGGTGGCATAAAATCATTATCATGCGACAAATTGGTCAACATGATTTGGCAATGGTATGTCGAAAGACATATTTGGCTATCAGCTACTTACCTACCAGGTAAGCTAAACACCCATGCCATGAGAAAATTAAACGCCAGGGTTGCAAGTTTGAACAGACCTTACCTGGAACTGGGATTGTCCAAACAAACCATCACCACCATGTCGGCATGCCTTCGAACATCCACCAAGAGGCAGTACTTAACCAGCATCAAAAAAGGGAGAAGTACTGCCAGGAAACATGGACAACATACGCAACAGCTACAGCCACCAACATACTGGAGTTCCTGGCCATCTACACCACGATGTAGGGATCAGCTACAGTGCCATCAACACAGCGCAGAGTGCTCTTTCTGCTTATCTCAAACCAGCGGCAGGACAACAGGCGATGGGATCCCATCCACTGGTGGTAAAATTGATGAAGGGCATTTACAATATCAAGCCCTAAACCCAGGTATACCCATATTTGGGATATCAGTGTGGTCCTGACATATCTCAGGGAATGGCCACCAGCCAGATCCCCCGGCCTCGAGCAAGCTACACTAAAGACGCTCAAGTTGATGGCACTTGTATCCGCTCAGAGGGTCCAGTCACTACACCTATTGCGACTGGACAACATGATCACAGCTCCAGACCAGATCTGTCGTTATCCAGCGACTGGTCAAACAGAGCAGACCAGGAACACCTAATCCAGTCGTGGCTTACCCACCAGAACCACGGTTATGTGCCATGACCTACCTACTATCCTACATAGACACAACCAGAATATTCGAGGGAGATGAAAAGCCTTGTGGGTCAGTCACAAAAACCTTATGGTGGGGTACGAGCCAAACCATTGCGAGATGGCTCAAGCAGGTGCTAGAAACTGCTGGGATAAACACTAACATGTACAAATTTTATTCCACCAGGGCAGCATCCATGTCGACGGCTAAAGAATGGACATGCCTATACACCACATCCAGGCTACAGCAGGATGGTGGGAAGGGAAAAGACCGTTCAGAAATTTTATAATAAGCCGTTGGCAAAACCTGGTTTATTTGCAGTAAAGATTTACGAACTGCAAATATTTAATTTAAGCCCAGGGGAGCAACTTAATTCTTTGTTGTTATTGTTTAAAAATACCATTGTGTTTTTCTACAAATAGACTCATTGGTTCATTACGATAACACTTCCTCCCTCAAGAACTTCGGCAGTGAGTGAAATGAAACTGTTACACGGTTTGAAATCACAGAGCTTTGAAATCTTCACGTAGTCACTCACGTGACTCCGAAGTAAAATAGTAAGATTAAACGAGAACTTACCAGTTTGAAGTTTGATCTGTATTTTATGAGGAGTTACGATGAGGGATTACGTGCCCTCCGCTCCCACCCTCATTATATGGATCAAACTAATAAATTGATGTCTCCTTATCTTTACTATGTTTACTTCAAAATAACTGTGTCTATCTGTGATTCCACACCGCTGCTTGGATGTATGCCGCGCCTGCGCACTGAGCGGGTTCTTCACGTAATCCCTCATCGTAATTCCTCATAAAATACAGATCAAACTTCAAACTGGTAAGTTCTCGTTTAATCTTACTATTAGATGGCATGAACAAGAAGGCATATTATTATCTGAATGGTGACAGATTAGGAAAAGGGGAGGTGCAACAAGACCTGGGTGTGTTTGTACATCAATCACTGAAAGTAAGCAAAGGTACACAAAATTGCTGGGGAAACTCAGCGGGTGCAGCAGCATCTATGCAGCGAAGGAAATAGGCGACGTTTCGGGTCGAAACCCTTCTTCAGAGTCTGAAGAAGGGTTTCGGCCCGAAACGTCGCCTATTTCCTTCGCTCCATAGATGCTGCTGCACCCGCTGAGTTTCCCCAACAATTTTGTGTACCTTCGATATTCCAGCATCTGCAGTTCCCTTTTGAACACTGAAAGTAAGCATGCAGGTACACTAGGCAGTGAAGAAAGTAAATGCTATGTTGGTCTTCATAGCGAGAGGATTTGATAATAGGAGCAAGGGGGTCCTACTGCAGTTGTACAGAGCCCCGGTGAGACCACACCTGGAGTGTTGTGTGCAGTTTTGGTTTCCTAATTTGAGGAATAACACTCCTTGTTATTGAGGCAATGCAGCGTAGGTTTACCAGGTAACTTCCTGGAATGGCGGGATTGACATATGATGAAAGAATGGATCAACTGAGCTTATATTCACTAGAATTTAGGGGATCTTATAGAAACATATCAAATTCTTAAGGGATTGGACAGGCTAGATGCAGGATACTTTTTTCCGATGTTGGAGGAGTCCAGAACCAGGGGTCACAATTTAAGAATAAGGGGTTGGCAATTTAGGACTGACATGAGGAAAAGCTTTTTCACCCAGAGAGTTGTGAATCTGTGGAATTCTCTGCCATGGAAGGTGGAGGAGGCCAATTCACTGGATGTTTTCAAGTTAATATAGCTCTTAGGGTTAATGGAATCAAGGGATATTTGGAGAAAGCAGGAATGGGGTACTGATTTTGGAAGATCAGCCATGATCATATTGAATGGCAATGTTGGCTCAAAGGGCCAAATGCCCTGCTCCTACACCTATTTTTTATATTTCTATATTGTGGTGTTACTTTGGTGCAGCTGATAGAGAGCAGCGCTGGAGCACTGAAGTGCTGGAGTGCTGGAGACCTGGACTAAAACCTGATCTTGTGCGCTGTCTGCGTGGAGTTTTCTTGTTTTCCCTGTGACCATGTGGGTATCCTCCAGGTAGTCAAGTTTCCTCACACATTCCCAAATATGCAGGTTTGTAATTTAATGCAAAAGTGAAATAATATAGAACTAGAATGTACGGTTGATCGATGGTTGTTAGACTCGGTAGGCCAAGTCACCGGCAGTATGAAAAAGTTCATAGTAAACTTTAATTCATTCTTGAACTGTATTAAAATTACTGGTGCTTGTGTCAGTTATTCCGTGGACATAACCGATGATTCAAATGTTAATACTACAAAGGGAGATTGGGTTAGGAGCTGCTGTTCCGCCATGGCACACATTATGCAGTGATTCAGGTAATTTCATTTCAGAAAAGAATGGAGAAACAAGGAACTGCAGATGCTGATTTATATGAAAGATAGACACAAAGTGCTGGAGTAACTCAGCAGGTCAGGCAACATCTCTGGAGAAAGAGGATGGGTGACGTTTCGGGTCAGGACCCTCCTTCAAACTCAGTCTACATATACAAAGGGGAATCACAGGGCGAACATGCAAACTCCATATCATCAACATTGGAGATTAAGATTAAACTCACGTCACTGGAGCTGTGAGGCAGCAGCACTGCTAGCTGTTCCTCTGTGCCAGTCCAAACCAATTTCATCTCATTAAAAACTTATTTCCTGCAATGAATTATCTCTCATTGTTATGTCTCAATGAGGTCTGTGTCAGAGAGTTAAAAGGTTGTGAATGAGGCCACATGTTCATTACGTTAAATTTTTCCTTTGCAGTGTAGGAGACTCCTCCCCGCACCTCTGTATGGCAGTCAGTGTGAACAAATAAATTTGATGCTGACAGTTCTGAAAGGATTTGTGCCCCAGGATTCATACTGAGGCAAGAAAATCATTAAATTACCATTAAGAAAGTAACAATCGGTGACACTGGAGTGGAACATTGATCATTGTGTGACCTTTATATTTTTGGCCTGGCATCAACTTGATCAATGACACGAGAATGTTTTCCTGACTCAGTCAGTCAGAGGTCTACAAGGCCACTCTCATTATTCATTGAGTAATGGCAATGAATGGTTATCCATCATAATGGTACCTTATTCTTTTGAGACAATACATACGAATATATTCCACTGTTTATCAGTGGCTGTTAGTCACTTATAATGTGCACTTCCACAATGAGCTGAAGTCGTTAACCTGCTGGAGTAATTCAGCAGGTCAGGCAGTATCTATGGAGAACGTGGAGGTTTGGGCCAGGACCCTTCTTCAGACCGATTGTAGAGGAGAGCAGGGGAAAAAACTGGAAGCGAAATGGGGAAGAAAGTTGGAAGGTAGGAGGGGCAAAAAGAAGTCTGGCAAGTAATAGGGTGCCAGTGAGGGGGGAGGGTGCGGTTTGATAGGCATCTCTGGCCAAAGAGACAGAATGTGTGAGACAAAAGGGTTGAATAAAAAATGAACAAGGGACAAATTAACCCTGACGGACTGTCACTTTACACGTATCCACAACTTTTATCTTGTCTATTTTTATAGTTTCTAATCTTTATACTTGCTTTTAAGATCTATACACACTGTGTGTGCTCGCAGAAATCTGTGTTGTATGACTGCTTATCAGTACATTGTCCTGGTTGTATGTTGAGCCACGTCAAAGAAGATTTTCTGTTACGACAGACAATAAAGTTTTCTGAATCTGAATCTGAATCTGAAGAGGTACGAATTGTGAAGCAAGAGAAAGGAATGCACTCATCTTACTACTATTATTAGGAAGAAAGTACAGGAGTCTGAAAAACGTGATGTCTAGTTTCAAGAATAGCTTCTTCCCAACAATGATCAGTCTCTTGAATGCTACACAGCACAAGCCACAAACCTACATCAGCAAAACTAAACCACTATGGACATTGAAGGTACACAAAATTGCTGGGGAAACTCAGCGGGTGCAGCAGCATCTATGGAGCGAAGGAAATAGGCGACGTTTCGGGCCGAAACCCTTCTTCAGACATTGCTTTGGTTGCACTATGACTCTGTTTTTTGTGTGCTATGGTCTGGTTACCTAGCATTATTGATTATGAATCTATCCTATTATTGATTGTAATATACTTACTTATTTGTGTGATACTGTTAATGGCCCATAAAGCTGCAGCAAGTAAGAATCTTCCAAGATTCCTGACATTGAGGTGAAAAAAAAGTTTTCCATTGCCAGCAATCCCTTGTATGTTGATAATGCAGAAGCCCTGTAGTTTTGTGAAGAGCTCCAGTTCTTCTGGGAAGTCCTGATTGTCTAGTGAGTTCCGTCAATGGAAGTCCAAACTTTAAGGAATCCATGTACAAGTCAATTCTTATGCACTCTATGCCACACCATCCCAATTAAGTATGAGAGGTCACTTCACCTTCAGTACAGAGCATCAGTCATCTCCCCAACAATAAATTGAGCAGCAAACTGTGTGGTGTGACACAGATCTGCTACAGCCACTTTGATGAGTCTGTGGCCCGGATGCTGAGAGTTACACTGACCTTGACCTCCATGGTTAGAGTACTTGTGGTAAATGAGGTCATAATGAATATGAGTCGAATTAGGACATTTGGCCCATCAAGTCTACTCCGCCATACAGTCATGGCTGATCTATCTCTCCCTCCTAACCCCATACTCCTGCCTTCTCACCATAAGCTCTGACACATGTGCCTGGCAGGAGGTCCACCCACAAAATGTAACATATCTACATGACTGTGACAACATGGCTTTTTCACAGAAGCTAGAGCATGGCCATCTATGTATATTATGGTCAATCTCCTCAGTAAGCTTGCTGGCTCAAAGTGGGGGGCAGCAGCCCCCACACTGCGCATTTCAGCACTAGCCCTTGCATTTTCTTCAGCCGAATATTGTGCCCCTGTTTGGTCCAGGTCATCCCACACACACCATGTGGACACCCAATTGAACTCAACAATGAGGATCATCACAGGAACAATCCGCTCAACACCACTCCCCTGGCTCCCTGTCCTATCCAACATAGCCCCTCCACACATCCGGCGAGTAGTCCTCACTCAAAGGATGCTTCAAAAGACCAAAAACTCCCCTCACCTGCCAATTCACATGGACATCTTCAACCCACCCACTGCTCGACTTCCATCTAGACGACCAATTTGGAAGAACCCACCACCAGCTGATTTCACCATCCAATCAGCTTGGAAAAAGGAATGGGAGTCCAAGGACGTCCTAAATAAACATCTGGTGTCAGACCCCACCCTACCGGTCCCTGGCACCAATCTCCCAAGGAAGCAGTGGACTGACGCTGAATAGATTCAGGACTGGACATGGCCCCTGCTTGGACCAGCCTTCACAAATGGGGCAGCAGCCCAACCCCACGGTGTGCTTGTGGAGAGCAGCAAACAATGCAACACATCATTGAAGCATGCCCTCAACAAAGACTCAAAGGAGGACTTGTCACCCTTCATACAGCAGATCAAGAGGCAACTGCTTGGCTAAAGGACTTTGCATTCGCTAAATAAATAAATGGTCTAGGTCTTTGGACGAGTGCCATTTTATGTTTACTCCCCTGGATTCCTGACCTTGTATTGATTTGCTGCAACATCTGACCTGAAGCTTCCACTCAGTAAGTGCTGCAGCATCAGAACAACTGAGGCATCCCAGCTAAATATAATACAATACAATACAATATTTATTCCATGTCATTTGAACCTCAGTGAGGCTCAAACAAAACTCTGTTTCCACAGCCATACAAACAAGACAATTCCTACAAGACACACAAACAATTCAATTCACACAAACATCCATCACAGTGAATCTCCTCCTCACTGTGATGAAAGGCAAAGTCTTTCCTCTCCCCTGCACCATTTTTCTCCCAATGGTGATGCCCCAGGCGGGCGATGGTAAGTCCCACGGCCATTTAAGGCCGTGCCGGGCAATGTACGGCCTCGCTCTAGGTCTAAATGTCACAAGGTTGGAGCGCCTGGCGGGCGCTGGAATGTCCCGCGGCGATTAAAGCCACGCCTGGCGATGTATGACCCCGCTCCGGGTCATTCCAACCCCGTGACACGGGCTGAAGAAGTTGCATTGTGGGAACTCTGAAAAGCGGTCTCCCACCCGGACCCATGAGCTCCCGATGTCACAGTCCACCGGACCTACAGTTGGAGCCTCCAAGCACCGGAGTCGGGCCGCAGCAGCGAGCCACCACCGCTCCTCACGTTCCGAGGCCGGCCAGCCCCACGATTGTAAGTCAGCAGCTCCGCGACTAGAGCCCCCAGGCTGTTGAACTAATTCCTACCTTTTTGTCCCACCGCTTACAGGTAACTATAGCTGTTGGATAAATTCCAACTTCTCAATCGTTCGATAAATTCCAACATCAATAATCAATAATCAAGTAACAACAACAATTTCAACCACATATTTTTTGCTGTGCTTATAACAATGAAAATGGCTGAGAGTTTACAGGACATTCTTCTGCTGTGTATTCACCATGATAGATTAAACTCCAATTTTTACTATTGAGGTATTTTCTTCTATGTTTCATCAATGAAACAATTATGACAGAACTCTTTGGAGCACTGCAGACTCACCTTCCTGAATTGTCAAATTAGCTTAGAAGATCCCATAATTTATGACCAGATATGCCTAATAAACCCCCCAAAACAATATATTTACTTATTTCTCCAAAAAATGGAGACACTAGTTTATATGCATACTGTCATTTTCATCAGAGTATTTTGCCCTTAAAATATCTGGAATTACTTACTTATTATCAAATACAACACAGGAGAAACCAGTTGGTGTCCATGTAAATCCAAAATCGACAAAGATATTCAATCATAATAAATCATATTTATTATTGACCTTATTGTGTTTGTAGACTCTACTGCTTCTTTCACTCTGGATTTCAACAATACCTTGATTTTGTAGAGATACTAGACCAAGAGGGGACCTGTTGGGTCCCGTCCCCTCAACGCGGGGAAGGGGGGAGAGGGGGTGGCGGGGCTGCAGCGTCTCACACACACTAAACACCCCCCTCACACATGGGGGGGGAGGGGAGGTGATGGGGAGGGAGGGAGGGGAGAGGGGGGAGTGGGGGAGAGGGGGAGAGGGGGGAAATTGAGTGGGAGGGAGGTGGAGGGGGAGGGGGAGGAAAAGGGTGGAGGGGAGAAGGGGGGAAGAGAGGAGGGGGAAGAGAGGGGGGTGAAAGAGGAGGGGGAGGTAGAGGGGGTATAGGGTTGAGGGGTGGGTGGAGGGAGGACACACACACACACACACACACACACACACACACACACACACACACACACACACACACACACACACACACACACACACACACACACACACACACACACACACACACACACACACACACACACACACACATATCCAAGATCAGAGTTTTAATAGTTACTAGACTAAGTGGGACCCATTGGGTACCAGCATCACACGGGAGGGCTGGTCCCCAAATGCAATATTTCACCTCTCCACCAATTCCAATATTTGTGGCCAGTGGGGGGTGGGGGTGCTTTCTGGAGCGCTAGTATGGGTGTTGTGGGCTGAAGGGACTGGTTTCCAGAGGGCTAGTATGGACATTGTGGGCCGAATGGATTATTGGGCTGGTGGCTCAGTGAATCAAGCCTGTTATGCTGGCAGCTCACTTATTCATGGCTGGTGGGCTGGCAGCTGACTCACGGCTACCTTGAAAATCCATTTCAAGCAGGGTGCAAGGCCACCAAATTCAAGTGCAGTTTCTGCCCACTTCAAGCAGGGTGCAAGGCCACCAAATTCGTGCAGTTTCATACCATTTCAAGCAGGGTGCATGGCCACTAAAGGCAGCGTGTCGTGACCTCTCCCTCCCCCATCTTGCAGAGACTGAGCTACGCCCACACTTTTGGGTTTTATAGTCCGTCCACCCCTCCCACCAGAAGGGGCGTGGCCTTCATGGCGTGATTGACAGGAGAGAGAATCTCAACATTTTTTAAACACAAATAAATTTTATTTTTCATCGATGGGAAAAATCCTCTTGTCCTGTGCAGCAGCGGGGGACTCTGAGTAAGATAGCCAAAAATTACAGCCGTAAGTGGCAGCGTTTTTTCTAAAATCAATATACAGAACAACAGGAAGTGGTCAAGATCAGACTTTTAGAAATATAGATAAGATAAGATAAAGAATATATTATATTTTCTGGAAACCAATACATTTTTGTAGCTGATTCTGATGAAAAGTTATCCTTGTATAAAATTTAGCAGGAGATGCTTGTAATTTACATTGATAATTTTCCTTCAATAGAAAAATAATTATTTATTGTGAGGTTGAATAAATATTTGATGTTGTATAGATTGTTACATTTTTGTTCACTCATTTCCATGCCTTAAATTAAAGATCTTGGACAGATAAATGTAAGTAAACAAATTAAATTTCAGATGAGTTTATTGCTTTTAAACATTAAATGCTTCATATTTCAATATCTGCAATGGAGATTGAGTGATTTCCCATTTTCTGTAAAAAAGACTATAATTAAGTTGTTTCAAAATCAGAATTGTCATCACCTTGAATATTTTGAATATTTCTTACATTTGAAATGCTGGGAGTAACACTATTTTAGTTAATTATCTCCACCTTGGGAAATGTTTTCGATCACAAATTAGTTTTTCTTCTTTCATTTACAGGAATGTTCTCATGTTTTGATGATCAATTGGAGCCAAAGAGAGATCAACTCAAACATCAGGTGTAAATCTTCATTAGAAGGAGATAAAATAGCCCCCACAATTATGCTAAAGCTGGCTCGGTAGTCTGAAGAAGGGTCTCAACCTGAAACATCTCCCGTTCCTTCTCTCCAGAAATGCTGCCTGTCCCGCTGAGTTACTCCAACATATTGTGTCTATCTTAGGATGCGGTGCAGTCTCTTGACATTTTTGTGGTGTATTTTAGTGCTATTTTCAGTTCCACGCAAGACCCAGGTCAGGAAAGGCTTGGAGGAAAATCATTACAACTGCTGCATACCGCTGATTAAAGATTGATAAAACTTCAATAGATTTGAAATATATATGCTAGCTATGTAATCATCTGCACCACACAATATGTCCTCTGTTGCCTTCATAAAATTGAACAAGAACACATTTCTATTCCTGATACAGTATTGCTTTTAATGAAGGTAAATCACAGAATTGTAAATTATATATTTTTGTTATTAATATTTCCATAGATTGTGTCTGGCCAGCAAAAAGTGGATGCTTGTAACATCCATTATTATTTTCATCAGAAAGTTCCAGAAGTTGTAATATTAGTCTATGAGCCCACAAAAAGCCTGCAACTCAATTTTCAAGGATTAACTTAACTGTAAATTGGTCACCAATTAGGAAGACAAATAACATTTGTTATCCTTTATTGCTGGAGATCTATTACAGAGAGTGTAGGAGAAAGTAAGAATTGGAATAAATTTTATAAAAGGGCAATGAATCTTATGAATCCCCGGACTGCGATGAGCTGTAGGTCTCCTCTTAGTCCTGAATGTATTAAAAGCTGGGACTGATAGGTTTCTTGGCATTTAAGGAATGAAAGCCCATATGGCGGATAAGGCAGACTAATGTAGTTGACGCTGACAATAAGTCAAGATTTTAGTCAATGAAGGTACAGGTTCAAGGGGATTTATGGCCACCTTCTGATCCAATTTTTTACTCCCTTATGTTCGATTAATTCCAATAAATGGCCAAGCAATGATTTCAGTTCTGTCTTCTTTCATTTTCCATCGACTGCAATAATCCTCGGAAAAACTGCACTACTAAGATTAAACCATCTTTCAGATGTTCGACATCTGTCATAGATTTCTCACTTTTTATGTTGATGTTGTAAAAACATATTTCCATGAGTAAATGTTTATGTGCTTGAGTATATTATACTAATCCTTCAATGTTTCCAGATCCCTATCATCTCCCATTTTATCTGTAGGCAAATTTATTTTTCTTTACCTCAGAATATATTATGAAGTTGGATATGCTCGTCTAGTCAAGTCAAGTTTATTCGTCACATACACATACGAGATGTGCAGTGAAATGAAAAGTGGCAATGCTCATGGACTTTGTGCAAAAAGACAAACAATCAAACAACCAAACAAACTACAACAGAATGGAACAGAATCACATATTCTTTTACATATTAAATATTGGGGGCGGAAGGAAAAAGGGAGAAAAAAAACAGCAATTTAAAAAAAAGCAGTAGAGTTTTACTGTAAAAGTTAGTCCCTGGTGAGATAGGAGTTTACAGTCCTAATGGCCTCTGGGAAGAAACTCCTTCTCAACCTCTCCGTTCTCACAGCATGGCAACGGAGGCGTTTGTCTGACCGTAGCAGCTGGAACAGTCCGTTGCAGGGGTGGAAGGGGTCTCCCATGATTTTATTGGCTCTGGAGTTGCACCTCCTGATGTATAGTTCCTGCAGAGGGGCGAGTGAAGTTCCCATAGTGCGTCTGGCCGAACGCACTAATCTCTGCAGAGCCTTCTTGTCCTGGGCTGGGCAATTCCCAAACCAGATGGTAATATTTCCGGACAAGATGCTTTCCACAGTCGTTGAGTAGAAGCACTGGAGGATCCTCGGAGACACTCTGAATTTCCTCAATTGCTAGCTCAATCTCAACCACTATACTGGTAGACATTATAGATTGTTATATAATGGACATTTAATTTTAAGGATGCTGCACAATTTAGAAGAAAGCATTTTGAGTTAATGATGTTTCATTCAAAATACATTGACTGATAGAACATAATCACACACAACAGATATCTATGTTATCAGTTTTTATATCAATATGTATTGACACTAATTTGGTTTCTCATCAAAAATCTGTGGCACAATGCAAGAGAGTCCCAGTTGTAATCAATTCTGTACAAATCGGCATTACAATACAATTTATTTGTTGTCATTTGAACCCAAAGGTTCAAACGAAATTTGGTTTCTGCAGTCATACAAACAAGAAGAAGAACCAAGACACAACACAATTTACACAAACATCCATCACAGTGAATCTCCTCCACACTATGATGGAAGGTAAAGTCTAATCTTACCGAAGGATCTGATGGGTTTCTTTTAAATAGGTTCCATCTCCCTTAATTTAATGAACAACAAAATTGTAAATAAAAGTCTAAAATGTTTATAAACCATTGTTTCTGCAGTTTAATTGCCAAGTATTGAACCTGGAATGAAAACCCACATACAGTGGCTGCCCAGGTAACAAAATACTTGACTTATGGAGATCTGACTACACTAGATCTCTTATAAATGTTTTCTTGGTCTCACAAATACAATTCAAATGTTTTGTGGTGTTTATTAACAATTGGATACAATCCATTAGCTCAATTATGGATTGTGTTAGGGTGAACAGAGAAGATTTAATAAATTAAATATTATAGGAAATGCATACAGAGCAATACCATATGGATAGCTCAGCAAGTCAGGCTACATTTGTGGGAATGGGCAAGTGGTGTTTTGGATTGGATTCCTTCTTCAGAATGCTCAAAGAGACAGATCCTCTTCACATCTCGCCCACTGCATTCAGTGCTCCTGATGCGGTCTCTTTTACATCAACAAGATCAAGCATAGACTAGATGACCATTTTGCCAAACACTTGCATTCTGCGAAGGACAGCTGGAACTCCCAGTTGCTAACCATTTTAGCCACCATTGTCATTGCCATACTAACCTTTTTTGTCCTTGACATCCTCCATTGTTAGAGTAAGGCCACTATATGGATAGCTATAGTTATAGCTATAGTCTCTAGCTATAGTTAAAGTCCAAGTGCATGTTTACTGTCATATGCACGAGTATGGTGAAGTACAGGTACAATGAAAAATCCAAGGAAACAGAAGACGGCATAATGAGAGAAAACAAAGTAGTATTATGGGACAGGGAGGCATGAAAAAATGTGGGCAATAGATTTGTATCTTTGTTTTGGGGAAATTATTCATTTCTGACAGGAAAAAATGGATTTATGAACTGCTCTCAGGAACTGAACGTGTTAATTACCAGAGGCTACCTGTATTGCATTACAGTAGTGGAGGCTACCATTTCTGAAATAAATAATCCTTGATGTAAATTTTCAATTTAATCTTAATATTTGTTAGATTATTGCAAGCTTTGTATTATTTTGACAATATCTTAAAAGTAAGCTTGTCCTGTTAATGCTAAGTAAATGCATTCTTACAGCGCAGAGAAGATAATTTATCCTGTTCTGCCTGATCTGGTTTTAAGAAAAGCTATCTAATTACTCTTTCACTACTGCGTTGCAAATCATTGCTTTATAATTATCAAATTCAGATTTCAATGTTCCGCTGCCCTTTTAGTCAGTTCAAGATCGCAATAAACAGGGGCTAAAAATATATTCAACATTTTTCTGCTGGCTTTTTAGACACTGATTATATATTTTTTATTATCAAGTTGCTGATATTTCATCAATGGTGATGACTTTTCTCTATCTTCTTTGTTTAAAACGAACATAGGTTTTAACATCACACAGAATTCTCCCAATGATGCAAAAACCCGTGTCAAAACTCAGACACATAACTTACGTAGAATGTCATATTAACATGTTTAGATTTGAAAACATTTTAGATTTGAAAACCATTTGCAATGAAAATGTTTCCCGAATGGTGTAAAAGTGCATTACTCTTGAAAGAGAGCCTGACATTTTTTGATGAGTTAAAAGAATGTTGAAGGATCATTTACTCTTCACGTTGCAGATATGTATGTACCAACTCAGTCATTACGGGCGGCTTCACATCTTCCCACAGATGAGTGTTTTTATGAGCCTGGTGAATAACACATAGATACTCAGGATCATCAGGATTGATGCTGGCTTCTACACTGGATTCAACACATGCACACAAATACTGGCGAACACTTGAGTTTTCCATGTGATTTACACTGCTCCCCCTTAGCAGAATATTCTACTTTGTGAAGGTACACAAAAATGCTGGAGAAACTCAGCGGGTGCAGCAGCATCTATGGAGCGAAGGAAATAGGCAACGTTTCGGGCCGAAACCCTTCTTCAGACTGATGGGCGAAGGAAATAGGCAACGTTTCGGGCCGAAACCCTTCTTCAGACTGATTCTACTGATTCTACTTGTGAGTATAGCTACCACTAGTTTTTTTAATTTTCAAGAATCAAGGGTGTTTTATTGTCATATGCCTTGAAACCGAACAATGTATGTATATATATATACCGAACAATGTATGTATATATATATATATATATTAGTACAACTGTAAGTTAATGGGTTTAACTCTTTGTTGTAAATATTGCCCCAATGTTCCCGAACCTTGCTCCCTGCAGTAGAGTGTTGTAAAAACATCTGCCAATACTAAATAAATGCCATGGGAAAATGTAAACATTACATTCAACAGGAATTGTATCAAAAATAAAACAATTGTAGATGCTGGGATGCTGATATAAAAACAGTGAATGCTGGAAATCTTTAGGAGTGTAGGAAAAAACTGCAGATGCTGGTTTAAAAAGAAGGTAGACACAAAATGTTGGAGTAACTCAGCGGGACAGGCAGCATCTCTGGAGAGAAGGAATGGGTGCCGTTTCGGGTGAGACCCTTCTTCAGATGCTGAACAATGGGCTCAACCTGAAATGTCACCCATTCCTTCTCTCCAGAGATGCTGCCTGTCCCGCTGAGTTATGCCCCTGTTCCACTTAGGAAACCTGAACGGAAATCTCTGGAGACTTTGCACCCCACCCAAGGTTTCCGTGCGGTTCCCAGAGGTTCCCGGAGGTTTTCGTCAGTCCCCCTAATGGTCGAAAGTGGTTTCCACTTCTTCTATGTTCCGGCGATTATTTCAAAAAATTAAAAACCGGCCGCGACTAAAAATAAGTTGCCGTTTTAAAAATCGTTAATTTTTTAGTCGAAGCCAGTTGTGATGCAAATTGAAGGTTGTTGCCGGAGGTTGCAGGTGGTTGCCGGAGGTTGCAGGTAGTGGAAGGTAAAGAGAAAACACAGACAGGGGAAGGAAGCTTTGTGACCTTTGCACCAACTCCGTAAAGGAACGTATTAAATATTTTGCTTGAAATCACCAAGAAGGTGAGCCAGTGGAAACGTACATCAGTGATCTAAAACATACTGCTGCACGCTGCCGTTTTGCTAATCTGTGTGATGAACTAGTCCGTGACAGACTGGTGGGTGGAATCCTCAATAATAAAGCATTGAGGTGTAACAAAAAAAACAAAAAAATGAGTCACTCATAGTTTGTTTCTTTTGCTTAAACATGAGATATTCTCTGGGATTCCTTAGCTTGTTTGCAACTATATAACCATTTAATCACTCTAGCATTCCTTTCTACGGCCGAAATACCATAAGGGACTCGATCATTTGTTTCTTCATCATCTGTCACATTGGTTAGTAAGTAAAATAAACAATCTATAGGAAGGAAGACAGAGGATATGAAACGGGTAAGAAGGGGAATGGAAAGTTTGGAAAAGGAAAATAAAAATAAGGGTAAGGAGAATGGTTAAAGGAATAGAGGAGGCATGGGGAGAGAGGTGGTTAGTGACAGGAGAAGGAGGTGGGATGGAGATGGTACCCATTTGCCACTGAATTCTAAAATAAATTGGTACTAAATTTGGACCTCTGCTTCCAAGAACTGTCAGAATCTTTCCTGGGAAGAAGAAACGAGTCTTCGAAAAAATTTGATCTTTCCTCAGGTTATTTATTTCACATACTCATTTTCACACTATTATGAAACACTCTGGGAAATTGTAAAATTATAAAGAATTTGACTCTTTGGGGGCGAGGAAGCAGGTTGCCAATGAATTTCATTCAAATCTGCAGTCTGCTAAATTCAAGTAAGGCCCAACAATCAAAACAACCCACTTAGTTTAGTTTAGTTGTGTTTTGTTTAGCGATTCTGCATGGAAACAGGTCCTTTGGCTCATGCGTTCACACCGACCATCGATGATCACCGATCACCTGTTCGCACTAATTCTATGTTATCCCACTTTCCCATCCACTCCCTACACACTAGGGGTGATTTACAGAGGCAAATTAACCTACAGACACAAACATCTTTAGAATGTGGGAGGAAACCAGTGCACCCAAAGGAAACCCATGTGGTCACACAGAGAACAAACAAACTCCACATAGACAGCACCTGAAGTCAGGATTGCTCCCAGGTCTCTGGCGCTGTAAGGCAGCAGCTCTACCAGCTGCGCCACCATGCCTCCCATGCCGTCCACCATGCTGCTCACTTGCATACCACCTGTACAAAACATGGGATGCCCCTCGTAGAAACAAGATAAAAACTGCAGATGCAGGAGACTCTCAGCAGTCACTAATGCACCTGTCCCACTTAGGAAACCTGAACGGAAACCTCTGAAGACTTTGCGCCCCACCCAAGGTTTCCGTGCGGTTCCCGGAGGTTTATGTCAGTTTTCCTACCTGCTTCCACTACCTGCAACCTCCGGCAACCACCTGCAACCTCTGGGAACCGCACGGAAACCTTGGGTGGGGCGCAAAGTCTCCAGAGGTTTCCGTTCAGGTTTCCTAAGTGGGACAGGGGCATTAGTTTCCGTGGAAAGGGAAATAGCTAATGTTTCAGATGAATTACGTTTCAATGGAAATATGACATCAAATATTTTATAAAATGAAATATATGGTGAAAGGTTGGGAGAAGAATGGAAATGTCTATGATGGGATGTATACCAAGGAAGGATGTATGATCACAAAATGCTGGAGTAACTCAGCAGGACAGGCATCATCTCTGGGGAGAAGGAATGGGCGACGTTTCGGGTCGAGACCTTTCTTCAGACTGCGATTCCTACACAATGGAAGGATGTATGACAGGATTAACTAAAGATCACTAACGAGATTAAAAAAAACTCAAGAATCATTCTCCACAGATGGTGCCTAACCTGCTGAGTGTCTCTAGCATTTCCGTGATTTTTTTTAATGTGATTTCCAATGCATTATGTTAAATTGTAGCTTCTGTGCACAACATAGAAACATAATCATCTGACACTTTATCACATTAATGAGGAAGGAAGAGTATTCGTGCCCCATTTTAAACATTTTGTTGCAGTACTTGAAAATCAAATGTTAGCTGTGAAATATATAATGAGAAGATCTCTGCAGAAAACATGTTTACAACAGCAAGAAGCTTTTGCTAACAGATAAAGATCTCTCTTACATTAAAATGTGTTGTGCAGGCCGCTGAAACTTGGAATTGTTAAATGCACATTTATTTTTTAATACATCTGTTGCTAGCTACCACAGGAAAGTATACAGGACCATTAGGACAAGCCACATAGAAACCATTATGAATAGAGGCGTTTCATAAGATTGTAAGTCTTTGAAACAGGACCAGGCCATTTGGCCCTTCTTGCCGGCACCACCATTCAGTATGATAATGGCTGAATTTCTTTAAATCTCAGGACCACTTTCTTGCACTAACCCTTTATCCTTGAGACACTATGAACTGCAGATGCTGGTTTACACAAAAGGACATAAAGTGCTGGTGTAACTCATCCGGCCAGGCAACATCTCTGGATAACATGCATAAATGACCTTTTGAGTCAGGACCCTTCTCCAGACTAAAAGTATCTCTGGAGAACATGGATAGATGATGTTCCGGGTCAGGACTCCTCTTCAGACGGCGGGTCAGACAGCATCTCTGGAGGACATTGATAGGTGACATTTCAGGTAGGGAACATTTTGTTTTAACCCTTTATTCTTTATATATAAACATAATTGAATCACTTCTTTGAATAGACTCAGTAACACTCTGCAACCCCTCTTAGGTACAGATTCACAACCACCTAGTTAACAAAAATATTTTTATTTCCACCTTGAATGTCTGAAAACTTAATTTGAGATTGTGGCGCCTTGAGGCAAGGGAAATATCAACCATGCCTTTATGTTGTCAAATCCTGTAAAGATTATTTGTGCATTTCAATTAGATCATCTTTCTTATTCTCCCTTTTACATTCCAGGGAGTATAAACCCAGTCAGCTTAACTTTTCTTCAGATAAGAAACTGTCATCCCAGGAATCAATCAGGTAAACTTCATTGCACTCCCCCCTATCAAACAGTATATCCCTCATTAGGCTGGAAGACTAGACATCTTCTGGTGTTGTCCCGTAGGACCCTCAATGACTGGAGCAAAGCATCTCTATTCTTGCATTCAGCCCATACATCACAGAGGGCAACTTAACGCTTGTCTCCTGAATAACCGTCATTTTTCAATATTTTGTGCAAATGACATCCAGATAGATCCCTTTGGATAAAACGTCTGGTTTCTCATCATTTGAAAAAGGTTTTTTTCTATAATTTGGATGGACCCACATTTTTCCACTTCACAATCTGAAATGTCCTCATCCATTCACTGAGCCTGTTTACCTATGCCTGCATCCACCTTACAGTCACACTGGCCCATAGCCTTGTATCGTCAACATATTTAGATATAATACCTGATCCCCTCATATAAAATGTGGATGTAGATTGGGTGGTCAGGGCGGTCATGGTGGTGCAGCGGTAGAGTTGCTGCCTTACAGCAAAATGCAGTGCCAGAGACCCGGGTTCGATCCCGACTATGGGTGCTGTTTGTTCGTTCGGAGTTTGTACGTTCTCCCCGTGATCTGCATGGGTTTTCTCCGAGATCTTCGGTTTCCTCCCACACTCCATAGACGTGCAGGTTTGTAGGTCAATTGGATTGATTAATTGGCTTGATAAAAATGTAAAATTGTCCAAGTTGGCGATATGCAAAGTACTGCCCTGCTGACTACAAAATTCAGAAGGTTCAGAGGGATTGTGAACAATTTGGGTCCCTGCACTCGTTCCTGCGATATCCTCCATATGACACCCTCCATATGACAGTCTCGAAATCTTAAAATGATCCATTTATTCCTTATTTCTATTTTCCATCAATTGACCAATCACTCCCCATGTAAATCACTCCCCAATATTGAAAAACAACAGTCACTGATTGTTCCAATTGTATTTAATCATCTCTCGTACAGGTGATGCTGTTTTTGTGCTGTGAGCAAGTGGCTACAAAAGAGTGAAGAGAAGGTTACACATTCCTCATTTAGAATTATCACCTTGTGCTTCCTCCAGTTTTATCAATGGTTATTGTTTTATCATGGGTTGATGTGGGTTATTGTTGGAGATGTATACTGCATTGAAGACATACCGGATCAATATTGACAGAACCTGCATAACATGCACACATTGTAATAATTAGGAAACATTTGGCATTGCGGGAAGTAATGACTGTGAAAGGAATCAGCTCTGAAGATATTACTGGCCAATGTATTGGTCCCGGCATGGTGATTGCCACAAGCTAAATTTTATCGATCCTACCACAGTGGCATGCTTATTAGTCGCAGGTCTGACAAACTGAAATATCAGGCCAGTCATCGGGAAAACATTGATTTAAAACCTCCACTGCCCTGTGGCCATATCCAGTCATGCAAAAGGCTCCAGGAATAAACCTCAAGACAATCCGGAGCCACTGAGGCAGTTCAAAGTTGTCTACAACCTCGCGCTGGCAGCTCCTGCGACGGCGCTGGTGCCAAACTGTAACGGCCCTGCTGTTCCTTTGGATTGATCAGCGACGTGGAGAGGGGGGACGTGCTGCATGGGCTCCATATGACATTGCCCAGGCTTGTATCCAACCGGGTTGCATCACCCATGGTCAGTCAAGACCGAGGGGAGCCTACTACTACATCGAGCCACTTTTTCCCCAAAATGGCACTGTTCTATAGAAACATTTTGCAAGCAACACAACAGCAAAGAATTGAATATAGCAGTTCTGATCATATTTGGATAAAAGAAACAGCACAAATCAGTGCTGTAGCTGACAAGCTGTTAGTCCATTTAAGTGGATTAATGAAACCTGGTTAAGAGAGGGGCAGGACTGGCAGCTCAATTAGCCAGGATACAGGCTCTTCAGGAGAGACAAGGATGATGGTACAAGAGGAGGGTGGGGACGGGGTTTGCGTTATTTGTTAAGGAGGATGTCACAGTAGTGGTCAGAGGAGACATTATGGATGGTTCATCTAATGAGGCTATATGGGTGGAGCTGAGGAACAAGAAAGGGATGATATCTTGTTGGGAGTGTACTACAAATGCTCAAATGGTCAAAGGGAATTAGAAGAACAAATATGTCAGGGGATTGCCGACAGCTGCAAGTCAAACATGGTTGTTATAGTAGGGAATTTTAACTTTCACAACCTTGACTGGGAAAATCTCTGTGTGAAAGGTTTAGGTGGGGTGCAACATCTCACAGGTGTTCAGGAGAGTTTTCTCCAGCAATATATAGAGGGCCCTACACATGAGAGGGCAACACTTGATCTAGTTTAGGGAAATTGGGAAGGGCGAGTGAATGAAGTGTTCATGGAGGAGCCTTTTGGGACCAGTGACCACTGTTTGATTAGGTTTAAGATCGTTATGGGTAGGGACAGAGAGGACCCACATGTTAATAGGCTAAATTGGGTTCAGGCCAACTTTGAGGGTATGAGAGAAAGTCTCGCTCAAGTTGATTCGGGCAGGTTATTTCAGTGGAAAGGAACATCAGCCAAGTGGGATTTTTTGATAAATGTGCTGACAAATGCTCAGTCTATTCACTTTCCTGTTAGAGTAAAGGGCAAAGCAGGCAAACGTAAGGAAGCTTGGCTGACGAGAGAAATTGAGGCATTGGTCAAGGATGAATGGGACAGCTAGAGGCAGCTAGGATCAAGTGTATGTGGAGGAGTTTTGGGAATTAACGAGCAAAGTTGGCAAAAATGTGCCAGGAGATAGCTCTGGCAGATATCATAAGGCCAATCTCAAGAGATTTAATCAATACATAAAGGGGAAAAGGCTAACTAGAGAGAGAATGGGTATCAAAGAATTCCACAGGAGCCACAGGAGATGCGCAAGGTCATCAATGAGTATTTCTCATCTTCTTAACATGGAGAAAGACAGGAGGATGGAGGAACAGGGCAGTCGATGGAAGTGTCTTGAGAGCAGTCAGTGTTACAGTCAAAGATGTGCTGAAGGTACTATCATGTATGAAGGTAAACAAAGGGCCTGATCAGATATATCTGAGAACATAGCGGCAAACTAGAGAGGAAATTGCAGGAGCACTGGTTGAAATTTACGTCCTCTTTAAAAACAGGAGAGGTGTCGGAAGACTGGAGGGTGGCAAATGTTGTGCCTTTATTTAAGAAGGGATGCAGGGAAAATGCTGGGAAAGATAAGCCAGTGTGCTTAACATCTGTAGTTGGATAGTTACTAGTGAGTATTATGAGGGATAGGATATATAGGCATTTAGATGGACAAGGGGTGATTTAGGCAAGTCAGCATGGTTTTGTACGTGGGAGGTCATGTTTCCCAAATCTGATTGTTTTTTGAAGATGTGACCAAAAGGCTGATGAGGGCAGAGCTGTAGATGTTGTATATATGGACTTCAGCAAAGCATTCAACAAGGTTCCACATGGTAGGCTGCTCTGGAAGGTTAGATTGCATGGGATCCAATGAGAGATAGCTGAATGGATGGAAAATTGGCTTCATGGAAGGAAGCAGAGGGGGATGGAGGAAGGTTGCTTCTCGGACAGGGGGCCTTTGACTAATGGTGTGCCTCAGGGTTTGGTGGCCTGTTACTGATTGTTATCTATATTAAGGATTTGGATGAGAACATACAGAGCAAGATTAGCAAGTTTGCTGATGATACAAAAGTGTGTGGTTTTCAGATGATGAAGTTGGTGTTTAAAAATGCAGCAGGATCTTGATTGATTGGCCAGGTCAGTAGAGTTACTGGCGGGCTGCAGGAGTAGGGCGCCGTTGTGTATGGCTGCTCTGCCTGCAGTCCGTCCTTTCACCCTTTTTTATTTTTATTTTTAGTCCTGTTACTACAAAATGTTTGTTGGAGGTCTTCTTTTATGTGGTGGGTGGGGGGAGGGGAAGGGGGAAACTTTTCCTGGTCCCTACCTGGTCGGAGAGGCGGTTTCCCTCCGAGCTGCTTCTTCGCCCCTTCCTCGCGGCCTACCATCAGACTGTTGCAGCGTTTCCTGTCGGGATTGGCCGGGACTACAGCTTCGGCGGCGGTGAAGCGCTGGGACACCAACACGGAGTGGATGATGCCTTACCGGGTCACCGTGCAATAAGCTCCGGAGTACTGTGACCGCCGACCAACATCCGAGGAGCTGTGGCTGCGGAGCGTCCAGTCGCAGGCGGCGCTGGATTTAAACACCGCGGAGCCTGGGTTTCGAGATCACCAGAGTCGGAGCTCCGGCCAGCGTGGTCTGAAGACTTCGGGTGCCACGGTCTCCGGGGAGGAAGCGGCCGCTCCAGACATTTCCAAGCCGCCGAGGAGTGTTCACCCGATGCCGGCATTCCAGCTTTCTGGCAAGAGGGCCTGAAAACATCGGACTGGCTGCGGAGGCCACAAATAGGCCCCGACCTCGGGTGATCACAGAGGGAGAGGACTGAACTTTCTGATGCCTTTCCCCACTGTGGAAATGTTTTATTCTGTTGTGGGGGGACGTTTGTGTTGAATTATACAATATGTTGTGTCATTTTTCTTAATTTTAATTTTTCTATGGATGTACGGAAGCTTAATTATTATTTTTTCTATGTAAAGCATTCTTTAATTTCTTATTTTGATTGGTTTTATTGCGTGGCTATTATTTTTACTCATGTTTTATGTCTTTTAATTTATTGTTGTATTTCATATGTAATTTTTGCGCCTCATGTGAGCTGTTATGTTGTCTGTTTATGATGTCTTGTTTATTCTTCTGTACAGCACTTTGGTCAACATTGGTTGTTTTAAAGTGCTTAACAAATAAAGTTGGATTGGATTGGACCTACACAGTGAATGGTAGGCCTCTGGGAACTGTTGCAGAGCAGCGGGATCTAAGTGTGCAGGTGTATGGTTCCCTGATCCTGGGCGTGCATATTTCCTTAGATCTTTTCTGGACCCAACACACTGATGCAATCTATACTATTATGGCCCTGTCCCACGGTACGAGTTCATTCCAAGAGCTCTCCCGAGTTTAAAAAAAATCAAACTCGTGGTAAGCACGGAGAATGAACGTAGCGGGTAAGTCGGAGTTCGGGGACATCTCTTTGCGGCTCATAACGCTAATGGCAGATACTCGAGAAGACTCGCTAATGGCAGGTAAGCTCGGGAAGACTCGTGAAGATATTTCAACACGTTAAAAAATGTCCACGAGAGCCCCGAGTACCGACGAGCGGCCATTACCGTAAATCTCCGAGTTCGAATCAGGGCAAACTCGGGAGAGCTCTTGGAATGAGCTCGTACCGTGGGTCAGGGCCATTACTAAAACTCTCATCTTGTCCTCTTCCGGTTTGCTTTTTTTTTAAATTTGCACAAAAACGGTACCCTATATCGCTAGGATATTTTCGCCACCTCAAGGGCCTGTCCCACTTACGCGACTTCTCAGCAAACTGTCTGCGACCTTCAAGCTCAGGTAAGGTTGTTTGACACAAAGTCTTGTTTGGCCTTATTCAGCGCTTCTCTTAGAGAAACATAGAAACATAGAAAATAGGTGCAGGAGTAGGCCATTCGGCCCTTCGAGCCTGCACCGCCATTCAATATGATCATGGCTGATCATCCAACTCAGTATCCTGTACCTGCCTTCTCTCCATACCCCCTGATCCCTTTAGCCACAAGGGGCACATCTAACTCCCTCTTAAATATAGCCAATGAACTGGCCTCAACTACCTTCTGCGGTAGAGAATTCCACAGATTCACCACTCTCTGTGTGAAAAAAGTTTTCCTCATCTCGGTCCTAAAAGATTTCCCCTTTATCCTTAAACTGTGACCCCTTGTTCTGGACTTCCCCAACATCGGGAACAATCTTCCTGCATCTAGCCTGTCCAACCCCTTAAGAATTTTGTAAGTTTCTATAAGATCCCCCCTCAATCTTCTAAATTCTAGCGAGTACAAACCGAGTCTATCCAGTCTTTCTTCATATGAAATCCTGACATCCCAGGAATCAGTCTGGTGAACCTTCTCTGTACTCCCTCTATGGCAAGAATGTCTTTCCTCAGATTAGGAGACCAAAACTGTACGCAATACTCCAGGTGTGGTCTCACCAAGACCCTGTACAACTGCAGCAGAACCTCCCTGCTCCTATACTCAAATCCTTTTGCTATGAATGCTAACATACCATTCGCCTTCTTCACTGCCTGCTGCACCTGCATGTCTACTTTTAATGACTGGTGTACCATGTCACCCAGGTCTCGTTGCATCTACCCCTTTCCTAATCGGCCACCATCCAGATAATAATCTACTTTCCTGTTTTTGCCACCAAAGTGGATAACCTCACATTTATCCATATTATACTGCATCTGCCATGCATTTGCCCACTCACCCAGCCTATCCAAGTCACCTTGCAGCCTCCTAGCATCCTCCTCACAGCTAACACTGCCCCCCAGCTTCGTGTCATCCGCAAACTTGGAGATGTTGCATTCAATTCCCTCGTCCAAATCATTAATATATATCGTTAATAGCTGGGGTCCCAGAACTGAGCCTTGTGGTACCCCACTAGTCACTGCCTGCCATTGAGAAAAGGACCCGTTTACTCCTACACTTTGCTTCCTGTCTGCCAGCCGGTTCTCTATCCACATCAATACTGAACCCCCAATACCGTATGCTTTAAGTTTGTATACTAATCTCTTATGTGGGACCTTGTCGAAAGCCTTCTGAAAGTCCAGATGTAACACATCCACTGGTTCTCCCTTTTCCACTCTACTAGTAACACCCTCGAAAAATTCTATAAGATTCGTCAGACATGATTTACCCTTCATAAATCCATGCTGACTTTGTCCAATGATTTCACCACTTTCCAAATGTGCTGCTATCCCATCTTTAATAACTGATTCTAGCAGTTTCCCCACTACCGACGTTAGACTAACTGGTCTGTAATTCCCCGTTTTCTCTCTCCCTCCCTTTTTAAAAAGTGGTGTTACATTAGCTACCCTCCAATCCTCAGGAACTACTCCAGAATCTAAAGAGTTTTGAAAAATTATCACTAATGCATCCACTATTTCTGGGGCTACTTCCTTAAGTACTCTAGGATGCAGCCTATCTGGCCCTGGGGATTTATCGGCCTTTAATCCATTCAATTTACCTAACACCACTTCCTGGCTAATCTGGATTTCACTCAGTTCCTCCATCTCATTTGACCCCCGGTCCCCTGTTATTTCCGGCAGATTATTTATGTCTTCCTTAGTGAAGACAGAACCAAAGTAGTTATTCAATTGGTCTGCCATGTCCTTGTTCCCCATGATCAATTCACCCGTTTCTGACTGCAAGGGACCTACATTTGTTTTAACTAATCTTTTTCTCTTCACATATCTATAAAAGCTTTTGCAGTCAGTTTTTATGTTCCCTGCCAGTTTTCTTTCATAATCTATTTTCCCTTTCCTAATTAAGCCCTTTGTCCTCCTCTGCTGGTCTCTGAATTTCTCCCAGTCCTCTGGTAGGCTGCTTTTTCTGGCTAATTTGGACGCTTCATCTTTTGTTTTGATACTATCCCTGATTTCCCTTGTTATCCACGGATGCACTACCTTCCCTGATTTATTTTTTTGCCAAACTGGGATGAACAATTGTTGTAGTTCATCCATGCAGTCTTTAAATGCCTTCCATTGCATATCCACCGTCAACCCATTAAGAATCAATCGCCAGTCTATCTTGGCCAATTCACGTCTCATACCCTCAAAGTTACCTTTCTTTAAGTTCAGGACCCTTGTTTCTGAATTAACGATGTCACTCTCCATCCTAATGAAGAACTCAACCATATTATGGTCACTCTTGTCCAAGGGGCCACGCACAACAAGACTGCTAACTAACCCTTCCTCATTACTCAATACCCAGTCTAGAATAGCCTGCTCTCTCGTTGGTTTAGAAAACTATCCCGCATACATTCCAAGAAATCCTCTTCCTCAGCACCCTTGCCAATTTGATTCACCCAATCTATATGTAGATTGAAGTCACCCATTATAACTGTTTTACCTTTGTTGCACGCATTTCTAATTTCCTGTTTGATGCCATCCCCAACTCCACTACTACTGTTAGGTGGCCTGTACACAACTCCCACTAGCGTTTTCTGCCCCTTAGTGTTTCGCAGCTCTACCCATATCGATTCCACATCCTCAAAGCTAATGTCCTTCCTTTCTATTGCGTTAATCTGCTCTCTAACCAGCAACGCTACCCCACCTCCTTTCCCTTTCTGACTATCCCTCCTGAATATTGAATATCCCTGGATGTTGAGCTCCCAGCCTTGGTCACCCTGGAGCCATGTCTCCGTGATCCCAACTATATCATAGTCGTTAATAGCTATCTGCACATTCAACTCATCCACCTTATTACGAATGCTCCTTGCATTGAGACACAAAGCCTTCAGGCTTGTTTTTACAACACTCTACCCCTTATACTATTATGCTGAAAAGTGGCCCTTTTTGATTTTTGCCCTGGATTTGCCGGCCTGCCACTTTTACTTTTCACCTTGCTACCTATTGCTTCTACCCTCATTTTACACCCCTCTGTCTCTACGCTCACACATTTAAGAAACCCTTTCCCTTTAACTCCATCCTCCACTATCCCATTCGACACCCCACCCCCCTTATTCAGTTTAAAACCACCCGTGTAGCAGTGGCAAACCTGCCTGCCAGAATGCTGGTCCCACACCTGTTAAGATGCAATCCGTCCCTTTTGTACAGTTCCCCCTTACCCCAAAACAGATCCCAGTGATCTAAGAATCTAAATCCCTGCCCCGTGCACCAGTTCCTCAGCCACACGTTCAGGTCCCGTATCTCCCTGTTCCTGCTCTCGCCAGCACGAGGAGCTGGAAGCAAACCGGAGATAACAACACTGGAGGTCCTGCTTTTCAGCATTTTTCCGAGCTCTCTAAAGTCAGGCTGCAGAATATTCATCCCCTTCTTTCCGACATCGTTTGTGCCGACATGCACTACCACTTCCGGATGTTCACCTTCGCCCTTGAGGATTTTCTGCGCTCTGTCCGTGACATCCTGGATCCTGGCACCAGGAAGGCAGCACACCATCCTCGCATCCCGTCTGTTGCCGCAGAAACCCCTGTCCGTACCTCTCACAATGGAGTCTCCCACTGCAATGGCGTTGCCTGCCTTAGGCCTTTTTGGTCCTGTCTCAACAGCCCTATTCGCATCGCAAGCCAGTCCGCCGCTCAGTGTAAACATGTCTTCTGTCCCGACAGATTCTAAGTGGGTGAACCTGTTCACAAGAGGTACAACACCCGTGGACGTTGGCATTCCATGCTTCCCTCCCTTTCTCACTGTCTCCCACCTTCTCTCTTCCAGTACCTTAGGTGTAACAATCGTACTGTAGGACTTGTCAAGGGACGACTCCGTTTCTCGGACGAACCTGAGGTCATCCACTTGCTTCTCCAGTTCCCCAACACGGTCCTTCAGGAGCTCTACCTGGATGCACTTCTCGCATTTGTAGCAGCCAGAGGCACCAGCGGTGTCCTTGACCTCCCACATACTGCAAGCATCGCACTGAATCAGCTTGCCTGACATCTCCTTCTTTCGTCTCTACCTCTCAAGCGTATTGCGTGGTCTCCTCTGCTCAGCCTCCCCGCCGAAGACTCTCGAGCCAAAGACTCACACTTTACTCACAGGGCACTTCCCTCACCTCACTAGGCCGCTCACTCACTGCCGCTCGCTAAGAGCCGTCTTGCTTAAATTGACTGATAAATTGCCTGATTTATCAATTTACAAACCTCAGTTTACAAATTCCTCAGTTTTCAACTGGTTTCCCAGCACTGACTCACTTCTCTCCTCCCACTCGGGCTAGAGCCAATCAGTCGTATCTCTTGCTAAACTCCTGCTGCTGTTGCTCCCAAAGCTACAGCAGTTCTGAGTAAAGTCTGCCTGTGCTTGGCTACTACTTTTCAACTGTTTTCACCCCTCTGACTCACTTCTCTCCTCCCACTCGGGCTAGAGCCAATCAGTCGTATCTCTTGCTAAGCTCCTTGCTGCTGTTGCTCCCAAATCTACAGCAGTTCTTAATTCCTTCAGGCAATTTACAAAGGAATCCCGATCTTCTTTGTCTTGGGTCTTCTTTGCTTTATTCTATGCCCTCTGTTCCTTACGTCTGAGTCTGTGGTGATGCCTGGTGAACCAGGGTAGGGTATTTGGTTTGGCTGCTGTTTTATTTTTTTAATATGTCTCGCCATGATCTGCTTCATTTTAGTTTCAAAAGTGTCCCACTTCTCCTGAATAGAAGCATTCCGCATAATGGACCTGTAAAGCATCCACGTCTGCATTGATCAGTTCCTCGTTTGCTTTCAGCCGTACGTAGTATTTCCTTCTAGGTTGTCGTTTCCACTTTGCTGTCAGATCCAGGTCAACATTCCGGCAGACCCATTGTCTCTGCGTGTTCGTGCCCCACCGAACTCATCTCCACATACCTTGACTCCATCCTATCCCCCTTGGTCAAATCCCTCCCCACCTATGTTCTAGACACCTCAGACACTCTCCGCCGCCTCCACGCATTCCACTCTCTGGGCCCTCACCCCCTCATCTTCACCATGGATGTCCGGTCACTCTACACCTCCATCCCCCACCAGGATGGCCTCGGAGCCCTCCGGTTCTTCCTCGACCAGAGGAGCAACCTATACCCAGCCACTGACACTCTCCTCCGCTTAGCGGAGTTGGTCCTCACCCTCAACAACTTTACATTTGACTCTTCCCATTTCCTCCAAACACAAGGCGTAGCTATGGGCACACGCATGGGCCACAGCAACGCCTGCCTCTTTGTCGGGTACGTTGAACAATCCTTGTTCGAGACGTACCAGGGCCCCATCCCCGACCTCTACCTCCGTTACATTGACGACTGCTTTGGTGCCACCTCCTGCACCCACACACAACTGACTGACTTCATCCACTTCACCACCAACTTCCATCCGGCACTCCAATACACCTGGACGATCTCCGACACTTCCCTACCATTCCTTGACCTCACCATCTCCATCGCAGGGGACAGACTCCTGACCGACATACATTACAAACCCACTGACTCACATGGCTATCTGGACTACACGTCTTCCCACCCTGCCCCCTGTAAAGACTCCATCCCCTACTCCCAATTCCTCCGCCTACGCCGCATCTGTTCCCAGGATGAGACATTTCATACCAGGGCATCGGAAATGTCCTCGTTCTTCAGGGAATGGGGATTCCCCTCCGCCACCATAGATGAGGCTCACACCAGGGTCTCATCCATACCCCGTAACACTGCTCTCTCTCCCCATCCCCGCACACGCAACAAGGGCAGAGTCCCTCTGGTCCTCACCTTTCAGCCCACCAGCCGGCAAATACAACACATAATCCTCCGCCATTTCCACCACCTCCAACGTGACCCCACCACTCGCCACATCTTCCCATCTCCCCCCATGTCTGCCTTCCGCAAAGACCGCTCCCTCCGCAACTCCCTCGTCAATTCTTCCCTTCCCTCCCGCACCACCCCCTCCCCGGGCACTTTCCGTTGCAACCGCAAGAAATGCAACACCTGTCCCTTCACCTCCCCCCTCGACTCCATTCAAGGTCCCAAGCAGTCGTTCCAGGTGCGACAAAGGTTCACCTGTATCTCCTCCAACCTCATCTACTGCATCCGCTGCTCTAGATGTCAGCTGATTTACATCGGTGAGACCAAGCGTAGGTTGGGCGATCGTTTCGCCGAACACCTCCGCTCAGTCCGCAATAACCTACCTGACCTCCCGGTGGCTCAGCACTTCAACTCCCCCTCCCATTCCCAATCCGACCTCTCTGTCCTGGGTCTCCTCCATTGCCAGAGTGAGCAACAGCGGAAATTGGAGGAACAGCACCTCATATTCCGTCTGGGGACCTTGCGTCCTTATGGCATTAACATTGAATTCTCCCAATTTGGCTAGCTCTTGCTGTCTCCTCCCCTTCCTTAACCCTCTAGCTGTCTCCTCCCACCCTCCCATCCGCCCGCCCTCGGGCTCCTCCTCCTCCTCCCCTTTTCCTTCTTTCTTTCCCCCCCCCCACCCCCCATCAGTCTGAAGAAGGGTTTCGGCCCGAAACGTCGCCTATTTCCTTCGCTCCATAGATGCTGCTGCACCCGCTGAGTTTCCCCAGCAATTTTGTGTACCTTTAACTATGTCATGTTCGCTTAAACCTGCTTCCACCTTAGTACCCTGAACAACACTGGTGTTATTTGTAAATACCAAAATGTTACCTCTTCTTGTTGGTTTATTAACCTGTTGGTTCAGTCCAAACCCATTACAGCCACCAGTAGTAGTTCAGCTGTATCCTTGGATGCAGATTGATCCTGCACTATTGTTGAGTCTTCCCAATTAATATTAGGTCGATGAAGTATGTGATTTTCTGCCTCACTGGGAAGGGCTGTTGTGTCCGTGGATGGTGGTGATGGTGGACCTGTTTTGTCTTGATAGTCTACAACCCATTGGCATGAACATTGCATTCTCTAACTTTATATAACTTGCTTCCTCTCAATTCACTCAGATCCTCTCACTCTCACCTTTCTTTTCCACGCATCCACCCCCTCAAACCCAAATTCCTCCCATCATTCCAATTCACCATTTCTAGTCCTCATAATTTTACACACTCATTTAAATCTCTCTCAGCTTCTTCTGTACCCAATATAAAACAACTTAATCAATCTAACCTTGTAGTTACAATTCTCCAATCTGGCAAAATGTTCATAAATCTCTTGTTAGAGATACTGTTGATGTTATAATTTCCTTTATATAACACATTTACTGGACTGTTCATAGGACTCCAGTGGTGACCTGATTTGTACAATATACTTAAAAGTAGTTTTGTGGCTACTAACCAGGCTGACAATGGTCCTGGAGAAGATAAATGTAATCGAAAGTCATTAATCTACAATGGGAGGAAAGCCTACATGCTTAGCCTTGTAAATCTCCAGTTTGTGATTATGTATCTGAGATAATATAAGATGTAACCACAGCACATTTTCTCTCTCCTTTTCACTCTCCTTCTCTCCTTATCTAACATTATTATCTCCTTTTCATCTTTAGCCTTTGTCACTTACCATCTGCCAATTAGATACCCCTTACCCATCATTTTCCAGGATTTGTCTTGGCCTCATCTCTTTTTCTCAGGTTTCACCACCTGGAAAAAGAGTCGGAGTGGGATAGTCTGACAAAGTGTCCCGACTGAAACGTGGTCTGTCCATTCCAGCCAAAGAGGCTGGCTGGCCGCTAAGTTAAGGGCCTGTCCCACGAGCATGCGACTCCATGCGGCAAGCGCAACCTAAAGGGCATTGTCACTTTCATTTCACTGCACATCTTGTATGTGTATGTGACAAATAAAGTTGACTTGACTTGACATTAACATACACACAATTTTCAATGGTCAATTAACCTACAACCCAACACATTCTTTTGGAAGGTAGACACAAAAAGCTGGACTAACTCAGCGGAACAGGCAGCATCTCTAGAGAGAAGGAATGTGTGACATTTCGTGTCGAGATCCTTCTTCGGACTGGTCAAGGATAAGGGAAACGAGAGACATAGACAATGATGTGGACAGATAAAGAACAATGAACGAAAGATATGCAAAATAGTAAGATGATAAAGGAAACAGGCCATTGTTAGCTGTTTGTAGGGTGAAAATGAGAAGCTAGTGCGACTTGGGTGGGGAAGGGATCCCTTATGACTGCCTGTGGCGGCGTGAATAGTGCGGCCTCTATTTAACCTGTGTCGGGAAAGCGCGGGACGTTCAGTGGACTGACGTCACCATGGCGGCATTCGAGGGGGCGAAAAAGAGGCATTGGCTTGTGCGACGATGCTGGTACATCTGTGGGTCGACGCCCCTACAGCACTAACTGTGGATGCCTCGGACTCTGCGGTTGGTGGTGCATTGGAACAGTTTGTAGACGGTCACTGGTGGCCACTCACTTTTCTCAGCCGCCAACTGGGGGAGACTGTGTCGGTGGCTCATTTGAAGCCGGCCCATTTGGATCTGAGTGAGCCAGTCCAGGTGGCCCAGCCTCTCCGTCGAGGGCATCCACGTTCTCGGGTCCCACGTAGTTCATCCTTACCAGAAAATAAACCTTTGCATGGGGACGTACGTACAAGGTCCGGCTGCCTCGTTCGGCTGCCCGTCCGTTTTTATGCCTCCGGTTCTGGGGGGGGGGTAACTGGGTGAAGGGCCACGCCCTGTATATAACCTTCGGCTCCTGGGGGGTCACGTCTCCCAGTGATGAGAGGTAGGGATCACAGTTTGATCACGGGCGCCCCTGGGGATTATATAAGGGTTAATCGCATGTGTACGGGGTTGGTGAGTGACGAGCATTAGTGTAGTAATAAAGAACAAGAATTTCAGACAAACTTCGTGTCTGCCTCGGTCTTTAACGGACAACACCACATCCGCTACAGAATAAACATTAAGTTTATACAACAAAGAGATCATTTTCATGAAACTTATCCCTCTCTTTTACAACTATTACTCGCCATTAAAAATCATGGAATCAGCTCTTAATGGCGTTCCACATGGAACTGGCAGTACTTCTCAGACAAGTTTGGATGGTAATTTCTGAAACTGAAGTTTTATCCAGTACACAATGTTTTCGCAACAGATTGTGAGATGGTTATTTGTTATCCTGCACCTTGCACCTGCTGTATAGTCACATAGTGATCATGTTACAGAATTAATCTCCAGAACATTCAGTTCAAATCACAGTGACATTTTGAGAATATAATGTTAGTTTAATGCAAAAATATGGAAATAAAATTGTGGTTAAAAACCCAACTGCTTCGAGAACTCCTTAATCAGTCTTGCATAATTATGACTCCAATCCCAGACCAACATTGATGTCTCTTAATTGCACCAATTTCAATAACCACCATTAAAAATATGAATACAAAGTGATTCATGAAGAAAACTTGTAACTAAACTTTTAAACACAACTGTGGAAGTGTGGGCAAATGATAGCTTTGCTGATAAGGTTGTTACTTGCACACTGAAATAAATTTTAATACATAAAGCAGTCATCTCATTGTGAACGATCATATGAAATATGAAGTATGTTGCTTGTCCTACCTCTAATTTCCCCGTCATTGCCTAATAATATTGCTAGCATGCAGAGGATGCCTGAAACTGAATACATCTTTTACTAGGCCAGGTGCAGACCGGTTGGGTCTGCTCTCCTAAAGCACCCGTTCCCTACCCGTAGCCCCCATGGGATGTGTGGTCCTCCAACTCAAGCCGTTGTAAGATTTCAGCACTCCCATTGCCTTCCTCAGCAGTGATCATTTAAAAACAATTCCAATTGCACTTGCCCTGCGTGTTGCAATAGCAATTCGCCCTCCCCCTGCTAGACGAGCCATTGTGACGTCATCAGCTGGCTGTTTTGATATTTACGGTATTTTGATTGTTTTAAACTTTAATCAGTAATACGTCAAGAAATAAAGCATAAAATGTTCAGTGAAAGTGATATTTGCCATGAGGGGAAAAATGTGAATCAGAATATGTAAAAATCGTGTAAAAATTGGCATTTTTACCGGGGAGGCCCGGGGAGCCGTTGGTGCGAGGAGGAGTTACCTGGAGCTGTGAGTATAAAAACAGTGCGGGGCTTGCTTCTACAGAGGCCCGGGGAGCCGTTGGTGCGAGGAGGAGTTACCTGGAGCTGTGAGTATAAAAACAGCGCGGGACTTGCTTCTACAGAGGCCCGGGGAGCCGTTGGTGCGAGGAGGAGTTACCTGGAGCTGTGAGTATAAAAACAGCGCGGGGCTTGCTTCTACAGAGGCCCGGGGAGCCGTTGGTGCGAGGAGGAGTTACCTGGAGCTGTGAGTATAAAAACAGCGCGGGGCTTGCTTCTACAGATGCCCGAGGAGCCGTTGGTGTGAGGAGGAGTTACCTGGAGCTGTGAGTATAAAAACAGCGCGGGGCTTGCTTCTACAGAGGCCTGGGGAGCCGTTGGTGCGAGGAGGAGTTACCTGGAGCTGTGAGGAACCCAAATCTGCAACGTTCCATCTCACTTCCAGAGAAGGAGTCTGGTGGAAGCCTCTGATTGGTGGAAGAGGACCAGAGGAAGCAGCTGATTGGGTGCAACCCCGGGTTTACATTTCTGCTTTCAGGTTAAGGATTCTGGGAGTTAAGGATTCTGGGAGTTAAGGCCCAGGAGCCATTACAGAGGGAGGAGCGGTCCGTGCGGTGAGTGTAAAACCCAGCGCGGGGTTTGTTTCAACAGAGGCCCAGGAGCCGTTACAGAGGGAGGAGCCAAAATCTGCAACGTTCCATTCGCAGATCACACTACAAATTAAGGGGGCTGGTGGAAGCCTCTGATTGGTCGAACGGACTAGAGGAAGCAGCTGATTGGCTTGTATCCCGGGTAAGGCTTTATTGTATTCGGTTAAGGGGGAGAATGAGGGCCAGGGCAGTTTACTGTTCTGGATGTCAGATGTGGGAGGTCATGGAGTCTGAGTGCCCTCCAGACGCCCACATCTGCGCCAGGTGCGTCGAGATGGGGCTCCTAAGGGACCGTGTTAGGAACCTGGAGCAGCAACTCGATGACCTCTGTCTGCTCAGGGAGAGCGAGGAGGTCATAGATAGGAGTTACAGGGAGGTGGTCACTCCAAGACCACGGCAGACAGGAAACTGGGTCACAGTTAGGAAGGGCAATGGGCAGAGGCAGGGACTGGTGAGTACCCCCGTGGCTGTACACCTTGAAAATAAGTACTCATGTTTGAGTAAGGGTGGGGGAGACAGCCTACCTGGGGGCAGCGGCAGCGGCCGGGCCTCTGGCACAAAGACCGGTCCTGTTGCTCAGAAGGGTAAGGAAAAGAAGAGGAGGGCAATTGTAATAGGGGACTCTATAGTCAGGGGGTCGGATAGGCGATTCTGTGGACGCAGACAGGAGACCCGGATGGTAGTTTGCCTCCCTGGTGCCAGGGTCAGGGATGTGTCTGAACTTGTACAAGAAATCCTGAAATGGGAGGGAGAGGAGCCTGAGGTTGTGGTACATATAGGTACCAACGACATAGGTAAAAAAAGTGAAGAGGTCCTGAAAGAAGAATTTAGGGAGTTAGGTAGAGAGTTAAGGAGAAGGACTGCAAAGGTAACAATCTCAGGATTACTGCCTGTACCACGCGACAGTGAGAGTAGGAATGGAGCGAGGTGGAGGATAAATGAGTGGATGAGGGACTGGTGCAGTGGGTATGGATTCAAGTTTCTGGATCATTGGGACCTCTTTTGGGGAAGGTGCGACCTGTACAGAAAGGACGGGTTGCACTTGAACTCGAGGGGGACCAATATCTGGGCGGGGAGATTTGCAAAGACTACCGGGGAGACTTTAAACTAGTATGGTTGGGGGGAAGGACTCAAATTGGGAAAGCTAGCAGTCAGTGTGTGAGACAGGAGGCAGAGACTGGTAGCACTCTGACCCAAAATGTAGGGGAGAGAGAAGAAAAGAACAATAAACAGAAAATAAGAGAGGGTGGGTTTCTTAAATGTGTATATTTTAATGCTAGGTGGATGAACTTAGAGCCTGGATTGACACCTGGAAGTATGATGTTGTGGCGATCAGTGAAACATGGTTGCAGGAGGGCTGTGATTGGAAACTAAATATTCCAGGATTCCGTTGCTTCAGGTGTGATAGAATTGGAGGGGCAAGAGGTGGAGGTGTTGCATTGCTTATCAGGGAAGATATTACAGCAGTGCTTTGGCAGGATAGATTAGAGGGCTCGTCTAGGGAGGCTATTTGGGTGGAACTGAGAAATGGGAAAGGGGTACCAACACTTATAGGGGTGTATAAGTTAGCCAAATGGGGAGCGAGAATTGGAAGAGCAAATATGTAAGGAGATTGCAGATATTAGTAGTAAGCACAAGGTAGTGATTGTGGGAGATTTCAATTTTCCACACATAGACTGGGAAACACATTCTGTAAATGGGCTGGATGGGTTGGAGTTTGTAAAATGTGTGCAGGATAGTTTTTTGCAGCAATACATAGAAGTACCTACTAGAGAAGGGGCGGTGCTGGACCTCCTGTTAGGAAATGAGACGGGTCAGGTGGCAGAGGTATGGGTTGGGGAACAGTTCGGGACCAGTGATCACAATAACATTAGATTCAATATAATTATGGAGAGGGTCAGAACTGGACCTGGGGTTGAGATTTTTGATTGGAGAAAGGTTAACTTTGAGGAGATGCGAAAGGATTTAAAAGGAGTAAATTGGGACTTTTTATTTTATGGGAAAGATGTGGAAGAGAAATGGAGGACATTTAAAGGGGAAATTTTAAGAGTACAGAATCTTTATGTCCCTGTTCGGTTGAAAGGAAATAGTTAAAATTGGAAAGAGCCATGGTTTTCAAGGGAAATTGGACACTTGGTTCGGAAAAAGAGAGAGATCTACAATAATTATAGGCAGCATGGAGTAAATGAGGTGCTTGAGGAGTATAAAGAATGTAAAAAGAATCTTAAGAAAGAAATTAGAAAAGCTAAAAGAAGATATGAGGTTGCTTTGGCAAGTAAGATGAAAGTAAATCCAAAGGGTTTCTACAGCTATATTAATAGCAAAAGGATAACGAGGGATAACATTGGTCCATTAGAGAGGCAGAGTGGACAGCTATCTGCAGAGCCAAAAGAGATGGGGGAGATATTGAACAATTTATTTTCTTCGGTATTCACCAAGGAGAAGGATATTGAATTATGTGAGGTAAGGGAAACAAGTAGAGTAGCAATGGAAACTATGAGATTCAAAGAAGAGGAAGTACTGACACTTTTGAGAAATATAAAAGTGGATAAGTCTCCAGGTCCAGACAGGATATTCCCTAGGACATTGAGGGAAGTTAGTGTAGAAATAGCAGGGGCTATGACAGAAATATTTCAAATGTCATTAGAAATGGGAATAGTGCCGGAGGATTGGCGTACTGCGCATGTTGTTCCATTGTTTAAAAAGGGGTCTAAGAGTAAACCTAGCAATTATAGACCTGTTAGCTTGACGTCAGTGGTGGGCAAATTAATGGAAAGGATACTTAGAGATAATATATATAAGCATCTGGATAAACAGGGTCTGATTAGGAACAGTCAACATGGATTTGTGCCTGTAAGGTCATGTTTGACTAATCTTCTTGAATTATTTGAAGAGGTTACTCAGGAAATTGATGAGGGTAAAGCAGTGGATGTTGTATATATGGACTTCAGTAAGGCCTTTGACAAGGTTCCTCGTGGAAGGTTGGTTAAGAAGGTTCAATTGTTGGGTATTAATGGTGGAGTAGCAAGATGGATTCGGAAGTGGCGGCGCTGTGATACGGCTGCGGCTCGCCTGCAGTCTGTCTGTTTTTACTTTTTGTGTTGTTTTTTTTGTCTAGTTTAGTAATTTTTTTGGTTATTAGGTGGTGTTATGTGTGTGGGGGGAGGGTGAAACAGTGTTTTCTGTCTCTTCCTTCGGGGGAATGCGACTTTTTTGTCGTATCCCCTTCTCTTCCCCCGTCTGCGCTGAGGCCTAATGGCAGAGCTGGCGGCCTCCAACCTGCGACCGACCTCGAGGGTCCGGAGGTAGAACCAGCCAGGACACACCAACGCGAGGCTGGCCGTCTTCGAGCTGCGGCGGCGTTTGGGCAGCGGCACGACTCGGCGCTCCGGTGAGGGCGGACGGCGCGGGGCTGAGACACTCCTGTGCGGGCGGCACGGCTACCGGCTGGAAGGCGCTCCCGTGGGGGCAGCCCGGTGAGGGGCTGAGATGTTGCCGTGTGGGTGGCCTGGCTCCCGGCTGGAAGGTGCTCCCGTGGGGGCAGCCCGGTGCGGGGCGGAGACGGTGCTCCAGTGGCTGAGAAGGCGGCGACCTGGATCCGGGGCTCGGCCGCAGGCCAGTGGATGACAATGTCGGGAGCTCGCAGGTCACAGGTTGATGCCTGTTTTCCGGAGCACCCATTGCAACAGCTGCGTCCGCTGGACTGGAGGGCGGCAGCTTCGACCACCCCCGGGCCGCGGAGCTTAAACCGCTGGACTGACTTACCATCGCCCAGTGGGGTATCGCCTCGGCGCAGAGGGAGAAGAGGAGGGAAGAGACAGTAACTCTAAGACTTTTGCCTCGATCACAGTGAGGAGGTGTTTGGTGAACTCACTGTGGTGGATGTTAATTTGTGTTTATTGTGTGTTGTTATTATTACATGTATGGCTGCAGGCAACAGCATTTCGTTCAGACCGAAAGGTCTGAATGACAAATAAAGGATTCAATTCAATTCTATTCAATTCAACAGTGGCTGAATGGGAGATGCAAGAGAGTAATGGTGGATGGTTGTTTGTCAGGTTGGAGGCCAGTGACTAGTGGGGTGCCACAGGGATCTGTGTTAGGTCCACTGTTGTTTGTCATGTATATCAATGATCTGGATGATGGTGTGGTAAATTGGATTAGTAAGTATGCAGATGATACTAAGATAGGTGGGGTTGTGGATAATGAAGTAGATTTTAAAAGTCTACAGAGAGATTTATGCCAGTTGGAAGAGTGGGCTGAAAGATGGCAGATGGAGTTTAATGCTGATAAGTGTGAGGTGCTACATCTTGGCAGGACAAATCAAAATAGGACGTACATGGTAAATGGTAGGGAATTGAAGAATGCAGGTGAACAGAGGGACCTGGGAATAACTGTGCACAGTTCCCTGAAAGTGGAATCTCATGTAGATAGGGTGGTAAAGAAAGCTTTTGGTGTGCTGGCCTTTATAAATCAGAGCATTGAGTATAGAAGTTGGGATGGAATGTTAAAATTGTAAAAGGCACTGGTGAGGCCAATTCTGGAGTGTGGTGTACAATTTTGGTCGCCTAATTATAGGAAGGATGTCAACAAAATAGAGAGAGTACAGAGGAGATTTACTAGAATGTTGCCTGGGTTTCAGCAACTAAGTTGCAGAGAAAGGTTGAACAAGTTAGGGCTTTATTCTTTGGAGTGCAGAAGGTTAAGGGGGGACTTGATAGAGGTCTTTAAAATGATGAGAGGGATAGACAGAGTTGACGTGCATAAGCTTTTCCCACTGAGAGTAGGGAATTTTCAAACAAGGGGACATGACTTGAGAATTAAGGGACAGAAGTTTAGGTGTAACATGAGGGGGAACTTCTTTACTCAGAGAGTGGTGGCTGTGTGGAATGAGCTTCCAGTGAAGGTGGTGGAGGCAGGTTCGTTTTTATCATTTAAAAATAAATTGGATAGTTATATGGACGGGAAAGGAATTGATGGTTATGGTCTGAGCGCAGGTATATGGGACTAGGGGAGTATATGTGTTCGGCACGGACTAGAATGGTCGAGATAGCCTGTTTCCGTAAATTGTTATATGGTTATTTGTTATATGGTTTTAAAGCTTTAATTGCGAATAATCTTCATTGAGGCTGGTCTCATTATTTGAAACTGGTGGTTTTCATTTCAATGTCTTTTGACTTTTTTGGACTTTTAATCAGTAATGAGTTGAGAATAAGTCGAGAAATAAAGCATGGAATGTTCAGATAAGGTGACCCCAGCATCGACGGTAAAAATGTCAATTGGAATATGTAAAAATATAATTGTTACCGCTGGTCCCCCAACGCAATATTCCACCTCTTCACCAATTCCAATATTGGTGGCCAGTGGGGTGGCTTTCTGGAGCACTAGTACGGCTGTTGTGGGCCAAAGGGACTGGTTTCCAGAGGGCTAGCATGGACATTGTGGGCCAAATAGGTTCTTGGACTGACAGCTCACTGACTCAGGCCTGATGGGCTGGCAGCTCAGTCTCTCAGGCCTGGTAGGCTGGCAGCGCAGTCACTCAGGCCTGGTTGACTGGCAGCTCAGTCACTCAGGCCTGGTGGGCTCACAGCTCAGTCACTCAGGGCTGGTGGGATGGATGCTCAGTTATTCAGTGCTGGTGGGCTGGCAGCTCAGTCACTCAGGGCTGGTGGGCTGCCAGATCAGTCCCTCCGGGCTGGTGGGCTGGCTGTTCACTCACGGCTATTCCTTGAAATTCCATTTCAAACTGAGTGCAGGCCACCAAATTCAATTTCATAGCATTTCAAGCAGGCTGCAAGCCAGCAAATTCAATGTCATAGCATTTCAAGCAGAGTGCAGGCCAGCAAATTCAATTTCATAGCATTTCAAGCAGTGTGCAGGCCATCAAATTCAATTTCATAGCGTTTCCAGCGGAGTGCAGGCCAGCAAATTCAATTACATAGCATTTCAACCAGAGTGCAGGCCAGCAAATTCAATTACATAAGATTTCAAGCAGAGCACAGGCCATCAAATTCAATCTCATAGCATTTCAAGCAGAGTGCAGGGCAGCAAATTCAATGTCATAGCATTTCAAGCAGAGTGCAGGCCTGTAAATAAAATGTCATAGCAATTTAAGCAGAGTGCATGCAAGCAAATTCAATTTGCATAGCATTTCAAGCAGAGTGTACACCAGCAAATTCAATTTCATAGCATTTAAAGCAGAGTGCAGGCCAGCAAATTCAATTTCATAGCATTTCAAGCAAAGTGCAGGCCAGCAAATTCAATTTCATACCATTTCAAGCAGCGTGCAGGCCAGCAAATACAATTTCACAGCATTTCAAGCAGAGTGCAGGCCACAAAATTCAATTACACAGCATTTCAAGCAGAGTGCAGGCCACTAAATGCAATTTCACAGCAGTTCAAGCAGCGTGCAGGCCACCAATTTCAATTTCATAGCACTTCCAGCCGAGTGCAGACCACCAAATTCAATTTCATAGCATTTCAACTTCATTTCCAATTTTGCATTGCAGATTCAAGCACAGGCAGGGGCAGCAGGCCAAACAACACAATACATTGTCACTAAGTGCTAACACATCATTTATTACAAGTACATTGCAGACTCACAATTCAGTTGATTCACAGCTTAGAATCACAGTTGTGGACTCTCCGTCGCAATCTTCCAGATTGACTGACTCATGTCCAGGCATCCGGGGTTTTACAGTCCTGCTCTCCCCTGAAAGGGCGTTACCTTCAGCGTGCTGGTTTTCAGGTGAGAGGACCAATCTGCTGATCTCAAGATTTTTTAAACACTCATAACTTTTTTATTTTTCATTGATCGGAAAAAATCCTCAAGGCTGCCTCAGCGGAGAAGGACTGTGAGTAAGATGGCCAAAAATCATAGTGATATAGGGTAGAGTTTTTTTCCCCTAAAATCAATATACAGCACAGAAAGGAAGTGGTCAAGATGATACTTTTAGTTATTTAGCTATCAAATATCTCTGAAATAAATCATAGAATTATGGTCATGCAGGACAGAAACGAACTTCACCACATCCATGTCAACCATTTTATATATCTATGCTATTCTCATTTGTCTGCAATCGGACTGTATTCTTCTGTGCTTTACTTCTAGTTTCTGTTTGAGATATAGCAGGGAAACAGGCCCTTCAGCCCACCGAGTCCACACCGTCCAATGCTCACCCATAAACCAGATCTATCCAACACACTAGGGACAATTTACAGAAGCCAATTAACCTATAAACCTTTAAATATTTGTAAACTTGGAGGGAAACCAGAGCACCTGGCGAAAACCCACATGGTGACAAGGAAAACATAAAACTCTATAGGACTTGTGGTCAGGATCAAATCCGGGTCTTTAGTGCCGCAAATCAGCAACTCAACAGCTGTGCCACTGTGCGTCCATATGCCTTGTCTATCAAAGTGTCAATGACTGAATTTCAGTTTGCACTGACCCTAGCACAGGGGTTTCCAAATTTTTTCATCCCATTTACCCCCGGCAACTTTAGTAGCACATAACAATGTTATTTCACTTATTTATGAACAACTAATGATGAACAGATACAGGTATACCAGAACCAAACACAGTCAGTCAATGAGAAAAAATATGTACAAATCCAGAATCAACGAATTTATGCCCATGGGGATAAATTTACCCCAGGTTGGGAACCCTTGACCTAGCACCTCAGTAAATCAAATTGTTAAAAATTATTATTGATTTCATAGGTCATTAGCACTATACAGTAAGATACCATCAATTTTCCACATGCTTATTCCAAAGATTAGTTGAACAATTGATCAAATTGATTTCCTCAATACTATGTAGAGATCAGTCTGCTTCAGACTCCAGTCTTAACATAGAACATAGAAACATAGAAAGTAGGTGCGAGAGTAGACCACCAGGTCCGTCGAGCCCGCACCGCCATTCGCTCATGGCTGAACACTAAACAGACACACTTACCCACAAACAGTAGACACAAGACACAGAACACAAGACACTACCCTCCCCTTTATACCGCTATCACCCCTCTCCACCCCAAGAACCTCGTGATCTCCTGGGGGAGGCAAAAAACCGGATAAAAACCCAGGTCCAATTCGGGAAAAAAAATCCGGGAAATTCCTCTCCGACCCCAATCCAGGCGATCGACACTTGTCCAGGAGATCACTCAGGTCTTACTATACTAACCATACCTAGGTCCATATCCCTGCCCTCTCCCCGTAGCCCCTTATCCCCTTGGCAGCTAAAAAACCATCTATTTTAGACTTAAATATATTTAACGTTTCTGCTTCCACTGCTCCCTGGGGCAGTGAATTCCATAAATTAACCACCCTCTGGGTGAAGAAGTTCTTCCTCATCTCAGTTTTAAAAGAGCCCCCCCTTATTCTGCAACTATGTCCCCTAGTTCTAGTTTCCCCGATCATTGGGAACATCCTCAGTGCATCCACCCGATCAAGGCCCCTCACGATCTTATATGTTTCAATGAGATCGCCTCTCATTCTTCTAAACTCCAAAGAGTAGAGTTCCAGCCTACTTAACCTTTCCTCATATGTCAATCCCCTCATTGCAGGAATTAATCTTGTAAACCTTCGCTGCACTGCCTCCAGGGCTAGTACATCCTTTCTTAAGTATGGACCCCAGAACTGTACACAGTATTCCAAATGTGGTCTCACTAATACTGTGTACAGCTGCAGCAAGACCTCCGTGTTTTTATACTCAATCCCCCTAGCAATAAAGGCCAAAACTCCATTGGCCTTCCTGATTGCTTGCTGCACCTGCATACTAACTTTTAGTGATTCATGTACTAATACCCCTAGATCCCTTTGCGTTGCATTACAACGCAGCTCCTCCTCATTTAGAAAATAACTTGCCCTATCATTTTTTTTCCCAAAGTGAATGACTTCACATTTATTAGTATTAAATCTCATCTGCCAAGTTGTTGCCCACTCACCTAGCTTATCTATATCCTTTTGCAGACTCTTCCTATCCTCCTCATCCCCTACTTTTCCTCCCATTTTTGTATCGTCCGCAAATTTTGATATATTACACTTGGTTCCCTCCTCCAAATCATTTATATAAATTGTGAACAACTGGGGTCCCAGCACCGACCCTTGCGGAACCCCGCTAGTTACCGGTTGCCATCCCGAGTATGAACCATTTATCCCCACTCTCTGCTTCCTATTTGTTAGCCAATCCTCTACCCATGCTAATATATTACCCCCAATCCCATAATTTTTTATTTTTAGCAATAGTCTTGAATCAATTCCTTTGTTCTCCAGAACCATATTCTGGTAAAGGAGTGGTGAAACAGCAACATGCATACATTGAACTATTTTAGGCTAGAATACCAGTCTTGCATTTTCAGATACACACTAATGACAGTCCCAACATTCCCAACACTAAAGTGCCTGTCCCACTTGGCAATTTTTTTGGCGACTGCTGGCGTCATATTAGTGTCGCCAAAACGTTTTGAACATTTCAAAATCCAGCGGAGACAAAAAAAATGTTGCAACACTTGAAAAAACACCGCACATCATACGCAGCGTCACGCCGCATCATTACCGCATCGCGCCGCGTCATGCTGCAAATTTTTTGGTGACCTGAAATGTCAGTCAATGATGCCGACAGTCACTGAAAAAATCATCAAGTGGGACAGGTCCTTAAGACTCTTATTACTCTCAGCAGGCTCTGACTGGCAGACCACATCACTCTCATACATAACATCACTCTAACCCTCGCCCTCAATTCGCTAAATCAGTGGTTCTGCTTCTTCCTGCATACAGGCAGCAACAGAAGAAAGCACCCCAAGAGGTGAGGACTGTACAGAGCTGGTCGGGGCGGTGGCGGTGGAGGGGGGGGGGGGGGGGCTGGGGGCAGAGGAACATCTCCAGGTCTACTTGGAGTCTATAGAATGGGCAATGTTCAAAGACTCGTCAAAGGACCTGAATGAATATGCCAGAGTCGTTACAGACTTCATAAGGAAATGTGTGGAGGACTGCGTTCCAACAAAAACCTTCCGAGTGTTTCCTAACCAGAAGCCTTGGATGAACCATGAGATCTGCATTCTTCTGAAGGCAAGATCCCAGGCATTCAGGTCTGGCAATGCAGTCTATAAAAATGAAGTCCAGATACGACCTTGGTAAGGCCATCAAAAAGGCCAAAAGGGACTTCTGCTCTAAGCTGGAGGATGAGACGGATGTAGGCAACTGTGGCAGGGCTTGAATGCCATCACCTCCTACAAGGCAAAGTCAGGAGGCGGCTCAAATGACAGCGAAGCATCACTCCCTGATGAGCTCAATGCGTTCTACGCACAGTTCGATAAGGCCTTCCCGAGCCACTATTCGCCCTGATGGTGTTACGGTCATAGTCACAGAGGCTGACGTCAGTTCTGAACACTCGGAAAGCTCCTGGACCTGATGGTATACCCGGCCGTGTTCTAAAAACTTGTGCGGACCAACTGGCTGGAGTTTTTATGGACATTTTCAACCTCTCACTTCTGAGGTCTGAGGTTCCCAGCTGCTTTAAGAGAGCATCAATTATACCAGTGCCCAAGAAGAGCAAGGTGATGTGCCTCAATGACTATCAACCAGTGGCACTAACATCTGTGGTGTTGAAGTGCTTTGAGGGGTTGGTTATGGTGCACATCAACCCCTACCTCGACAAGAACCTCGACCAACTACAGTTCGCATACCGTCACAACAGGTCAACGGTAGATGCAATTTTGCTGGCTCTCCACTCCGCACTGGACAACGTGAACAATAAAAACACCTATGTCAGGCTGTTGTTTATAGACTACAACTCAGCTTTTAATACCATCATCCCTTCCAAGCTGGTTACCAAGCTCACGGAACTGGGCCTCTGCACATCCCTCTGCAATTGGATCCTCGACCTCCTCATCCACAGACCACAGTCTGTTTGAATTGGAGGAACCACTTCATCCTCAGTAACAATTAGTACGGGAGCACCTCAACCCCCTGCGTGCTCAGCCCCCTGCTGTACTCACTCTATACCCATGAATGCGTAGTCGGTCATAGTGTGAACTCCATCATTAAGTTCGCCGATGACACCACTGTGGTTAGACGAATCACAGATTGGGACGAGTCAGTTGCAGGAATCTTGATTTTTACCTTTTTATTCAAAAGATTAGTTATACAATGGATTAAGAGTATAGAAGTGAGATCGACCGACTGACCAAATGGTACCAAATGGTGCCAGAACAACAACCTGGCTCTCACCATCAGTAAGACCAAGGAAATGATTGTGGTCTTTTGTCGGGGAAGGATGAGGTCCCACAATCCTGTTTATATCAATGGGACGATGGTGGAGAGGGTCAATAACTTCAAATTCCTGGGCGTGCATATATCAGAAGATCTTTCCTGGACCCAGCACACCGATGCAATTGTAAAGAAGGCACATCAGCGACTCTACTTCCTGAGAAGATTACGGAGATTCGGCATGTCGAAAAGGATTCTCCTAAACTTCTTCAGGTGCACGTTGGGGAGCATACTGACTGGTTGCATCGTGGCCTGGTTCGGCTACTTGAACGCCCAGGAGCGAAAAAGACTACAAAAAATTGTGACCATTGCCCAGTCCATCACCGGCTTTGACCTCCACACCGTCGACGGGATCTATCGTAGTCGCTGCCTCAAAAAGGCAGCCAAAATCATCAAGGACCCACATCATCCTGGCCACACACTTATCTCACCACCCATCAGGAAGAAAGTACAGGAGCCTGAAGACTGTAACGTCCAGGTTCAGGAACAGCTACTTCCCCACAACCATCAGGCTATTAAACACAATGAATAAGCTATGAGCTCTGAATTGCAAAAGACTATATTATTATTTGTTATTTGCATTATATTTGTCACTTATTGAACTTTTTCTTTTTTCCCCCGTTATATACAATGTTTACATATTCACATATGCTGTTGTGCTCTTGACTTGAATCTTGACTCTTGACACCCAACTGGGCATCGTACACCGAGTTCCACACTGGAGAACAAAGGAATTGATTCAAGACTGGAGTATAAACCAGAGAGATCTCTGCATTCAATTGAGGAAATCAATTTAATCCATTGTATAACTAATCTTTTGAATAATAAGGTGGAAAATCAATCAAGATTCCTGCAACTGATTTATGCATTGATTCCTGGTGAAAAATGCATGATGTGAAACATTGACCCAAGCTGTAATGCTCCTTAGTCAAAAGCCTTGAATTTCAAACAAATTACATTGTTTATCTTGACAATTCATGGGTAACTCAGCACATTCCCCAGACTGAATTTGACTTTTATTCCTTTGAGCAGGAGAACAATGGCCGGCATTCAAAAGTCGTTAGTTATCAATTCTGGAATCTGTTTAATTTGGGAATGTATCCATCCTAGGAGGAGACACGTACATGCTTTTACATAAAGGTAAGATCAATGTCCCCAAGGAAATTAGTCTATGTTTTGTGAAGAATGATTGTTCATGTTCACTCCTGCAGCAATCGTGTTTTTGTTGCTCTGTGTGAACTGGAACTCCATTAAGATAAGATAAGACCCCATTATTTGCACCATAGATCCTCCTCCCATGATCTCTGATCCACTGATCCCCATAAAACCCTATTTTTCCTGATTCTGACACACCCTGACCTCAACCTCAACTCATCTGATTCTGCTGTTATGAAACTTCTGCATTTTCTATGGAAACCTTATTATCCACCCACCCCTCCACCTCTGCTCCCCACTGCACCCTTAAAGTTTCAAAAGCCACACCCTTCCCCTTCACACAGCCCTGATTGGGCTTAATCCTCACCATTCTCTTAGCTTGCAGACTTGACCCTATCCTGGATTTCCTTTCCAGATTCCATAGCATGCAAAGGAAAAAGTACAATGGTGATTCACTGTCTTGGTTGCCACTATAGCTTGCAGTAGTGGGTACTAAAGCATTACCATGTAACTATGTGGCTCATCTTTACCAGTGTACTACAATTTTGTTGTCAAATTCCATTTAAACACTTGGGTTAGTCACAAATGAAAGTCAGACAATTTTGCTAATATGCAGAAACAAAGAACTGCTGATGCTGGTTTATACCAAATATAGACACAAATTACTGCAGTAACTCACTTACTGGGTCAGTCAGCGTATCTGGAGAAGAATGATGGGTGATGTTTAGACTCAGGACCCTTCTTCTGAAGGGGTCCCGACCCGAAACGTCGCATATCCTTTTATTACAGTGATACTGCCTGACCCGCTGAGTCTGTGAATAAAGCTGCTAATATACTGCTTGGACTAATTTCCATGCCATGAGTTGTCCCAAACCACTGTGAGACATGGACCCATTATTCATGACAAGATTATAGCATTGATCTCTGTAGCAAGTAAAACCTTTTGTAAACACTCTGACAGAAAGAAATCATCTCTAGCTCAAGCAACACAGTAAATACCTAAGAGAGCAAAAGACTAATGTCCCAATAGGGGAGATTCCAACTTGTTTTATTTTAGTAAGATCACAGGTCGTAAATTTACTTTTTTGATATAACTACTGTCAAAACAATCATTCTGCATTTCAATAAAGTTACTTTACTTTCGAAGCATGTTTGAAAATGACTATCATTTCAGGATGAATTATTCTCTGGTTTACACATAAAAAGTACACACTTGGGTCCAATTTCTAGAATTCCATCGTCAGTTCTCCTCCTCATTGCAGTTATCTCCAAGCTTCAAATTGTACTTGATTATATGGGTCAATTATTTTTATACATCAAAATCTCGGTGAGGTCTTGTATATTCAGGTCAGTGGTCAATGCTGAATAAATAAACAGATCTGTCCAGTTGACAGGAAATTTATCTCACTTGAATGCTAGAGCATAATGAAGTCTATAATAGACGATTTCTAAGTCTATTTTGTGCGATAATTAACATAAGATAATTATGGTAATGGTTGGTCTGACTATTGAAGATAAATTATATCTATATTAACAATCAACAATCAATCATAATAAACACACTGAACTATATTGCAGAATTTTAATGAGATTTGTTTTTGCTCCTCGCCGCATTGTTGTTTCAGCATGTTAATGATTTGTGCTAACAGCCTCTGGACATGCTCAGCAATTGAAAATGATTTATGGGAAATGGTTATTTCATCTTGCCCTTCCACCTCTTTGGTCCAGGGTTCAAATCATGTGCAGATGGATAGGGATCAAAGGTTAGCTTCACTGACAGCTGCTGGCAGTTTGATATAAAACTTACTCATTTCCAAAGGGTCCACTCGAGAAAGTAAAATAACTGCTTTCACAGTTCAGAAATGTCAGGAAAAATAAAATCCAAGCAGGTTCATTACTTTAAATATTTGATAGCTCTGTTCTGCACAGAGTAATCTTATTTCATCAGAAGAACCGGGGATGTCAGGACTTTCATATGAAGAAAGACTGGATAGACTCGGCTTGTACATGCTAGAATTTAGAAGATTGAGGGAGGATCTTATAGAAACTTACAAAATTCTTAAAGGGTTGGACAGGCTAGATGCAGGAAGATTGTTCCCGATGTTGGGGAAGTCCAGAACAAGGGGTCACAGTTTAAGGATAAGGGGGAAATCATTTAGGACCGAGATGAGAAAAACATTTTTCACACAGAGAGTGGTGAATCTCTGGAATTCTCTGCCACAGAAGGTGGTTGAGGCCAGTTCATTGGCTATATTTAAGAGGGAGTTAGATGTGGCCCTTGTGGCTAAAGGGATCAGGGGGTATGGAGAGAAGGCAGGTACAGGATACTGTGTTGGATGATCAACCATGATCATATTGAATGGTGGTGCAGGCTCGAAGGGCCGAATGGCCTACTCCTGCACCTATTTTCTATGTTTCTATGAACAGTCATTTAAATAATGGTATACTGACTGATTGCTCTGACAATACTGCCAGTCTCAATAAAGATTAGTTTGCTTGAACATTAAAGTTAATTTCCGGATGTTGGAACAAAAATCAGAAAACAAAACTTCCGAATGAATGTTCTAAGTGTCTGAGATATACTTATCACAGTTTCGTTTTCTGAATTTTTTCTGATCATTAAGACAGCCATTTGAGAAATCAGTGGGGAAAGTTTTCTTATTGTCCTCAAAAAGTCCCCTAATTTGAGGAAGGATATTCTTGCTATTGAGGGAGTGCAGCGTAGGTTTACAAGGTTAATTCCCAGGATGGCGGGACTGTCATATCCTGAGAGAATGGAGCAGCTGGGCTTGTACACTCTGGAGTTTAGAAGGATGAGAGGGCATCTCATTAAAAAATATAAGATTGTTAAGGGTTTGGACACGCTAGAGGCAGGAAACATGTGCCCGATGTTGGGGGAGTCCATATCCAGGGGCAACAGTTTAAGAATAAGGAGTAAGCCATTTAGAACGGAGACGAGGAAACACTTATTCTCACAGAGAGTGGTGAGTCTGTGGAATTCTCTGCCTCAGAGGGCAGTGGAGGCAGATTATCTGAATGCTTTCAAGAGAGAGCTAGATAGGGCTCTTAAAAATAGCGGAGTCATGGGATATGGGGAGGAGGCGGGAACGGGGTACTGATTGGGGATGATCAGCCATGATCACATTGAATGACTGTGTTGGCTCGAAGGGCCGAATGGCCCATTCCTGCACCTATTGTCTATTGTCTATTGTCTATTGATAACCATTTAAGTTTACAGTGGGGAAAGTTTTATTTTTTACATATTTGTATTATTCTTGGCATCAACACTTCCGAAGGTTTTGAGACTTCTTAGCTTCTTGCTTTAAAAGAACCAGGAGATTATTTGCTTTATTTCATAATTAACAACCTGCAAATGAAATCATTATGATATGGATCTATATTAAATATTATTTCAGGAAATGTAATTTCATGAGCAAATTGTTAATCAAGAAGAAAAATTACATTGTACATAAAATCATCCTCTCATTTAGATTTATTCGAGAAGTTCAAAGTCCACAGCTGGTGAGTGAATATTTAATTTGTCTGAGTCGTTCTGGACTTGGCCCTTTGCCTGGTATTGCTGCCCATGATCCCCACACATCATGCCTCGTCTGGGGTGGGAGCTGAGGAGTGACAGTAGAAGCCCTCGACATCATCGAGCCAGGCACTGAGGTACAATTGCTAACTAAACCTTGGGCGGTGTGATGCCATCAGAATGCCCAAGTAGAGTCTAACAGAAGGCATAGCTGTGGGCACTTAAATATATATTTTTTAAATCCCTGACATTTAAAATGCCACAGAAGGCAGTGGAGAACAATTCAGTGGCTGTTTTCAAGAAAGAGTTAGATATTTCTCTTAGGGCTAACGGAATCAAGGGATAAGGAGGAAAAGCAGGAATGGGGTACTGATTTTGGATGATCAGCCATGATCATATTGAATGGCGGTCCTGGCTCAAAGAGCCAAAATGCCTACTCCTGCATGTACCTATTTTCTATGTTTCTATGTCTATGTTTCTAAAATCTATTAAAATTGAAGAAAATAATCATAATAGCTAAAATGTATGATCTTTTGGAATATAGTTGTCAACACACTTAGAAATGATTAAAATTAGTTTAGTTTGGTTTAGAGATACAGTGCGGAAACAGGCCCTTCGGCCCACCGAACCTGCCCCAAACAGAGATCACCACACACATTAACACTGTCCTATACACACTAGAGATGATTTACACATACAACAAGCCAATTTACCTACAAACCTGTAACTCTTTGGAGTGTGGGAGGAAACCAAAGATCTCAGAGAAAACCCATGCGGTCACGGGGAGAACGTACAAACTCCGTACTGACAGCACCCGTAGTTGGGATCGTACCCGTGTCTCCGGTGCTGCAAGAGCAGTAAGGCAGCAAATCTACTTCCATACATGGACAAAAATGAAAAAGGAAACCTTCCTTTTATATTTGTCCTCCTACTTGGAAGCCCTAATAACATCCATAGAGTTTCAAGCCTTCAGCCAGGTTTAAACTGACAGGAAATGAGTGGCGATTCCCTCACAGAACGCTAAGGAGAATTGGATCTGCCCTCATCTTCCATGTGGAGTCTAGAGATTTAATGTAATGACAGATGGACCACTGCCCATTATCTTTGGCATAAGCAGGTTTTCAAGACTCAATGAAGTGTAACTGGATGAACACTGGTCATACATCAGTAGGCCTCTGATTGCAGCAGTCAACTCAAGCCATCAAAATCTACCCCAGTATTTATGACAAAGCATCATTGCCACAGAGGAAATGCACACCATCTCCTTTGTTACTAGTCAGGTTCTGAGGAACCAGTAGAGTGCCAAGCATTATTCGTAACACATCCTCGATTCATGTATGGAAGGGCTGACACCTTGTGGAGATCCACTTTGTTAGGTTGAATTCCCCGTAAAGCAGATGAGCTTGTAACCCGAGCAAAGTTTCACTGAGGTATAGCTCCAGATTTCCACCAAATCGGTTTTGTAAAAGGAGTAAGAAAAACACGATGTTCTTTCTGCTTCCACATTGAAGAACTTTACACCGATGAACCATTTCTGAAGCATTGTCACTTCTGGAAAATTCCAGAAGCGGTTGCAAATATGAGCTCATCAAGGTTCACAAATGGTATTGAGCTAAATGACATGGTCATCTTTTTCAATCACGTGATATTTACATCTAGGATTAGGAGGGGGCACTAAATATTGGGCAGAATATGATACAATATTTCCACCTCATTTTAAATAATGCCAGGAGATCTTTAGTATCCCTCCCAGAGGCAATAAATGGTTTGTTTTGACTTATCAGATGCAACATGGTAACTTTGAACCAGCAGTCATTTCTAAGACCACAGATCCAGCTACAATGGGGTTGAATTGCTTTGATCTACAGGTGCTGTATAACATCACTGACCATTAACGTAATGTTCCAGAGAAGAAAGCACATGGTTGACATGATTTTGCCTCCCATCAAATGAAATTCCAACTCTTCTCATTCCTACCGCCCTGATGTTCACTTCTCAATACATTGCGTTTTGCATCCTCACACCTGCTCTGCATGAATATAGGAAACAGGAGGAATGTTACCATGTCTGATTAGGAATTTAAAACAGATTTAAACTACTTCACTAGAACCAAAAAAACTGATGCATGGATAAATATTTTAAAGCTGCATGAGCCATGAAAATGTTGATTGAGTTCACCTTGCACATTGTACTAATGCATCCCCAGGACACAAACTATTAAGAGTTCACCAGTTTAAGTCAAAGTCATACAGTCCACCTCAATGGTGACCCTCGGACTATCTTTAGGACTTTACTTGATTTTATCTTGCACAAAACATTATTCCCTTTATCATGTCGAGTATCTGTACACTGTGGATGGCTCGATCATAATCATGTATTGTCTTTCTGCTGACTGGTTAGCACGCAACTAAAGCTTTTCACTGTACCTCGGTACACATGACAGTAAACTAAACTCAAAATCAAACCCACTGAAACAAGTCTTTCAGCCCATCTTATCCATCCAAGATGCCCTGTCTAAACCAATCCCATTTGCCCGTGTTTAGCCCATATCCCTCTAAATCACTCCTATCCATATACCTGTTTCATTGATAGACCTTTGAACATTCTATCTAGTTCTGTATACACTTTTTATTATTATTTTCGAAAATTTTGACCTATTCCCAATGTAATTGTATGCCAGTCACTGATTTCAGGAAGAAAATGTTTAAATTTTTTATGGATATTTTTGAAATGCATTCATCATACTGAATTGCTCCTGATATGTTAAAATGGAAGCAATTTTTCATTTTATTTTAAAATGTCAGGTGAAGAAAAGAGAGTGGAGCTGGTCATGCAAAATAATGTAATTATAATATTGCATTATTAGATATTCATTACATTCTTCAAATTGTCAATCATGTAGAAGTAGAAGGCAAGACATTTTATGGTCAATAAATCACCGTAAAACCCATAAACAAATGGAGTTCTTTATTTATTTCCATTGAAGAAGTGGTGGTCCATACATGTGCTGTCTCACCCTTCCCATTTAATGCTTGCTGATTAGGGAACAGTTAGTGTAATTTTATAATGCCTCTGATAATTTAATGACGTTAAGAGTTCAAGAGTGTCAGGAGTGTTTAATTGTCCTGGATTGGGACAATGAAATCCTTACCTGCTTCAGCTTTGCATGCACATTTCACACAACAGCACTACAAATGTATTTGCCATCAATTATTAGATATTATCAGATATTATCAGGTATAGCAAATCAAAGTATGTAGTGAGACCTTGCTAATGCAAAGTCCATGGTGGTTCATTGCTGAGGTAGGGTTATGGCTAAAGTTGTGCAAGATGATTGAAGAGCTTGAAGGCTGCTGGTAGAAGTTGTTCCTGAATGTGTAGTTAATGGTTCTCAGGTTCCATAGCGTTTCCCTGATGGTAGCTGTATGATGAGATTGTGGCCAAGGTGGTGTGAGTCTTTGGTGATATTAGGTGCCTTCATGAGGCAGTGCTTCTTGTAGATTCCTTCAATGGTATGGTGGTCAATACCTATGATGAATCAAGCAATGTTCAGCACTTTCTGCAGCCTCCTTCATTCTCGGACATTTGAGGTGAATCATGTCCTTGAATCAGGCCATGATGCAATTAGGTGTTATGCCCTTCACTACACAACTGTCGAGGAGCCATGGAGTATTCAACAACATACCAAATCTTTTCAATTATCTGAGGAAATGGAGATGTTGGTGAGCTTTCTTTGTGATTACATCAATATTCTGGGCTCTGGACTGATCTTCAGAGATATGTATGAAGCAGATGACTTTCTCCACCACTATTACACTGATGAAGAAAGGTTTGCGGTCCCTCAGGTTTCCCTTCCTGAAGTTAACAATCAACTCCTTGGCTTGCTAAAACTGAGAGTAAGATTGTTAATAATAATAATAATAATAATAACTTTATTTATAAAGCACTTTAAACAACTACAGTTGCCACAGTTGTTCTGGCACAACTCATCCAGATTATTGATCTTGCACCTGCATTAACTCATTATTACCCATTATTCATCCAACGATGATAGTATCATGGACACATTTAAAGATGGCGTTTGAGCTATATCTGGCTATACAGTGATGGATATAAAGAGAATACAGTAGGGAGCTGAGCATACAGTGCTGAGGTGGTCCTGTGCTGAAGGTCGGCAAGTTGTTGCTGCTAATTTGTCCACACTCTGCCATTACAGAGGCAAATTCTTGGAACAATTTGAATGTTTAGTTTTAGTCACCCTACTATAGGAAACATGCCATTAAGCTGGAAAGATTGCAACAAAACCATTTACTGGGATGCCGCCAGGTGTCATAGACCTCCATGCTATAGTGAGAGTTTGGGCAGACTAGGACTTTATTCCTTGAAGCGTTGAAGACTGAGGGGTGATCTTATAAAGATTTAGGGGAATCAAAAACTCAAAGGTATAGAATAATTGAGATGGGAAAGTTTTATTAGGAACCTGAGGGGAGCATTTTTTTCACAGGAAGGTGGTATGTATATGGAACGAGCTGCAAGGCAGGTAGAGTAACAGCATTTAAAATACATTAGGACAGATACGTGAATATGAAAGATTTCAAGAAATGCAAGTCAAACAAGGGCAAATTAGACTAGCTTAAATGGGCATCTTCATCTGCATTTATGAGTATATCTCTACGATTCAAGGAACTGCGTTATAGTGAGAGGTTTGGAAGGCTAGGACCTTACTGCTTGGAGCACAGGAGACTGAGGAGTGATCTGACAGAGATTATGAACCATTTCTGGTTCATTCAATAGATAATTGACAATAGACAATAGGTGCAGGAGTAGGCCATTCGACCCTTCGAGCCAGCACCTCCATTCCATGTGATCATGGCTGATCATCCCCGATCAGTACCCCGTTCCTGCTTTCTCCCCAATGACTCCGCTATTTTTAAGAGCCCAATCTAGCTCTCTCTTGAAAGCACCCAGAGAACCTGCCTCCACCGCCCCCTGAGGCAGAGAATTCCACGGACTCTGTGAGAAAGAGTGTTTTCTCGTCTCCGTTCTAAATGGCTTACTCCTTATTCTTAAACTGTGGTCCCTGGTGGTTCTGAACTCCCCCAACATCGGGAACATGTTTCCTGCCTCTAGCGTGTCCAAACCCTAAACAATCTTATATGATTCAATGAGATCCCCTCTCATCCTTCTAAACTCCAGAGTGTATAAGCCCAGCTGTTCGATTCTCTCAGCATATGACAGTCCCGCCATCCCGGGAATTAACCTTGTAAACCTACACTGCATTCCCTCAATAGCAAGAATATCCTTCCTCAAATTAGGGGACCAAAACTGTACACAATACTCCAGGTGTGATCTCACTAGGGCTCTGTACAACTGCAGAAGAACATCTTATTATAAAGGCCAACATGCCATTCGCTTTCTTCACTGCCTGCTGTACCTGCATGCTTACTTTCATAGGCTGATGTACAAGGACCCCCAGATCCCATTGTACTTCCCTTTTTCCCAACTTGACGCCATATAGATAGTAATCTGCCTTCCTGTTTTTGCTACCAAAGTGGTTAACCTCACATTTATCTGCATTAAACTTCACCTGCCATGCATCTGCCCACTCCCCCAGTCTGTCCAAGTCACCCTGCATTCACATAGCATCCTCCTCACAGTTCACACTGCCACCCAGCTTTGTGTCATCTGCAAATTTGCTAATGTTACTTTGAATCCTTTCATCCAAATCATTGATGTATATTGTAAATAGCTGCGATCCCAGCACCGAGCCATGCGGTACCCCACTAGTCACTGCCTGCCATTCTGAAAGGGACCTGTTAATCCCTACTCTTTGTTTCCTGTCTGCCAACCACTTCTCTACCCATGTCAGCACTCTACCCCCAATACCATGTGCCCTAATTTTGCCCACTAACCTCCTATGTGGGACCTTATCAAATGCTTTCTGAAAGTCCAGGTACATTACATCCACTGGCTCTCCTTTGTCCATTTTCCTAGTTACATCTTCAAAAAATTCCAGAAGATTAGTCAAGCATGATTTCCCCTTCGTAAATCCATGCTGACTCGGACCGATCCTGTTACTGCTATTCAAATGATCGGCTATCTCATCTTTCATAATTGATTCCAGCATCTTCCCCACCACCGATGTCAGGCTAACTGGTCTATAATTCCCTGTTTTCTCTCTCCCGCCTTTCTTAAAAAGTGGGATAACATTAGCTACCTTCCAATCCACAGGAGCTGATCCTGAGTCAATAGAACATTGGAAAATTATCACCAATGCATCCACAATTTCTAGAGCCACTTCCTTAAGTACCCTGGGATGCAGACCATCAGGCCCTGGGGGTTTATGAGCCCCATCAGTCTATCCTACACCATTTCCTGCCTAATGTGGATTTCCTTCAGTTCCTCCGTCACCCCAGATCCTCAGGCCACTACTATATCAGGAAGATTGTTTGTGTCCTCCTTAGTGAAGACAGATCCAAAGTACCTGTTCAACTCATCTGCTATTTCCGTGTTCCCCATAATAAATTCACCTTTTTTGGTCTTCAAGGGTCCAACTTTGGTCTTAACTATTTTTTTCCTCTTCACATACCTAAAGAAGCTTTTAATATCCTGCTTTATATTCTTGGCTAGCTTACCTTCGTACCTCATCTTTTCTTCCCGTATTGTCTTTTTGGTTATCTTCTGTTGTTCTTTAAACATTACCCAATCCTCTTGCTTCCTGCTCATCTTTGCTACATTGTACTTCTTCGCTTTAATTTTTATACTGTCCCTGATGTCCCTTGTCAGCCATGGTCATCCCTTACTCCCCTTGGAATCTTTCTTCCTCCTAGGAATGAACTGATCCTGCACCTTCTGTATTATTCCTAGAAACACCTGCCATTTTTGTTCCACTGTCATCCCTGCTAGTGTATCTTTCCAGTCAACTGTGGCCAGCTCCTCCTTCATGGCCCCATAGTCCCCTTTATTCAACTGCAACACTGACACCTCCGATCTACCCTTCTCCCTCTCCAATTGTAGATTAAACCTGAACATGTTATGGTCACTGCCTTCTAATGGCTCCTTAACCTCAAGGTCCTTTATCAAATCGGGTTAATTACATAACACTAAACTTTCACTTTTACCTTATCCAATAGTGAGTCCTTCAGTGTTGGTCTTTTTATTTGTTGGATTAGAAAGAACTCCTCTATGCATTGTAGGAACTCTGTTCCCTTATCATCTTTACTTACCTCTTCAGTCTATGTAACGCCAGCTAGTTGAAATATCCTGTGACCAATATCCCATTTGGTGTTACTTATCAGTGTATTTCTTTCTTCACCTCCCTTATACTATTAAATGAACTATGGAATGTGTATATTACTGTTGTTAATACTTTTTCAATCTTTTATCTCGATCCCTCTGGATTCTATTTTTTTGTCTTCTTTATAGCTGCCCCTCTTTATTTGTACCTCATTAAAAGTGGTCATCCCTTTTGATCCACTTCCTCTCTCTTCGTTAGTTGTTTAATTTATGAATCTGATTTTTTTAATAATCATGTCTCCCTAATCCCTGCTTTGTCCAGTTCCTATAATGTATGTTTGCCTTCAGCTTTCTGGGTTTATTGCAGACACTTTGTACTTTGCCGTACGGGCTTGTTATAATTTTAGTAGGATATAATTTTAGCATTTTAATAGGACTTCACTTAATTTATGTTTGCCCATCTTTTCAGACTTGTGTTCTATGTGTTCCATTGCTGTCAAAGTCTTCCTTTTATTCTTCTCTATGCTTTCTTTTCCTTTTTGTTTATATGTAAGTTTTGAACATTTCTCACATTTCCCTTGTTCCTTTTTTGGTAATTCCTAAGAAATAATTACAACTTTAAATCAACTTTGACAACAAATAAATGTTTCTTGTATAACTATTCTTTTACAATAGTTGTCCCTTTTAAGAATATTGGTATTCTTGTGATCACACCAATAAGAAATGAATGTAACCAACCATTAACTGATGTATTTCATGTCCTGGTGTATTTTGTGAGTCAAGTGTTGTTCATTAACACTCACAATGCACATCAGTTACAGAGTGGAAAGGACACTCTTGGAGGTCTCCTCAATGTTGGCCAATGCTTGTTTTATTTTTATGCTTGTTTGAGTACTTCTGATATTTAAACTGAGCTTACATTTCCATAATAGCAAGACTGAAATGCTTTATGACTGTTGAAACGCTCACATGTCTGACGGTGAAACGACCATTGAATTATATCCTCTCAGAACATTTCATCAAATTATATTAAATACAATGTAAATTGGCCACATTTAACCACCTGCGAGGGAGATTATGGTGACTGGCTGAAACTGACTCTACCTCTCTGTTATCTCATCTTCCAGACTTCTTGTGGTGAATATGTTGTCGTCTACAATAAGCAGTAAGGTTAAGGCATGCACAATGCTACTGTCTGAAAGACTCTATGATGTAAATAAGGCTTAACAAGTATTATAATTGGCTATGAATTGCCTACGGTATGAATTGGCAACAGCACTTCATCCTCAGTAACCATAAGCACACAGGCACTTCAAGGCTGAGTACTCAGCCCCCTGCTCTATTCACTATGTTCCCATGACTGTGTAGCCGAACAGTTCCATCTTCATCATAAATTTGCAGACAACACCACCATTGTTAGACAAATTATAGATAATGATAAGTCAGACTATCGATCGAGAGATTGATCACTTGACTGAATGATGCCAGAACAATATCCTTGCTCTCATTGTTAGTAAAACCAAGGAACTGATCGGTGACTTTAGAAGAGGAAGGCAGAACACCCATAAACCTGTCTTCATCTACATGTCGGTGGTGGACATTGGATTGGAGAGAATCAAAACCTTTGTTTCTTGGTGTGTGCATATCTCTTAAGACCCAGCGCATTTATGCTCTCATGGTTTAATTGAGCCCAAAGCTGCCTTTGGGCCTCCTCATAGAAACATAGAAACATAGAAACATAGAAAATAGGTGCAGGAGTAGGCCATTCGGAACTTCGAGCCTGCACCGCCATTCAATACGATCATGGCTGATCATCCAACTCAGTATCTTGTACCTGCCTTCTCCCCATACCCCCTGATCCCTTTAGCCACAAGGGCTACATCTAATTCCCTCTTAAATATAGCCAATGAACTGGCCTCAACTACTTTCTGTCGCAGAGAATTCCACAGATTCACCACTCTCTGTGTGAATTTTTTTTTCTCATCTCTGCCCTAAAAGACTTCCCATTATCCTTAAACTGTGACCCCTTGTTCTGGACTTCCCCAACATCGGGAACAATCTTCTTGCATCTAGCCTGTCCAACCCCTTAAGAAATTTCTATAAGATCCCCCCTCAATCTTCTAAATTCTAGCGAGTACAAGCCGAGTCTATCCAGTCTTTTTTCCTATGAAAGTCCTGCCATCCCAGGAATCAGTCTGGTGAAACTTCTCTGTATTCCTTCTATGGCAAGAATGTCTTTCCTCAGATTAGGAGACCAAAACTGTATGCAATACTCCAGGTGTGGTCTCACCAAGGCCCTGTACAACTGTAGTAGAACCTCCCTGCTCCTATACACAAATCCTTTTGCAATGAATGCTAACATTCGCTTTCTTCACTGCCTGATGCCCCTGCATGCCTACTTTCAATGACTGGTGTACCATGACACCCAGGTCTCGTTGCATCACTCCTTTTCCTAATCGGCCACCATTCAGATAATAGGCTGCTTTCCTGTTCTTTCCACCAAAGTGGATAACCTCACATTTATCCACATTATACTGCAACTGCCATGCATTTGCCCACTCACCCAACCTATCCAAGTCACCTTGCAGCCTCCTAGCATCCTCCTCACAGCTAACACTGCCCCCCAGCTTCGTGTCATCTGCAAACTTGGAGATGATGCATTCAATTCCCTCGTCCAAATCATTAATATATATTGTAAATAGCTGAGGTCACAGCACTGAGCATTGCGGTACCCCACTAATCACTGCCTGCCATTCATAAAAGGACCCGTTTACTCCTACTCTTTGCTTCCTGTCTGCCAGCCAGTTCTCTATCCACATCAATACTGAACCCCCAATACCGTGTTCTTTTAATTTGCATACTACTCTCTTCTGTGGGACCTTGTCGAAAGCCTTCTGAAAGTCCAGATATAACACATCCACTGGTTCTCCCTTATCCACTCTACTAGTTACATTCTCGAAAAATTCTGTAAGAATCGTCAGACATGAATTGTCTTTCATAAATCCATGCTGACTTTGTCCAATGATTTTACCACTTTCCAAATGTGCTGCTTTCCCATCTTTAATAGCAGACTCTAGCATTTTCCCCACTACCGATGTTAGACTAACTGGTCTGTAATTCCCCGTTTTTCTCTCTACCTCCCTTTTTAAAATGTGGGGTTACATTAGCTACCCTCCAATCCTCAGGAACTACTCCAGAATTGAAAAATTATCACTAATGCATCCATTTCTGGGGCTACTTCCTTAAGCACTCTGGGATACAGCCTATCTGGCCCTGGGGATTTATCGGCCTTTAATCCATTCAATTTACCTAACACCACTTCCCGACTAACCTGGATTTCACTCAGTTCCTCCATCTCATTTGACCCCCGGTCCCCTGCTATTTCCGGCAGATTATTTGTGTCTCATTAGTGAAGACAGAACCAAAGTAGTTATTCAATTGGTCTTCCATGTCCTTGTTCCCCATGATCAATTCACCTGTTTCTGACTGCAAGGGATTTACATTTGTTTTAACTAATCTTTTTCTCTTCACATATCTATAAATGTTTTTGCAGTCAGTTTTTATGTTCCCTGCCAATTAAGCCCTTTGTCCTCCATTGCTGGACTGAATTTCTCCAAGTCCTCTGGTAGGCTGCTTTTTCTGGCTACTTTGTATGCTACATCTTTTGTTTTGATACTATCCCTGATTTCCCTTGTTATCCACAGATCGAATAGTTTCGAATAGTTTCTTTATTGTCATTGTAACATGAACCATGTACAACGAAATTGTAAAATGTCAGCCAGTCAGTGCACCATTCAAACATTTCTAAAAGCTAACGATACATACAAGGTAAAATATTTAAAAAGATAAACAACTAAAATAAATATCATAAAAATAGCACGCATAAACACCCAGCCCTACATCCTTCTGTCGATTTCATGTATGTATGTATCGCCCCTGCGTTCCTTGGCGGCTACATTTAGTGCCTTTATAGCAGTGGGGTAAAAACTGTTTTTAAGTCTGTTTGTCCTTGTCCTTGTAGATCTGTACCGTCTGCCTGAGTGGGAAATGTCCTTTATAATACTCTGGGATTTTTTGATGCAGCGGGAACTGTGTAAGTCCTCCAAGGTAAGGAGAGGGCATCCGACAATCCTCTGGGCGTTGTCAATGGCCCTCTGGAGCGCTTTCCTCTGAGCCGCTGTGCAGCTGGTGTACCATACGCATACACAGTATGTTAGGAGGCTCTCAATGGAGCACCGATAAAAGGACAGCAGCAGTCTCTGAGTGATGTTATTCTTCCTGAGCACCCTCAGGAAGTGCAGTCTCTGCTGGACCTTTTTCAGCAGCGCAGAGGTGTTTACGCTCCACGTCAGGTCCTCCTCAATATGGATTCCCAGGAAGCGGAAATCCGCCACCCTCTCCACACAGTCCCCTCTGATAACTAATGGTACCATGTCCGTTTTATTCTTCCTGAAGTCTATTATTATCTCCTTGGTCTTTAAGGTGCTAAGGAGCAGGTTATTTTCTCCACACCACACTGTCAGCTGCTCCACCTCATCCCGGTAGGCGTACTCGTCCCCCCCGGAGATGAGTCCCACCACCGTAGTGTCATCCGCAAATTTGACAATGGTGTTGCTGTGGTGGGCGGGGATGCAGTCATGTGTGTAGATGGTGTAGAGCAGGGGGCTCAGCACGCAGCCCTGTGGAGAGCCGGTACTGAGGCTGAGGGCCGTGGATGTGTGATGGCCCACTCTGACTCTCTGGCTGCGACCCGACAGGAAGCTATTTATCCACATGCAGGTGGAGTGTGGAAGTCCCAAGTCCCCCAGTTTGTCCACCAGTTTGTGGGGAAGGATGGTATTAAAGGCAGAGCTGTAGTCCACAAAGAGCATCCACACGTAGCTCCCCCGCTGCTCCAGGTGGGACAGTGCAGCATGGAGAGCTGTGGCTACAGCGTCCTCTGTAGATCTATTCGCTCTGTACGCAAACTGGTGGGGGTCAAAGCTTCGGGGCAGGAGTGATGTGATGTGACCCCGGACCAGTTTTTCAAAACACTTCATCACCACTGGTGTGAGTGCGACTGGCCGGTAGTCGTTGAGGCTGGAAATGTGGGGTTTTTTGGGCAAGGGGACTATGGTTGCGGACTTCAGACAGGGTGGAACAGTGGACTGGGCCAGAGACTGGTTGAAAATCCTCGTACAGACTCCAGCCAGCTGGTCAGCGCAGTCCTTCAGCACGCGTCCAGAGACGCCGTCGGGTCCAGTAGCCTTCCTTGGATTGATGGCCTGCAGCGTGCGCCTCACCTCATGCTCCTCTATCTTGAGGGTTAGGCTGCTGTGGACCATGTGGTGTGATGTGGCTGTCTCGGGTGGCTCCACTTCAAAGCGAGCAAAGAAGAGGTTCAGCTCCTCTGCCAACGAGGCGTCACCTTCAGCAGCTCCAAGGTTGGTCTTGTAGTTGGTGAGGTACTGGATCCCCTGCCACACCTGCCTGCTGTTGTTGCTGTCCAGGTGGTCCTCTATCTTCCTCCTGTAGTCTGATTTGGCCTCTCTGATGCCTCTCTTCAGGTTAGCTCGGGCCGTGCTGTATAAAGCCCTATCGCCAGACCTAAAAGCGGTGTTCCTCTCTTTTAACAGCTGTACTACCTCCCCTGATTTATTATTTTGCCAATCTGGGATGAACAATTGTTGTAGCTCATCCATGCAGCCTTTAAATGCCTTCCATTGCATATCTACCGTCAACCCTTTAAGTATCAATTGCCAGTCTATCTTGGCCAATTCACCTCTCATACCCTCAAAGTTACCTTTCTTTAAGTTCAGAACCCTTGTTTCTGAATTAACAATGTCACTCTCCATCCTAATGAAGAACTCAACCATATTATGGTCACTCTTGCCCAAGGGGCCACGCACAACAAGACTTCTAACTAACCCTTCCTCATTACTCAATACCAAGTCTAGATAGCCTGCTCTCTCGTTGGTTCCTCTACATGTCGGTTTAGATAACTATCCCGCATACATTCCAAGAAATCCTCTTCCTCAGCACCCCTGCCAATTTGATTCACCCAATCTATATGTAGATTGAAGTTACCCATTATAACTGTTTTACCTTTGTTGCACGCATTTCTAATTTCCTGTTTGATGCCATCCATTACTCCACTACTACTGTTAGGTGGCCTGTACACAACTGCCACTAGCGTTTTCTGCCCCTTAGTGTTTCGCAGCTCTACCCATATCGATTCCACATCATCCAAGCTAATGTCCTTCCTTTCTATTGCGTTAATCTCCTCTCTAACCAGCAACACTACCCCACCTCCTTTTCCTTTCTGTCTATCCCTCTTGAATATTGAATATCCCTGGATGTTGAGCTCCCAGCCTTGATCACCCTGGAGCCATGTCTCTGTGATCCCAACTATATCATATTCATTAATAACTATCTGCACATTCAACTCATCCACCTTATTACGAATGCTCCTTGCATTGAGACATAAAGCCTTCAGGCTTGTTTTTACAGCACTCTTACCCCTTTTTGATTTTTGCCCTGGATTTGTCTGTCTGCCACTTTTACTTTTCTCCTTGCTTCTACCCTCATTTTACACCCATCTGTCTCTCTGCTCATGCTCCCATCCCCCTGCCACATTAGTTTATACCCTCCCCAACAGCACTAGCAAACACTCCCCCAAGGACATTGGTTCCATTCCATAGCCAAACGAAGAGGAATGTTGGAGATGGGTGAAGGGGTCGTCAAGGTGGTGAGGACTGGATGGTTCTGGGGAATTGCTTTGCTAGATTGTAGAATCCACCTAATGTGTGATCAAAATAGAGGTAATTATGCATTCATGCAGCCGAAGGTTGTTTATTCCAGTTTCATGACTAACCAGAATGGGGTTTGGAGGAGGAGGGGTGGACATGTCACCCATCATCTATCACCCATCGCCAATTCAATGTAATCAGATCCTGCACACAAACCCTGTCACAGCCGCCAAAGTCCATCCCATCCTCCTGTTTAGAGTGAAAAGCCAAACAAATGCGTCTAGGGCTGGACATGGTCATATTTTGGAGACCCTGGATTCAAAATATAGCTATAGAAACCAAGGAGCTAACATCCTATTCCAGCAAGGAGGGTGAATTTAAACTAACAAAAGAGGCATAGGGAGCATTTGAGAACTTGAAAAGATCTTTGATGCAAGCCCCGGCATTGGGAAGGCCATTATATGATCGTCCTTTCCAGCTGTATTGTACAATTCTATCTGATTGTGCCACTTCGGTATTAACGCAAAAGCATGGGGATAGACATAGACCCGTTGCATATTACTCCTCTAAATTAGACCCAGTTGCTAGGGGACATCCTCTTTGTGCTCAAATCTTAACTGCAATCTACAATAGTTTACAATCGGCTGCTAATTTGACGCTCCAGCAGGAAATTGTGTTGAACAGTTTACATTCTGTATCAGCATTGTTGGGGCAGCTTCAAACCCAGCATTTGACAATGGCCCGCCAAAATAAGTATGAGATCCAGCTGTTAAACAATCTAAAATTGCAGTTTAAACACTGTACATTAATTAACCCAGCCTCTTTTCTTATTTCACCAACAGAAGAGTGAGCAGGAGCAGGACACAACTGTTTATTTGTTATAGGGAAGGAAACATCAGTCAGAGAGGACATGAAGGATATTCTCATGGACACTGACAGCACATTCCATGTGGATGGTAGTGCATCCATTGGACCGCGGGGAGGGAGGTTGTCTTGGTATGCAATTATTAACCAAAGACGGAGATTGTAGAAGCAGCTGCTTTTGAATCACCCTATTCAGCACAACAAGCTGCATTATTCACTTTAATTAGGGCTTGTATAGAAACATAGAAACATAGAAAATAGGAGCAGGAGTAGGCCATTCGGCCCTTTGAGCCTGCATCGCCATTCGATATGATCATGGCTGATCATCCAACTCAGTATCCCATCCCTGCCTTCTCTCCATAACCCCTGATCCCTTTAGCCACAAGGGCCACATCTAACTCCCTCTTAAATATAGCCAATGAACTGGCCTCAACTACCTTCTGTGGCAGAGAGTTCCAGAGATTCACCACTCTCTGTGTGAAACATGTTTTTCTCATCTTGGTCCTAAAGGATTTCCCCTTTATCCATAAACTGTGACCCCTAGTTCTGGGCTTCCCCAACATCGGGAATAATCTTCCTGCATCTAGCCTGTCCAACCCCTTAAGAATGTTGTAAGTTTCTATAAGATCCCCCCTCAATTTTCTGAATTCCAGCATATACAAGCCGAGTCTATCCAGTCTTTCTTCATATGAAAGTCCTGCCATCCCAGGAATCAGCCTGGTTAACCTTCTCTGTACTCCCTCTATGGAAATAATGTCTTTCTTGGGGAATTATTGGGGAAGATCTAAAAGTAAAGATTTACACTGATTCTCGATATGCATTTGGGGTGGTGCATGATTTTGGACAATTATGGAAAAATAGGGGATTTCTAACTTCTGCAGCAACCCAAATATCACACAAGCAATTGGTGACAAATTTATTGAAGGCTACCCAGACAAATCTATGTTATCAAATGTAGTGCCCACACTAAAGGACAGACCCCAGTAGACATTAGAAATCGTAATGCCGATTTAGTAGCTAAAAGAGTATCATGGGAACGTAAGGTGTGGTACCTAGAATGATGAGGCAGATTAAAAGTGTAACTAACAAGTCCCCCCTGGAGAAACTGATGCCGACCGTCCATGAAATCATCGATTATAAAAAGAGGCCTCTGAAGGAGATAAGGAGAGTTGGAGTCAACTGGGATGTGTACTGGATTGTACGACTGGGCTATGGACCACTCCAGCAGTGCAAACTTCAATAACAGACTCATTGGCTGTATTGGTTATCGAGTGTATGCACTATGCTACGCATTGTGGTGCAAGAGCAGGAGGGGACACTCTACTAGCTACTTGGTGGCATCCAAAATTACAATCATTTGCTCAAATGATAAGCAGTAATTGTCTGGTCTGCCAGCAGTACAATCCAGGGAAAGGAATAGGATGTGAAGAAGGGAAAACACCATTGCCTATGGGTCCTTTTGAGACATTGCAAATGGATTATATTGAACTAGAAAGATGCCATGGATACAAATATGTTCTTGTCATAGTCGATGCATTCAGCTGGTGGATCGAAGCATACCCAACCCTTGACAATAATGCGGTTACTGTTGTCAAGATACTAATGAGAAAAATTGTCCCTAGATTCGGCATTCCCATTCAACTTAGCTCAGATAACGGTCCACACTTTATTGTACAAATCAATAAAGAATTTTGTGAACAGCTAGGGATCCAGCAGCAATTACACGGTGTTTATCGACCACAGGCTGCCGGACTTGTAGAAAGGGCAAACCAGACCCTTAAAACTAAATTAGCCAAATTAAAGGCAGAGACTGGACTTAAATTACTCCCAATAGCCCTATTTCAGATGAGTGTTACGCCTGCAGGAAAATCTAGATGAAGCCCAGCTGAAATTATTTATGGTAGACCCCTGAAAACTCCTTGGAACCACAAAGCAATGAAAATAGTTAATTTCCATCATATGACTGCAGAGATGACTGACTATATCTTAGCCTTGACAAGAGCCTTAAGGGATTTACAATGTACAGTGAGAGCAGTCTATGAGGATATGCAGTAGTAACTCCCATTAAAGTAAAACCTGGAGACTATGTCTTAGTGACGAATTGGGTAAGGAAAGGATCGGAAGTTTGTTGAGAACGACCTTTCAAAGATCATTTAATGACTCCGACCGCAGTCAATGTAGAAGGAAGAATTGCCTGGGTGCATCTTCATCCTTGTAAAAGTATTAGTGAAGGTGTCAGTAGTTAACTTGTTTTCTCCCAGGTTTTCTTGGGAATTCTAATCAAGGACCAATGGACTATCAAGATTGATGGATGGGAATTCGTGCCCATGAAAACTCGGGAGGTGAAGACACATCAGACAGAAATCATGGAGCTACGCCCACGAAAACTCGGGAAGCTCGATGAATATCTGAGAAACTACATCAACATCTTCTTGTTAGAACATTGTTAAAGTGTAGCAGTCATCATTGTATTCTGGAGTTATCATTTATGATGAGGGTTATCATGAATGATAAAATGGGGGAATGTTAATATTGACTAAATTAAAGACACCATAAAATGGAGGATCCCAGCACTTGTCAGAATTGCTTAACCCTTGTCAGCTGAACTCTACAGGCTTTCATTGGCATCAGCCAGTATAGGCTCAGACAGATATGCAGGATGGTAATGGGTCCAGGTGTTCTCCCTGTTTCTCATAAATTGATAACATGTGTAGCGGTTTTGCAAACTAACCCTAAATGCATAATTTCTATTGGGTCACTGCAAAAGCATTGTTAACAATATAAATAATGTTGTAAGACAGTCATCCTGTAATTGATGATTGGTCGAACTGTTGAGCCTTGGAGTAATTATTTGAATCTCAGGGCACATGTTTCAATGTTTCTTCTTTTATGCTTCCTTTGAGAACTTTCTTTATTATACAATGTATAAGCTGCTGTATTATTATGTTAGGGAAATGTCTGTTATGTATGGGGTTAATCGATATCTGTAATTGGATTATTAAGAGACCACCCCCATGTGGTTCGGCCCCTTGAGGTCCTGGGACATATAAAAGTCTGCTGCCACGAGGTCCAGCATCGACCTTCCGGGATAGCGCTTGGGACTGCGTGAATTTCTGGAGTGTTTCTGTTTGAGCGAGGCCTAGATGGCTTGATCAGGCAGATACGAGGATTGAACCTGTGGTGGGATAGGTACAGTAGTTGAACTGTAATGTGCTTTTGTTAAAATAAAGATTAGTCGTTTCAAGCGCTTGATTCCCTGTTTTTACTGAAGCTAGACTGGGTGGAAGCTTAGAAACGAACAATTTACATAATCAGAGGAGCCAAGATTGATTTTATTGTTTGTCTACTTTTTGGTTCATGCCTGGGTCATGGACAATATAGGCCAATGATGGTTGTAGGAACTAACACCTAATGTTGCTATTTACTTCAGAGACTTGAGCAAACCATAGAGTAAGGGTACTGGGAGGTACCTGCCAGCAGGTTGACAAGTAAAATGCTCAACCCCCATGATTGCCAGCAACCTGCTGTTGTCACAATGACAATCTTGTTCATTCGTCTTAGTGCTTTATTGAAAAACCCTACTTTTCAAGCCCAACCTCTGTTTATTCCTAGACCAATTATTAGGCCCATTTTATCCCTCATTAATCTCCTACCCCAAATGTCTGCTAGATTTACCCTCTCCATCCACCAGTGTTCCAACCAACCCTCGCTATAACCCAGCAGCCTTATTACAATATTCCCCAAACACAAGATCCCAATTTCCCATATCTACCTACAATTTGGCTAAGGACCTGCGATTGTAAGGTTCTCATTTTGAATTATTTGGAAAACCATAAGGAAATGCTTTTGAGCGTAATGTGTACAAAATGTTTTTTGCAGCATTTGATTCCTTGGATCTTGTTCAAAAATTAATTTTCTGTTGTTGTCCCATGATGAGAATCCAGTTTGTGTGAATCCTACCTTATTGCAATAGAATTGGTCCAGCTGTCAAACAATCTTTAGACTGCAGAAAGTAAAATAATTGCTGCAGCTGTATCCCCTTTTAACTGCATGCAGCAGGGAATTAGAAGAGTGCCTTGTGGTCATTTGGCAAGAATGCTCACATTTCTTCCTAATCTACTTTTAAGAGTGGAGGGGGGAATGAAAAGTTGAATATTGGATTGTACATATTTCCCCATTGGAAATCTGCAGACCAAATCTGACTACATGCTGTCCCTGCATTGAACAATGCTTCCACAATGTTACTGCCTGCAGATAGACACTAAAGAAGTTTCCCTCTCCCCTGAATCTCAGTCTCAAGAAGGGTCTTGACCCGAAACGTCACCTATTCCTCTTCTCCAGAGATGCTGCCTGACCAGTTGAGTTACTCCAGCATTTTGTGTCTATCATCGGTATAAACCAACATCTGCAGTTCTTTCCTACACATTTACCGCCTGTATATTGGGTAGCGATATTAACCTGTGCCTGGAATCTGGTAGGTATGAAAAGTTTAATGATAATTAGTTAAATCACTTTCCGTTTCTTAATAAGTTGCCAAAAGGACATGAGAAAAAGTATTTCTAGGAATAAAACTATTATAAACTAATACATTTTGTTGATAATATGTAACATTATTACAAACATTTAAAAGGACTTAAGACTCCCGGCTCACGGACCAAACTGGCGCATTATTGATTGAATTCAGGTTTTGATTTAGGTTTATTATTGACTGCAAACTTGTAGATAGAGTTAAAGCCAAATTTTGACATACAGGTGTGCATGTACAGGAGTATAATAAGATACTAAGAATATACCCTTTTGAGGCGTAGTTGCCAAGATCTAGTGTGAAGGATCTATCCTCGCTTACAGTGGTCTGTGGGCCAAGAAGTTGAGGATCCAGTGGCAGAGGGGGGGGGGGGGGGGGGGGGGGGGGTTCCCTACCATAAGAGGTTGAAATTGCCACAACTTCACTGCAGCTCGACTCTGTGTGGACCCTGGCATGAGAACTCAAATTATTTAAATTAATGTTGACTACAACTTTTGGGCTTCTTCCCTGGTGAGAAAATCCCAGCGCTATTACCCAGGGATGTGCCGACTTCTGCAGGAGAACCTCTGACATTTCCTAGCAAACTCTATGGCTATCATGCCAAGTAAGAGACTGACTGGCCTGAAGAGAGATGTATTGTGATCAGCACCTTGAACCCGGTTGAAACATTGATTGCTAGAGTGGTGGCAATTCGGAGGAAAAGTGGTTGAAGAAGACTAGCTGGACGACAGGAATGGTATTGAAAACCATTAAGCATTATGTGGACATTGCAATAGAGTAAATTGCCTGCAACAAAGGATCAATTATTATGAGGAACAAGGAAATGGCAGACGAGTTGAACAGGTACTTTGGATCTGTTTTCACTAAGGAAGACACAAACAATCCCTCAGATGTACTAGTGGCCAGAGGACCTCGGGTGACAGAGGAAGTGAAAGAAATTTACATTAGGCAGGAAATGGTGTTGAGTAGACTGATGGGACTGAAGGCTGATAAATCCCCAGGGCCTGATGGTCTGCATCCCAGGGTACTTAAGGAAGTGGCTCTAGAAATCATGGACGCATTGGTGATCATTTTCAAATGTTCTATAGATTCAGGATCAGTTCCTGCGGATTGGAGGGTTGCTAATGTTATCCCACTTGTTAAGGAAGAAGGGAGAGAGAAAGCAGGGAATGGAATGAGAGGGGATCTTATTGAAACATATAAGATCATTAAGGGATTGGGCACGCTGGAGGCAGGAAACATGTTCTTGATGTTGGGGGAAGTCCAGAACCTAGGGCCACAGTTTAAGAATAAGGTGTAGGCCATTTAGAACGAAGATGAGGAAAAACTTTTTCACCAAGAGAGTTGTGAATCTGTGGAATTTTCTGCCTCAGAAGGCAGTGGAGGTCAATTCTCTGGATGCTTTCCAGAGAGAGTAATAGCTGAGTCTCACGTTGCGAGTTGACACAAGAGGTAACCCGAGTTAAAACTCGTGGTAATAACGTGCGATTAACGTACGGAACTCGTGGACGCAACTTAGGGACTCGTGGCTCTAACGGCAGGTACTCGTGAAATTTGTCGACTCTTGCAAAAAATCAAACGGTTGAAATTTTCCACGAGTCAATTTTACTCTTGTGATTAAGAATTGAAACATTTTAACTCATTGTAATAATGTAGTGGCCCGTGCGTTTACCTTAGTTTATCGTGAGTCTACCATGGGAACTCTTTAACTCAGCGGGTAGGCAGCAGCAGATTGTGGCTCCCTTCAGTTTCCCAGCGACAATCACCTGCCATAACGCGAGAGAGATCATGCACTGTTGTAGGTCTCCTTTGCACGTCGGTGTTTCTGTCTTTCTCCACTCATTGTTGGCCCTATCTGTCACCACCCCCACCTACACCCCTCTGCTTCCCGGCCATGTGTGTGACCCCTTCCTTCCCCTCTCCAGCTCCCCGCCCATTGCACTGGCGCGGGGGCTTTGCACTGTCTTCATGTCGGCGATGCCAACAGGTCCGTGCCAGTCGCCCCGGGGCAGTTGCTCCCTTCAGTTTCCCAGGGGGTCAGGACGGGACTGGAGATGGGAGGGAAAAGTGGTGGTGGGGGGGGTTAGGTGAGCAGGAGAGTGGGGTTGTTTGCAGTTGCAGAGGGAGGGGGCAAGGGCGGTACATTTCCCAGTCTCAGCTCCTGTCCAGGGGGGTGGCCGGAGACGTCAGAACCAACGGGACACCGACCCCCCAGGCCCACCAGGCCCACTGCAAGCACGGAGAACCCAGAGACCCACAGCCAACAGCAATTCCAGCCCAGCCCCGCTCCAACTCCAGAGGAATCCGCTCCCCGTAGGGGCAGAAGCTGATGGTGTGCAAGGCACGTCTTGTTCTTGGGGTGGCGGATGAGGGAGCGCAGCTTGGGATGTGGGCGAACTGCCACTTGCCCAAGAACAAGACGTACCTTGCACACCATCAACTTCTGCCCCTACTGGGAGCGGATTCCTCTGCCCACACAGTCTGCCCACACAGTCAGTACACCTCTCATACACTTGTCTCCCGCACTAAGATCACCCCGCAGAGAATGATCCCAGCCTAACCCAAGAGACATGTCACCCCAGACAGATTAATGACGCCCCCCCCCAACCTCTCTCCACCTCAACTCACGCCTGGGCACCAAAGCAACTCAGGAGGCGAACCCTGAGCTCCGTCTCACAACAATCTGATGTGCACATCCATCCACATCCACATTCAAAGATTTAATCTCCCGTCTCCCCGCAGTGTGTAGACATGGCAGTAAATTCAATTAAAACATATCAAACCTGTGTGTTTCAAACAACTCATAAGTATAACTGCTCTGGCACTGGATGGTGCGCATTTTCCCTTTGTAGGTCACATCAATAGATGCGGCCGCGCTGAATTCTATATTTAAAACAAAGCCACAGGATGGAGAGGTCTTCTTTAACACTGTTGCTTATTAAAACATAACACTATTGCTTATTAAAACAAACCTTCAATCAGGATTGGCTCAAGAATAACTCGGGAGACGAACTTGGAACATCACAGAAATGACAAGTAAACGGCAAACTTGTCATACCGTGGGAACTCGGTTAAACTCTGGATCATACACTTGCAATCTCGTACACAACCATGAGTCTTTCACTCGGGGTACCTCTTGTGTCAACTCGCAACGTGAGACTCAGCTTTTAGATAGAGCTCTTAAAGATAGCGGAGTCAGGGGATATGGGGAGAAGGCAGGAACGGGGTATCGATTGTGGATGATCAGCCAAGATCACAGTGAATGGTGGTGCTGGCTCGATGGGCCGAATGCCCTACTCCTGCACCTATTGTATATTGTCTATTGACACAGTTAAAAATTAAATCTGTTCATCATTTAAATATTTTTAAGTAAGATGCACAGGAAAGAAGCAAAAAGTTCCAAAACTGTCTGAGGTGAGTGTAATAATATAAATATTTTTATTTTGAATTTGTTTCCTTGCTGTGATCACTCATTAGTATTACAATGCCGATAAAGGGAAATCCATTATTTAGAGAACAAGGCAGATGTACGTGTACTTTCATCAACTGGAAATGTTGCAAATTGTTACATGCATTCCTACCTGACTGGAATTATATTATGACTTGATCCAAAATAGGATAGTGCCCAAGTAAGTGTAGAGACAACTAGAAGGGTGACTAAAATCATGGTTGATCTGATGATATTCTGAGGAAGGAAAGAATTCCATAGCCTTGGAAGAACAGATGATCATTTTGGACAGAAATCCAAGTTTTCTTGTAGAGGCACTGTTACATTCTCAAAAAGAAAAATAGACTTTTCAACAGCAGAGAATATATAAAAGGTTGGGATCAGAGAGAAGAGTTATATAGAGGCAGGTTTCAAAACTAGAAATTGCTTGTAAAGGAATTGCAAAGCTATGGGACTATGGGAAAGAGGAGAGTGGAAGAAATGGGCTTGTTCTCTGCTTGGTTTCCTTTGTTTCTATGTCATTAAAGCTTCTGAGATATATTGAATTGATTTTCATTATTAAACTTGCAGCCACCACTGTAGACATAATAATATGTTAAATAACACATCAAATCATTCGATATTCATTCTAATTTATGGACTAGGCTATTTATTTATGTGCCACAATTTCTTAAATGTTTTATCGATAAGGTAAGCTACTGGAGATTTACTAATTGAAAACAAAGTATAGGTGAATTGGGGATGCTCCCTAGCCATCATAATTCATTATGAATTAAAATTGTCTGATAGACCACTTTACTGAATATAGTTTTCATATATTTATGACTATATTTCCAATTTTTGCTTTAGTAAATTATGCATTATTTTCTTTGTATAAATGTTTAATTCTTTGGTATTGGGGATCTTATAAAACAAACTGAAATTTCAGATTTAACTTCATTTTGGAAGTATTAACATTATAATGATTAAGTCGTAAATTTGGAAGTCTTGCTGCACAATCCAATTAGGTAAATTGGATGAGTTGAAATGCAATAAATAAAGTCAATGCTTTATTTATAAAAAAGTGTTTTCAACCATTGTGAATATATTGTTTGCTTTATAGCAATTGCAAAGAAAATGTAAAGCACTAAATCATTCAGTTTTAGTACAGCATTGGATGACTTCCTGTAAATTATTATCCATTGTTTTATAAGGTCCATTTCAACAGCGCAGTGTACTCCAACTCCAATTACCGATTTTGCTTGTACAGATCTTGAATCTATGATGTGAAATTAGGATGGGGTTCAGCGCTTCTTTGATGTTTTCCATATAAATACCAAATACTTTAATTAGAATAGGACAAAAGAGAACACCATTATATTAAATATGCAACTGATTTCTGCCAAGTGGCACTCAGCATCTTCACTGGTGAAAACAAGCACATTGGACTGTCTTCCAATCTGCCTCTGTTCAGCATACCTACGTCAATGTAATAATTTGGCTTTATAACTAAAAAATCAAGTTTGTTGAGTTTGGTTTAATAAGCAAATGTTCAGCAATGTAGAAGAGTGAAGAGTGAAGAGTGAAGAGTGAAGAATGAAGTGAAGCGATATGTGAGTTTGCCGAGCCTCCATGAAGCCATTATTTTCCTTGTCCTTTTTATTGTTTATTGTCCTTTTAAGCATTGCAGTGACTTCTCACTCATCCAATAGTGAATGCATAGTAATACAGGCCCTTTCATGTTTTAGAGGAATGCAAATGATTCCAAGATGGCAAGCAGCTTGGTAATGGTCCATGTACTTCCAGATCTGTAGCGTAGCTCCTGTCAAACTGCAATATGGAGCTTAATAAAAACTACTGAAGGTACTCAGTGTGTCAGGCATCATATGTAGAAGCATGAGCGTCTTGGCATGTAATGCCAAGAATCCTTCTCCTCAGAAGATGCCACTTGACCCACTGAATTTCTACAGCAGTTTGTTTTTTGGTCACAGAGCTACTTGAACCTGTTGAAGTAAAATCTTGGTTTTCATACTCACTTTGCTGCTTGATTTTTCCAAAACTCTAGAATTTTAGCCTCCAAAACTCTAACCTTTATAACAAGAGGAATCAAATATAGGAGCAAAGATGTCCTTCTGCAGTTGTAGAGAGCCCTAGTGAGACCACACCTGGAGTATTGTGTACAGTTTTGATCCCCTAATTTAAGGAAGGACATTGTTGCTATTGAGGGAGTGCAGCGTAGGTTTACAAGGATAATTCCCGGGATGGCAGGACTGTCATATGCTGAGAGAATGGAGCAGCTGGGCTTGTACACTCTGGAGTATAGAAGGATGAGAGGGTATCTCATTGAAACATATAAGATTGTTAAGGGTTTGGACATGCTAGAGGCAGGAAACATGTTCCCGATGTTGGGGGAGTCCAGAACCAGGGGCCACAGTTTAAGAATAAGGAGTGAGCCGTTTAGAATGGAGACGAGGAAACACTTTTTCTCACAGAGAGTGGTGAGTCTGTGGAATTCTTTGCCTCAGAGAGCGGTGGAGGCAGGTTCTCTGGATGCTTTCAAGAGAGAGCTTGATAGGGCTCTTAAAAATAGCGGAATCAGGGGATATGGGGAGGTCAGAAACGGGGTAATGATTGGAGATGATCAGCCATGAAGGGCCGAATGGCCTACTCGTGCACCTTTTGTCTATTGTCTATTGTCCAGTGTTCCAAAAAATTTCTGGCTCTATCATGAATGTGATCAACGACCCTGCCTCTACAGTTCTCGAATTCAAAAGGTTTGTGACCAAAAGCAGTTCTTCTTCAATTTGCACTATAGTAGATAACATCTTATTGTGATACAGGTGCACAACCTTTTATCCGAAGATCCAAATAACGAAAACCTCCGAATAGCGGACATTTTTTCGGTCCTTGAAGAAAGGTCCTTGAAAACGTTCACCGAGGGCGGCCCGCAGAGGTGACAGCGGAACCTCCGGTCGGTCCTCGAAGAAAGGGGAACTAAATCCCCATTCATAAAAGGGAAGGTGAGGGTATATTGCGCGGGAGGGTTAATAATTGACAATATGCTGCTGCCTGCCCGCTGAGTTAAAAAGTTCCCACGGTAGACTCACGATACACTGTACGATACACAGTGTATCGTGAGTCTTGCGTGGGAACTTTTTAACTCAGCGGGCAGGCAGCAGCAGCAGATTGTCGCTGCCTTCAGTTTCACCCCACCTACACCCCTCTGCTTCCCGGCCATGTGTGTGACCCCTTCCCTCCCCTCTCCAGCTCCCCGCCCATTGCACCGCCGCGGGGGCTATGCACTGTCTTCATGTCGGCAATGCTAGCAGGTCAGTGCCAGTCACCGGAGACGTCAGGACCAACGGGACACCGACCCCCAGGCCCACTGCAAGCACGGAGATCCCAGAGACCCACAGCCAGCAGCAGCCCAGCCCCGTTCCAACTCCAGAGGAAAACTGCAAACTGGCCGGAGACATCAGGACCACCAGAAGCCGTTCCCCGATGGGCCGCTACGGCGACAAGTGGCAGTTCGCCCACAGCCCCCTCATCGGGACATCGACCCCCAGGCCCATTGCAAGCACGGAGATCCCAGATCAGCAACTCCAGCCCAGCCCCGCTCCAACTCCAGAGGAACACGCTCCCCTTATGGGTAGAAGCTGATGGTGTGCAAGGTACGTCTTGTTCTTGGGGTCGCGCAGCTCGGGCTGTGGGCGAACTGCCACTTGTCGCCGTAGCGGCCCATCGGGGAGCGGATTCCTCTGGAGTTGGAGGGGGAGGGGGGTATTGTGCAGTTTGATCGCCCCCTGCTATCCCAGGGACAGGGAGACAGGACGTTCACCGAGGGCGGCCCGCAGAGGTGACAGCGGAACCTCCGGTCGGTCCTGGAAGAAAGGGGAACTAAATCCCCATTCATAAAAGAGAAGGTGAGGGTATATTGCGCGGGAGAGTAGGAATCCCAAGACAAAGTTGAGTGAGCGTTCACCGAGGGCGGCTCGCAGAGGTGACAGCGGAACCTCCGGTCGGTCCTGGAAGAAAGGGGAACTAAATCCCCTTCATAAAAGAGAAGTGGAGGGTATATTGCCCGGGAGGGTATATCGCCTACCTGGAAGAAACCGGACATTTTTTGCAGGATGTCGTCTGCACACCAAAGCTCACGTTTGGCGCCAAACGCACGTCGCCTCTGCTGCACACGGATATAAGAGTGTGAAAATGTCGCCTTAGGCCGCCTAAGGGCATGTAGCCCCGCTAGGGTGACATGAGTGCGAGAGGTGATTCAATGCTGCGGTCACATTTATAAATTCAGGAATTCATTCAACACACTGCATTTCATACAGACATTTATTCTGCAAGAAAAAACTACATTGAAGTCTCAAACTCGCGACCGAGGAACTGCCGGGATCAAGGCGCAAACTCGCGACCTTGCGGATATGAGCCGAGCACTCTACCATTGAGCCAGCCATTAAAATCTGCGCAAAAAAATTTCCATTCCGAAGACCGACAAATTCCGAATTACGAAAAGTGTCTGGTCCCAAGGCTTTCGGATAAAAGGTTGTGCACCTGTAGTTCCCATTCTCTTTTTTTTTTAAATTCACAAGTAGAAATGTGTACTGAGTGCTTACCCTCTCAGCATCCTACATTTAATTAATGCCACCTTTCATACATCCAAACTCCAAAGAACATAGACTCTACCTTTGGTTTAGCTAGAATTACTGATACTTCATTGTTTATTTATTTGTTGTGTTGCTTTATTGAATCTGCCCACTAAACTGGTCCCAATGCATATGACAACTAAACAACGTTGAGCTCTTGAACTCTGTCCATGAGCCAACATAATTCATCCCAAGAACCAATGATAGGAGCAAATGCATTCCCACATAGAATTCCATGTCTCTAGTGTAAGGTGGTATTTTGAATGGTGGAAATAAAAATATTGACTCTACCTTTATTATACTATGAAGATTGTTATTCTGGTAACAAAACAAAAATACAGCTCCACAAATAATTCACAAATTTGACATATACTGAATAAATGTTGCTGTACCTCATCAGTATAGATGTAGTTTGGACTCCAGTTAGTTATTTAAGATGACATTGGCATAGACACGCTGAGATAGAGAGGAGGAGGAGTTTACATAACCATAATGTAAGCGTACAAGAATCCTGCACGAGAATGGGCCCTTCGGCTCACAATGTTCATCCCATGCTTAAAATAAATGCATCTACCTGCAGGTGATCCATATCCCTCGATTGCCTTGGATTTCTCACAGGTCATTAATGGGGTGGGATGGTGTGGGAGAGAGAGGAGTGGGTAGATGATGTGGAGACACGCAAATGTCAACCTGCACCTGACCAGACACAGGATTTAAAATAGAATAATTTATAGAATACTAGACTAAGTGGGACCCGTTGGGTCCCATGTTCACACGGAAGTGCTGGTCCCCCGACGCAATATTCCACCTTTCCACCAATTCCAGTGGGGGGGCTTTCTGGAGCGCTGGTACGGGATCTTGGGGTGGCATCTCAGTCCCTCAAGCCTGATCTGCTGGCAGCTCACTCACGGCTGGTGGGCTGGCAGTTGACTCATGACTATTCCTTGAAATTCCATTTCAAGCAGGGTGCAAGGTCACCAAATTCAAATCCATGTTCCTACCATTTCAAGCAGGGTGCAAGTCCACCAAATTCAAGTGCAGTTTCTTACCACTATGAGCAGGGTGCAAGGCCACCGAATTCAAGTGCAGTTTCCAACCACTTCAAGCAGGGTGCAAGGCCACCGAATTCAAGTGCAGTTTCATACCACTTCAAGCTGGATCCAAGGCCACCAAATTCAAGTGCAGATTCATACCACTTTCAACAGGGTGCAAGGCCACCAAATTCAGTGCAGTTTCAAACTACTTCAAGCAGGGTGCAAGGCCACCGAATTCAAGTGCAGTTTCATTCCACTTCAAGCAGGGTGCAAGGCCACCAAATTCAAATGCAGCTTCATACCATTTCATGCAGGGTGAAACCACCATAAAACCACACAAAACACCAAACTCACAGTTCAGTAGACATGCAGTGTGTTCAGTTGATTCACAGCTCAGACAGTCGTGACCTCTCCCTCCCCCATCATGCAGAGACTGAGCCACACCCACTCTTCCGGGTTTTATAACCCCTCCCCCTCCCACCGGAAAAGGTGTGGCTTTCATGGCATGATTGACAGGAGAGAGATTCTCAACATTTTTTAAACACTAATAACACTTTTACTTTTCATTGATGGGAAGAATTCTCTGTACCTGCTCAGCGGAGGGGGGACTGAGTAAGATGGCCAGAAATGACAGCCGTAAGTGGTAGCGCTTTATCTAAAATCAATATACAGTGCAAAAAGGAAGTAAGTGTATTTGCAGCAGTGCCTTTTAACTTCAAGCCAAAGCACCCAAGCCGCAATTGTCGGTAAGTAGTGCCTTTCAACTTCAAGCCAAAGCACCCAAACCACAATTTGCAAGAAGTAGTGCCTTTCAACTTCAAGCCAATGCACCCAAACCACCATTTGCAGTAAGTAGTGCCTTTCAACTTCAAGCCAAAGCACCCGCCACCATTTGCAGTGCCTTTCAACTTCAAGCCAAAGCACCCAAGCCACCATTTGCAGTAAATAGTGCCTTTCAACTTCAAGCCAAAGCACCCAAGCCACCATTTGCAGTAAGTAGTGCCTTTCAAATTCAAGCCAAAGCACCCAAGCCACCATTTGCAGTAAGTAATGCCTTTCAACCTCATGCCGCCATTTGCAGTAAGTAGTGCCTTTCAACTTCAAGCCAAAGCACCCAAGCCACCATTTGCAGTAAATAGTGCCTTTCAACGTCAAGCCAAAGCACCCAAGCCACCATTTGCAGTAAGTAGTGCCGTTCAACTTCAAGCCAAAGCACCCAAGCCACCATTTGCAGTAAGTAGTGCCTTTCAACTTCAAGCCAAAGCACCCGCCACAATTTGCAGTAAGAAGTGCCTTTCAACTGCAAGCCAAAGCACTCAAGCCAAAGCACTCAAGCCAAAGCACTCAAGCCACCATTTGCAGTAAGTAGTGCTTCAACTTCAAGCCAAAGCACCCAAGCCACCATCTGCAGTAAGTAGTGCCTTTCAACTTAAAGCCAAAGCACCCAAGCCACCATTTGCAGTAAGTAGTGCCTTTCAACTTCAAGCCAAAGCACCCAAGCCACCATGTGCAGTAAGTAGTGCCTTTCAACTTCAAGCCAAAGCTCCCAAGCCACCATTTGCAGTAATTAGTGGCTTTCAACTTTAAAACAAAGCTCCCAAGCCACCATTGGCAGTAAGTAGTGCCTTTTAACTTCAAGCCAAAGCACCCAAACAAACATTTGCAGGCAGTGCCTTTTTACTTCAAACAAACCATATTTTCATTTTCAAACCACATTAAGGGTACTCACAGTTGTGTAGACATGTGTTCAGTGTTATTCAGAGCTCAGAGAGACGTGACCCTTGGCTTCATCCATATTGCAGAGACTGAGTGAGGCACACCACTTCCTGGTTTTATAGTCCCTCCTTCTCCCTCCAGCAGGGGCAGCAGAGAGAATGGTGAATTGTACTTTGCAGTAAGTAGTGCCTTTTAAATTCAAGCCAATGCACCCACACCACCATTTGCAGTAAGTAGTGCCTTTCAACTTCAAACCAAAGCACCCAAGCCACCATTTGCAGTAAGTAGTGCCTTTCAACTCCATGCCACCATTAGCAGTAAGTAGTGCCTTTCAACTTCATGCCACCATTTGCAGTAAGTAGTGCCTTTCAACTTCAAGCCAAAGCATCAAGCCACTATTTGCAGTAAGTAGTGCCTTTCAACTTAAAGCCAAAGCACCCAAGCCATTTGCAGTAAGTAGTGCCTTTCAACGTCATGCCAAATCACCCAAGCCACCATTTGCAGTTAGTGCCTTTCAACTTCAAGCCAAAGCACCCAAACCACCATTTGCAGGCAGTGCCTTTTTACTTCAAACAAACCATATTTTCATTTTCAAACCACATTAAGGGTACTCACAGTTGTGTAGACATTTGTTCAGTGTTATTCAGAGCTCAGAGAGACGTGACCCTTGGCTTCATCCATATTGCAGAGACTGAGTGAGGCGCACCACTTCCTGGTTTTATAGTCCCTCCCCCTCCCTCCAACATGGGCAGCAAAGAGAGTGGTGAATTTTTAAAAAACATTAATATCTCTCTGATTTGTCATTGATGGGAAAAATCCTCTGCACCCGTATGGCGGAGGGGGGCTCTGAGCGAGGTGGCCAAAAATGACGGCTGTAGATGGCGGCGTTCTGTCGGAAATCGCAGCACAGTGGGCCAAAAGCGGTCAAGTTCAGAGTTTTAGTAATATAGATGGCTCATTCTTTTTTTACAAGCATAGACCAGAGATAGCAGAGAAAAATCCAGGCCCACTAATCAAACAAATATTTCAAATTATTATGGTCTGTAGAAATAATTAAATGGAAGATGTACAGAGTTTCTTGCCCGGAATAGGGGGATCAAGGACCAGAGGACATAGGTTTAAGGTAAAGGGGAAAAGATTTAATAGGAATCTGAGGGGTGACTTCTTCATACAAAGGGTGATAGATGTATAGGGTGAGAGCTGCCAGAGGAGGTAGTTGAAGGAGTTTAAGAAACAGTTAGGCTGGTACTGGCTAGGACAGGTTTGGAAGGATATGGACCAAACGCAGGCAGGTGGGACAAGTGTAGCTGGGACATAGAAACATAGTAACATAGAAAATAGGTGCAGGAGGAGGCCATTAGGCCCTTTGAGCCAGAACCACCATTCATTGTGATCATGGCTGATCGTCCCCAACCCTTGCCTGCCTTCTCCCCATATCCCTTGATTCCACAAGCCCCTATAGCTCTATCTAACTCTCTCTTAAATCCATCCAGTGATTTGGCCTCCACTGCCCTCTGTGGCAGGGGATTCCACAAATTCACAACTCTCTGGGTGAAAAACTTTTTTCTCACATCAGTCTTAAATGGCCTCCCCTTTATTCTAAGTGTGGTCCCTCATTTTGGACTCACCCAACATTGGGAACATTTTTCCTGCATCTAGCTTGTCCAGTCCATTTATAATTTTAGATGTTTCTGTAAGATCCTCCCTCATCCTTCTAAACTCCAGTGAATACAAGCCTAGTCTTTTCAATCTTTCATCATATGACAGTCCCGCCATCCCAGGGATCAATCTCGTGACATGTTTGCCAGTGACATGTTGGCCAAAAAGCCTGTTTCCATGCTGTATCACTCTATGATTCTAAGTAACCAGGAAAAAAACAACCTGGAAATGAAAAAAATAAAGTCTGCTTGGATTTGAAGTAAATTTTAAACATTTTGTAAATAGAAGTATAGGCTAGAAATAGTTTAGTATCCTTGGATGAAATTATCTTTATGTTATGTTAATTATCAACGCCTCAGTTAAAATAATGCTGAGAGAAAGAAATTCAATAAGAAAATCTTCAGGGTTGAATACATTTTGGAGTGATATATTTGATATATTTACAAAGCTCTTCAAGTCAAGAATAGAACCCAAAATGGAATGGATTATATTTGGAATAATAGGAGAAGATACCAATTTAAATAAAGACCAAAATGTTTTTTTTAATTATGGGTTAATAATTGGAAAGAAATTGATATTTAAATTTTGGAAAAATACAACCATATCAACTGTTAAAATGTGGATTAGGAATATGATGGACATAGCACGCCTTGAAGAAATGAGACTCCGACTAATAGATAAATATGACCAATTCTTAAGGAGTTGGTCTCCTTTCATCAACTTTTTGGAATCATGTGATGCAGCGGTACCATAAGGATTGCTGATTTCAGTTCATGACGTGGATAGATCTACATCTCCGAATATAGATTTGAAAAATTCTCTTTTAAGGGGCCTTTTCTTCTATTTCTACTTTCCACCTTTTCTTTTTTCTTTTATTTTTTTATTTTTATTTTTAATATACACACTTCACGTTTTTCTATTCTCTACCATCTATTTTTCCACTCTTTCCCCTTTCTATTGTTTTCTTTTTCTTGTCTTGCTTACTCATAACATAAAACTAGAGGTTGTACATAGAATGGATTACGGTATGACATAGTTGGCACCTAAAATTAGGTGCCACTGTATTGTTTTGTATTGTATTAACTTCTAATAAAATAAATTAAAAAAAAAAAAAAAAAATCTTCAGGGTTTGTACAAATATGCATAATATTATCTATACTTGGCTCTGTGGGATTGATTATATTCTTTCGAGAAACAGAACAATGGTGTTTCTATTTTAAATCACCTGGATTTGAATAAATGTGATAGATTATGTGAGTAATCCTAGTTTAAGAGGTCATGCAAGAGAGGTTATGAAATGTAGGATTTTCTTTTTTAATATAGTGACAGTAGATGAGATAGAGCTCAAGATATGGCTGATATGGTGAATGAATTTATATTGATATGAACTGAGATGACAGATAAATGTATTGCTGATATGCTATCCTGTTAGGGGAATGCAGAGACATTTGGTGATATTAGGGGAGGGTGAGATGGCAAAGCCTCATGTTATCAGTTCAATATAAAACTGGATGGCAACTGTAAACAAAGATACCTCATCCAGATAGATATGATGCTTTTTGTTTTATGGTTTAAACCAAACCCAATAAACAATTTTCAGATTACTATGGCAGAAAACATACAATCTGATAATTGTATAACATACTGCATTAATTTGCAGACATGACAAATTAAGCTTACAGCTTCATGTAAGATTATGATATTTGCTATCTCCTCTTTAATTAAGTCAGGGTAGAAAATCCAAAACAACAAATCAAGATGAAAATCGTGAATTTGCAAAATGCTGTTCCATGGGGAATTCCAAAACGTTGAACCATTGTTAATGAAGAAAATGTGGTAATGTGCAAGTCACAATGAATTGAACTAAAAAGGTTATTTGAAAGCTACTACAACCCTTGTTCATTATGGTGGATGCCATGAATTTGGAAGGTGCAGTAATAAGATAGATATCTCAGTGATTTTGCTGCTCTTGTCCATTCATCGTCTAACTGCCCTAAAGCCTGTTCACCATCTGCAAGATTCATATCAGGTATTTCCAAAACCGAAGAATTCCAGTCTTCCAAACATTTTTCTGGCTCAGTCATGAATGTGATCAATGACCCTGCCTCTCCTAGAGGCAGGAAACATGTTCCCGATGTCGGGGGAGTCCACAGTTTTAGAACGGAGACGAGGAAAAACATTTTCACCCAGAGAGTTGATAATCTGTGGAATTCTCCGCCTCAGATGGCAGAGGAGGACAATTCTCTGGATGATTTCAAGAGAGAGTTAGATAAACCTCTTAAAGATAGCAGAGTCAAGGGTTATGGGGAGAAGGCAGGAATGGGATACTGATTGTGAATGATCAGCCATGATCACAATGAATAGCATTGCTGGCTCAATGGGCCGAAAGGCCTACTCCTGCAGGTTTATTGTCTATGGTTGATAGACCTTCCAGCTGGTAGAGGTCATGCTTTCAAAGTTACCTTGGTGAGTTACTGCAGTTCTTCCTAAAAATGGTACAGATTGATGTTACTATGCATCAGTGGTGGAATTGATTAAAAATGAATGTGGACAACAGGATACAATGCGTCCAACAGAGATGAGTCACTTCTACCACAAGGCATTGATAAAGAAGAGGATTGAAGCTGAACTACAGCACGAGAAACTAATCAAGTAATCTCCTTTGCCCTGGTAGCCCTTGAGTACTACACAGCAATAGCAGTCAAGACATGTACAAGCTTACTTCTGACCTGCCTGGTAGGCAGCAACAGAATAGACAACCTTTCACTTGCACTAATAATTAGGACGTTTTTCCTCTGAGTTCAAGGGCATTTGGTGACACCAGAGTTTTGGTGGTGGAATATGTGGATGTTAATGGAGAAAGACACATTTTAATTTGGTGCAGTCGTTAATTTCTATATTGGGAGAATGATCCCGGGAATGAGTGGGTTAAAGTATGAGGAGTATTTGATGGCTTTTGGCCTGTATTTGTCTTTATATGGATGAGGAGGGTTCTCATTGAAACCTACCGAACGATGAAAAGCCCAGATAGAGTGGTTGTAGAGAGGATAGTGGGAGTGGGAGAAACTAGAAACAGGACACAATCTCAGAATGAAAGAACTTACCCGTGAGTGGATAAAGAGGAATTTCTTTAGACACGTGAATCTGTGGAAGTCATTGCCACAGATGGCTGTGCAGGTCAAGTCATTAGGTATTTTAAAGCAGAGATTGATCGATTCTTGATTAGTAAGAGTAGGGAGAAGGCAGGGGAATGGTGTTGAGAGGGATAAATCTGTCATCCATGGTCGAATGGCAATGTTGTCTCAATTGGTCGAATGGGTTAATTCTGCTCCTATGTCATATGGATGTGTGACTGGCAATAATTAATCCAAGCTTGCAGTCTCCATGTTTTAAACATTGTCAAAAATTCTGGAGCTGCAGGATGATGCGAGTTCTTTCACTGTTCAAATCACACAAAGACCCCATAGCAGAAGCGTCAATGTCGCGGGGCTGAAAACTGGATGTACCCCGAGCTAATTCTGCTATCACCATCATCTATTGCAACAAGTGATGGCTCCCACTGATTGTCGCCTGGAGCTTGCGTCCTTTTTAAGACGGACGATGAGATCGATGTCAACATTTGAAACAGACGGAAATTAGCTACTGATTGGCTACAATCTCGCATATTTTACATGCAAATGTTCATTAATATGCACTGTCCCTATAAACAAATTATTATTATTATTATATTATTATGGAAGATGGACACGAAAGGAGAAAACCTCACAGAAGAAGGTCATTCAGTCCATGGTGGCTTCCAGCAAAACAATATCCAGGAGATTATCATAGACTAGAAACTGAAGTGGAATTGCCATATGCACAATGTAGTTACAAGAGCTGGATAGCAGCTAGAAATCCTGTGGCAAATAACTCACCTCCTAACTTCCCCAAAGCCTGTTCACCATCTGCAAGATTCATGTCAGGATTTGCTGGAATATTTAAGTTTAAGTATAGTTTATTGTACCGAGGTACAGTGAACAGCTTTTGTTGCTTGCTAACCAGTCAGCGAAAAGACAATACATGATTATAGTCAAGCCATCCACAGTGTACAGATACATGATAAAGTGACTAGCATGAATAACGTTTAGTGCAAGACAAAGTCCAGTCAATTCCGATCAAAGATAATCCATGGGTTTCCAATGAAGTAGATAGTAGCTCGGGATAGCTCTCTAGTTGATACTAAGATGGTTCAGTTGCTTATACTTCTATACTTAGAAACATAGAAACATAGAAAATAGGTGCAGAAGTAGGCCATTCGGACCTTCGAGCCTGCACCGCCATTCAATATGATCATGGCTGATCATCCAACTCAGTATCCTGTACCTGCCTTCTCTCCATACCCCCTGATACCTTTAGCCACAAGGGCCACATCTAACTCCCTCTTAAATATAGCCAATTAACTGGCCTCAACTACCTTCTGTGGCAGATAATTCCAGAGATTCACCACTCTCTGTGTGAAAAATGTTTTTCTCATCTCGCTCTAAAAAGATTTCCCCCTTATCCTTAAACTGTGACCAGGATGAATGATGAATGCAGCTTCACCAATCGGTAGGGGTGAGTGGACCGAGGGGCTTGGCTCCTGCTTCCTTGGAAGCATTCAGCAGATTCCGATGTTGACTATGGGAAGAAACCGCTGGTGGCCCTGCAGCAGTCGAGTGGATCATATGAACTGCTCGATGAGTACTTTTCCTTGTTTACTGCAACTTAGTCTCTCTCACATGCTGATTAACTCCCATTTCAATTTTAATTCGGTGTCACGTGAGTGACTACGTGAAGAACCCGCTCAGTGCGCAGGCGCGGCATTACGCCAGCAGTGCAACAGCGGCTGCCACGGGAGTTAGGCTCTCCCGTTACAGGATGAACCGGACCGTCAGGTGAGTACCCTGAGGTCGGGTTTTCTTTTACAGGTGAGCCTTTTTCTGCTTGTGTTTTTTACAGGCAGAGAAAAAGGCTCTGGAACAAAACTGTCCCCCGTTTTCCCGTCGGGGAGGGGGAGCAACAGGCGGTAGGAGCGTTACCTGGTGTTCCGTAATTGCCCAACACCGTGCCGAGGCCAGCCCGCTAGTACCTGTACAGCGGGCTGGACGCATAGCCACTCGAGAGGCATCCAGCAGGTGTTCCCGATGTCGGACGAGACATCTCTCCACCAGCACGGGGGGAGAGAGAGCCACCTGAGCCGCTGGAGCGGCTCACGGAGCAGGTGCCTGCGAGACGCGCTGCTTGAGGGGCGCTCTCGCTACTACAAGGCACAAAAGCTCCAGAAGAACCTGTCCCCCGCTCGACTCCAGCGGAGGAGCGTTCCATTGCAGGGGGGGCAGCAACAGGCGGTAGGAACAATTATCGGGCGCTCCGCTATCCGCATCACCACGCCGAGCCCAGTCCCGCTAGTGCATGAACTGCGGGCTGGATGTCTAGCCATCCGAACAGGCATCCGGCCGGTGGCGTCCGATTCGTCGGACGGGGACATGTCTCCACCTAAATGAAGGAGAGACAGCCGCCTGAGCTGCATCCAACAGCAATTGGAGCAGCTCCAGCGAGATGCGCAGAAAGAGCGCTCTCGCGGAGGGAGGTCAGGCACCCCCTCCACAGTGCTTCATGCAATGCCCTCTGCTCCCTCATTACTGGAGGCTAGCATTGGTGACCAGGGCTGGGCTGGTCTGGAACAGGGGCAGGCGGACGAATTCGGGAGTATGCCAGGGGTGCAGGAACATGAAGAGCTGTTGGGTGTGATGGACCGCTTGTAGCAACCCCATGGGCTGGAGCACCGCTGGAACCAAGAATGGCGGCCAGCATCAACCATTACTGGAAAAGGTGCTCGCTGAGGTGCTGAAACAACACAGTACCAGAAAACGGTGAGGCCCTCAAAGTAAAAAGTGTCAACAGCCAAATCTGGGGGCATGTGGGTCACACATCCGGACCCAAGAACTCAAGTTACGGCGGATCCTAAGGCTCCTGACGTCGGCCATCACAGCCTTTGCTCGTTCCGTGGAGACCACGGAGATGGATACCTGCCAGCAGGATGTGCTGGCATTAATGTGTACCACACAATTTGAGATCAACAATCTCCGGAGGGAAACATAAGACCTGCCCTCAATCCCAAATTTGCTGGCTTGTGTAAAGCCCCAGCTGCGGAGACGGACGTGCTGCTATTTGGGAAAGATTTCAATAAAAAACTGAAGGAGATGCAGGAAGCATCAAAAACCTTCGGCCTAATGAGGGCAGGTCTCGGGACGAGCAAACCAAGACCTCCAATACCCAAGCGGCAGCACCCCACGGCATCCACCAGTCGACGTCCGCAATATGGGACTGGTGAACGCTTGGGGTCCGCACATTATCCCCAAAGATCTTTTAGATCAGGGCCCGCAGCAGACCCTCTGGAAAATGCGCCTCCCCCCAACATCGCCAGCACGTCAGAACAAAATCTTCAGGAAAATGAAGAAACAGAATCGCCAATAACCATGGAGGTAGGTGGGTCTGGTCCCTACCAGCATATAGAGAATAAGGGTGCTTTATTAACAGGGGGGAGATTACACTTGTTTAAAGAAGCATGGGGTATGGTCACGAGTGACAAGTATATACTCAACAACATTACAGGATATAAAGTACAATTCATGTCAGAAAAAACGCCGCCAGTTCAACAATGGCCCCAAAGGGTATTTCTCCCTCCGTCAAAGAGAAACGTGAGGGACAAGCTGAACTGGTGAGACTTATCACAAAGGGGGTCATCGAAAAGACCAAACATGAACCTTTGGAATTTGTATCGAATATATTCACTAAAACCAAAAAAGATGGTGTCTGTCGCATCATCATTGACTTAACATCACTAAACAAATTTGTTAAGTATATACATTTCAAAATGGAGACATATGTTACTGCCAAACAACTGAATTCCAAAGGACACTTCATGGCAAGCATTTATCTTAAAGATGCTTACTATCTAGTACGCATAGACAAGGATCATCGCAGATACCTAAAATTTATCTGGATGGTACAATGCATTGCCCTATGGGTGAACTTCAGCCCAAGATTATTCACCAAAATATTGAACCCAGCCATGGCAATACTAAGAAAACAAAAACATATTGTCATGGCATATCTGGCGGATATTCTTATAGTAGGGAAAACGATGGAATTGGCTGTGGCAGCAGTATCAGCTACAAAACAGCTCCTCGAAACTCTGGGGTTCGTCCTACATCCAGATAAATCTAAATTGAAGCCATCCACTATCATGGACTACCTGGGCTTCACAATTAACTCAGTCCATATGACTGTTACCTTGCCAAAGGCAAAAATGGTTGAATTAGCACAATCATGCAACAAATTAATGGTCAACGAGCGACCAACTATTCGACAAGTAGCAAGAGTAATTGGGGAAATGGTAGCAGCATTTCCGGCTACACAATTCGGACCTTTGCACTATCAAAAAATTTACAGAGAGCAAAGGTACGGGCAATAAAACGACATACAGGTCACTATGATCGTGTCATGAACTTACCCACTGAAGCAATATCAGAGCTACAGTGGTGGGCAGAAAACGTTTGGCATAGTTTCAGCCCTATCTTTATCACTAACCCTACTTTAGTTATTCAAACAGATGCCAGTGCTCAAGGCTGGGGAGCGACTAACTCCATATCCAGCACAAGTGGTAGATGGACTAAACTAGAGTCATCATTACTACTTACACTGGGCATTAACTATCTAGAGATGTTGGGCGCCTTTTATGGTTTAAAAGCATATTTATCTAATATGCAGCACTTGCATGTTCGGTTACAAATTGATAAATACTACGGTGAAGGCTTATATTAACCATATGGGTGGCATAAAATCATTATCATGCGACAAATTGGTCAACATGATTTGGCAATGGTATGTCGAAAGACATATTTGGCTATCAGCTACTTACCTCCCAGGTAAGCTAAACACCCATGCCATGAGAAAATTAAACGCCTGGGTTGCAAGTTTGAACAGACCTTACCTGGAACTGGGATTGTCCAAACAAACCATCACCACCATGTCGGCATCCCTTCGAACATCCACCAAGAGGCAGTACTTAACCAGCATCAAAAAAGGGAGAAGTACTGCCAGGAAACATGGACAACATACGCAACAGCTACAGCCACCAACATACTGGAGTTCCTGGCCATCTACACCACGATGTAGGGATCAGCTACAGTGCCATCAACACAGCGCAGAGTGCTCTTTCTGCTTATCTCAAACCAGTGGCAGGACAACAGGCGATGGGATCCCATCCACTGGTGGTAAAACTGATGAAGGGCATTTACAATATCAAGCCCTAAGCCCAGGTATACCCATATTTGGGATATCAGTGTGGTCCTGACATATCTCAGGGAATGACCACCAGCCAGATCCCCCGGCCTCGAGCAAGCTACACTAAAGACGCTCATGTTGATGGCCCTTGTATCCGCTCAGAGGGTCCAGTCACTACACCTATTGCGACTGGACAACATGATCACAGCTCCAGACCAGATCTGTCGTTATCCAGCGACTGGTCCAACAGAGCAGACCAGGAACACCTAATCCAGTCGTGGCTTACCCACCAGAACCACGGTTATGTGCCATGACCCACCTACTATCTTACATAGACACAACCAGAATATTCGAGGGAGATGAAAAGCCTTGTGGGTCAGTCACAAAAACCTTATGGTGGGGTACGAGCCAAACCATTGCGAGATGGCTCAAGCAGGTGCTAGAAACTGCTGGGATAAACACTAACATGTACAAATTTTATTCCACCAGGGCAGCATCCATGTCGACGGCTAAAGAATGGACATGCCTATAGACCACATCCTGGCTACAGCAGGATGGTGGGAAGGGAAAAGACCGTTCAGAAATTTTATAATAAGCCGTTGGCAAAACCTGGTTTATTTGCAGTAAAGATTTACGAACTGCAAATATTTAATTTAAGTCCAGGGGAGCAACTTAATTCTTTGTTGTTATTGTTTAAAAAATACCATTGTGTTTTTCTACAAATAGACTCATTGGTTCATTACGATAACACTTCCTCCCTCAAGAACTTCGGCAGTGAGTGAAATGAAACTGTTACACGGTTTGAAATCACAGAGCTTTGAAATCTTCACGTAGTCACTCACGTGACTCCGAAGTAAAATAGTAAGATTAAACGAGAACTTACCAGTTTGAAGTTTGATCTGTATTTTATGAGGAGTTACGATGAGGGATTACGTGCCCTCCGCTCCCACCCTCATTATATGGATCAAACTAATAAATTGATGTCTCCTTATCTTTACTATGTTTACTTCAAATAACTGTGTCTATCTGTGATTCCACACCGCTGCTTGGAAGTATGCCGCGCCTGCGCACTGAGCGGGTTCTTCACGTAATCCCTCATCGTAACTCCTCATAAAATACAGATCAAACTTCAAACTGGTAAGTTCTCGTTTAATCTTACTATTTTGTTCTATTCAGCAACAAAAAGGGGGCACTTTAAACAAAGTCTAATAAGATGCTGCCACATCTTTGAGGCTGGTTTCCCTGGAGAAGTATGTGAGATTGAGGAACATATTTAAGAAGACATTCACCGGGACAAAAAAGGGGGACAAGATAAATTTTGCAGATGAGATGAAGGAGGATTATCAATGCGTGGAGGCACAGGAGATGGGCAAGGTCCTCAATTAATATTTCTCCTCTGTATTCACAGCAGACAAAGTATAAGGATAAAGGAACTTGAGAATGTCACTGCTTTAAGAAAATCCATATTACAGTCGAGGAGGTGTTAAATGTTTCTAAGACATTAGGGTGGGTACATTTCCCAGGCTTAACCATATCCAAAGACACTGTGTGAAGTCAGAGAAAAAAATGCAAGAGGCCTGAATGAGATATATGAATCATTAACAGCCATGGGAGGGATGCAGGATGATTAAAAAATGACTAATATTGTGCCATTATTTTGAAACGGGGTGCAAAGAAAAACATATGAACTATAGTGTGTATTTAAGGAAGTCAATGCAGGGTGGGACCTTCACAGTGAAAAGTAGCGCCCTCGAGACAGTTGTAGCCCAGAGAGATCCACAATTTAAAGTACATAGTTCCCTGAAAGTGGTATCATAAATAGATATTCTTCTTATCAAGTCCACACACAAGATTAGAAGTGGTTCAGCCGAGCTGAACACACTTCTCAGCATTTGCATACAATGGTGTCTGTCTTGTTGCTTCTTGTGCTTCTTGTGTGTGGTGGTGGAAATATTGGTGGAAACAGGGCCGCGACGTGAACACTCTTTCCTTGACCCCATCATAAATAGATAGGATGGTGCAGAATGCTTTTGGCAAGCTGGCCTTCATCAGTCAGGGAATTGAGTATAGAAATTGGGACGTTAAGTCACAATTGTAAAGACATTAATAAGGCACACCTGAAGTATTGTGTTCAATTTTGGAAATTCTGTTCAAGAACAGATGTCATTATACTGGAAAGAGATCAGAGAAGATTTACCAGGATGTTGCCAAGACTTGAGGGCCTGAGCTTTCGGGAGAGATTGTGCAGGCTAGGCATTTATTCCATTGAGTGCAGGAAGCGAAGGGGTGATCTTTTACAGATAAATACAATGATGAGGGGCATCAATAGGATGAATGCACAGCCTTTATTCTCAGGATGGGGGAGCCAAGAACCATTGCAGGTTTAAAGTGAGACAGGAAACTATTAATAGGAAGCTGAGAGGCAACTTCATCACACAGTTGGATAGATAGAATAAGTTGCCAGAGAAAGTTGTTGAGGCAGGTGCAATACAACATTTAAAAAACATGAGCATGCAGGACTAGTTCAGATGAGGCAGCCTGGACAAGTTGTACCAACTGGCCTGTTTCTATGTGTCTGGGTGAAAGAGGGAGGGGGAGATGGGAGGCATCTGTGCAGTTGCAGAGAGAACTTGCAAATTCTCCAATGACAGTGCCCAAGGTCAGGATCAAACTCAGATCCCTGGAACTATGAGGCAGTGCCACTAACTGGTCCACTGCCCATGAACTATGAATGGATCGGTCAATGTATTATCATCCGCAATCAACCCATTCATGACATTTTGTGATGGGGATAAGCAAGCTAGATTCTGAAGATGGTTGAGCCCAGAACACTGCCGTAAGGCTGACCACAACCATCTTACTTTATGTGAGGTACAAGAATCTTTTCAATCTGACATTCATACTAATATGTTTTTACATAATTTGATACCAGTAGTCTCGTCATTTCATGTGGAAACATTTGCGAACATGACCCAATTCTATTATTATTAACAAGTTCACTTTCTGTGCTGGGCAGTTTATTGATAGAAAACATGCAGCAGATTCTGCTCAGGTGGTGTGTGTAGTTGGAAGCAATTTCAATCATAATACCTGTAATTAACTCAGTCAGAACTGCCTGCACTTAGCTTATGTGTAAGAAAGTACTGCAGATGCTGATTTAATCCCTCCCCACAGATTCTGCCCGACCAGATAAAGATTTCCATTGAAGGTAGACACAAAATGCTGGAGTAACTAAGCGAGTCCGGCAGCATCTCTGGAGAGAAGGAATGGGTGACGTTTCGGGACGAGACCCTTCTTCAGACTGAAGGCCCTTCTTCAGGCTGAAGAAGAGTCTCGACCCGAAACATCACCCATTCCTTCTCTCCAGAAAGGCTGCCTGACCCGCTGAGTTACTCCAGCATTTTGGATCTACCTGCACTTAGCTTATCACAAGCTGAATCAAATAAGGTCTCCTGTTTTAAACACATGAACATTTTGCATTAGTGGAAGGCATGTTACTTGTTAAAGAGGTTTCACATAATTGAAACTGATATCAAAACACATTGTATGAATAGGGTGGTGGTGTGGTGCAGTGGTAGATTTGCTGCCTTATGCCCCTGTCCCACTTAGGAAACCTGAACGGAAACCCCTGGAGATTTTGCGCCCACCCAAGGTTTCTGTGCGGTTCCCGGAGGTTTTTGTCAGTCTCCCTACGTGCTTCCAGTACCTGCAACCTCCGGCAACCACCTGCAACCTCCGGGAACCGCACGGAAACCTTGGGTGGGGTGCAAAGTCTCCAGAGGTTTCCGTTCAGGTTTCCTAAGAGGGTCAGGGGCGTTACCGCGCTTGCAGCGTCGGAGACCCGGGTTCGATCCCGACTATGGATATAACCATATAACCATATAACAATTACAGCACGGAAACAGGCCATCTCAACCCTTCTAGTCCGTGCCGAACACGTATTCTCCCCATGTCCCTTATACCTGCGCTCAGACCATAACCCTCCATTCCTTTCCCGTCCATATAACTATCCAATTTATTTTTAAATGATAAAAACGAACCTGCCTCCACCACCTTCACTGGAAGCTCATTCCACACAGCTACCACTCTCTGAGTAAAGAAGTTCCCCCTCATGTTACCCCTAAACTTCGGTCCCTTAATTCTCATGTCATGTCCTCTTGTTTGAATCTTCCCTACTCTCAGTGGGAAAAGCTTATCCACGTCAACTCTGTCTATCCCTCTCATCATTTTAAAGACCTCTATCAAGTCCCCCCTTAACCTTCTGCGCTCCAAAGATGCTGCCTGTACAGAGTTTGTACCTTCTCCCCGTAACCGGGTGAATTTTGGTTTTCTCTCACACACCAAAGACATACAAGTTAGTATGATAATTGGTTTGGTCTAAGTGTAAATTGTCCCTAGTGTGTGTAGGAAAGTGTTAATGTCAGGGATTGCTGGTTGGTGTGGACTCGGTGGGCTGAAGGGTCTGTTTCCACGCTGTATCTCTCAAAAGATACTCAGAACTAAAACATCTGCCTACCATTAATCACTACATTGCTAATGAACGAGGGAGCCGGAAAGTGCCTGAATTACTTAGACTTGTGGTGTGTTTCTTGGCTGAATAAAGAAACGTATACCCCTGTACAGCATGTACAGTACTTTAGCAATTTAGCAGTTTTCACAAAAGCACCTCCCAAATTCATGTCAGTCACCACAATAAAAAAGACAAGAAGCAATAAGTTTGGTCATTGGAAAATGCTGCGTGTGAAGAATGTTCCCTTCACTCACGACTTCAGATTTTTTTTCTTTTTTAAACATCCATATTCACTTCAATGGGATTCAGATATTTGTAGAAGATTGAAGGTGACAGACTGTTTTGTTAATTATTTCAAATGACACCCGCATAGAACAATATCTGTTCTTACCAATTCCAGAGCACCCAAATGAGTGACTTAGAGTGGCATTGCATCAGATTCCATAATTCATTTCGATTAAGGACTATCTGGGGTACATAATTCAAATGTGCCACAGTTTTGGATGAGTGTGATATATTGTTGCCACTGATAACTGCTGACCACAGCTAGAGCTGCCAGCCTTTCCTCACCCCCCGACTACCCAGTAGTGGCTGGTCGTGAGTGAGGAAAGACTAGCACTGCTAGACCTGATGATTTCATTCAATGATCGGAGATGGGTGTGGCATGATTCGGATCTGGATCAAGATTTTATTCAGGATTATAGATGGAGTTATGGGGTGAAGGGAAGAGTATCAATAGATCAAGAATTTGGGTTTGGATGGTTATTACCAGACACAGCCCAATTTGAGAAGGTTCAACAGTTTTCATTTAATTTCAAATTGGATCATCTAAATATGCCAGGCTGTGGGATGACCTTATAAATATATATATAACATCATAATGGGCATAGGTAAAGTGGATGGGTACAATTTTTTTTCCAGAGTAGGGAGTCCAGAATGAGTAGGCATAGATTTAAGGCGAGAGGGGAATAATTTGTGAGAGACCCAACGGTGCAATTTCTTCACACACAGAGAGGTGGTTACTTGAACTAAGCTGGCAGTGGAAATGGTAGAGGTGGATAAAATTGTAACATTTAAAATACATTTAGACAAGTACACGAAGAGGAAAGGTTTAGTGGCATGTGGGACAAAGACAGGAAATTGGGAAGAACTTATAAAATCTGTTCAGTATGCAGGAGTTGGACTGGGCGACCCGTTTCCACGATCTATGACTAGGATTCTAATTGAATTCCTAACAAATGTAATGCTGCTTTTGCCACTGATGCAACTTCTGAAGTTCTATGCTATCTGTCCCACGTACTCCAAATCTTCCAGATTAATCACAGGCATGGTAAAATGAAGCACTGATTGGGCCTCTAGCTGTTGACTCATCATCGCAATTAACCATCAAAGATATTTTTCATTACAGACTCAGTGATATTAATCTTGCTTCTGAGATTTGGCTATTGTTTAAGTACTCATTACAGAGACATGAGCACATTACATACTCTGACACTTGAGTGCAGCATTATAGAAGCACTGCACTCTTTCCAGATATTGAACTAGGGCTCTGTAAACATTCCAGTTTAATGTGCAAAATCCCCTTACGTTGCTAAAAGTTCTCCTGATACCTATTCCAATATTCATCCCTCAACTAATATCAGTAGTAGGTTATGTGACCAATTTTTTCATTATTATCTGTGGGACTTTGTGGTTGAACTGGCTGACACATATCCCAACATTGCAATAGTGACTACAGTTTAAAAAAATACTTGCAAGGCGGGAAAGTGCTTTGCTTCAACCAGAGTTTAAAAAAAAACTATATGAATGGGAATTCTGTCTTTTCTCACGTTGTATTAGTGTTGCAACACCTGTTTTTTCAGTTGAATCGTCCGAATCACCATTTACCCATTTTCCCATTTTCCCAATGATTACTAGATTGTGGGCAGCACGGTGGTGCAACTGCCTTTAGGGCCTGTCCCACTTAAGCGATTTTTTAGGCGACTGCCGGAGACTGTCATAGTCGTTGCAGGTCGCTGAAAAACCGTCGACTGAACCCCCCTACGACAATGTCTATGATAAGCTACAACATCCGGTGACCCATTAGGACATCCACCTACGACCACACCTACAACAACCCACGACCACACAGGCGACAACCTACGACAACCGCTCAACCTAGGTTCACCCTCGACAAGCTACGACAAGCTACGACTCTGTTGGCGACAACTGAAGCCAATTGAAGACAATTCAGTCACCGATACCTGTCGCCGGTTGACGTAGGTTGACGTAGGTAGTCACCAATGGAATTCACCAAAGTCAGCACCAGCGACAACCTACGTCACCTGGCGACAACCTACCACAGCACGTACGTCAGAAGACAAGTTACAGCAAGCCCACGGTCGCCGACTATTGCCGAAAAGTTTTGAACATTTCAAAATCCAGTGGCGACCAGAAAAACGCTACGACTCTTTGAGTGACTGAGGAGACTACTCACTACCATACAGGTAACACCCTGGCGACCGTGTGGCAACTGCCTAGTCACCGACAGTCGCCTAAAAATTGCCTAAGTGGTCTCCAATTGGAGGCATGGGTTTGAATCCCACTTCTGACACCATGTTAATGACTGAATAACACAATCTGAAATCCACGATCATCTTTAATCAGTATTCAAACTATAGCGGTACTGCAGGTTGTTAGTTGCTAGAACATCATGACCGCTTCCAAGACTGAGCAGCACAGGAAGTGGGTGTTAATATAAATCGTACAGTAGGGTGTGGTTAGTGATGCTATTCTACTATGATTGGTTATGAAGCATAAACCAATCTACAGGCCCTTTACAGTGCTTGTAGCTTCGGAGACCCAGGTTCGATCACGACTACAGGTGCTGTCTGTACGGAGTTTTTACGTTCTCCCCGTGACCTGCATGGGTTTTCTCTGAGATCTACGGTTTCCTCCCACAATCCAAAGACATACAGGTTTGTTGGTTAATTGGCTTGGTATAAATATAAATTGTCCCTGGTGTATGTAGGATAGTGTTGGTGTGTAGGAATCAGTGGTCGGTGTGGATTCAGTGGGCCTGCTTCTGCGCTGTATCTCTAAACTAAACTAAAATGAGAGCGGTTAAAAAGGAAGGGTAATTTGCCTTTAGTCTCTGGATCGAAATGTACCTTCAGCAGCCAATTGCCGAATATTTATTCTCAATATTTGTTCTTTCTGATTTCATTGGCTTGACCAACAGTTAATTCCTCAATTAAAAAACCCCTCAAATATGCAGCAAAACACATAATATTTTATGAGATGATGGACCATTGTTTATGTTGCAGTTGATTTTTTTCATTTGTTAGTCTTAATTTATGTATTGTTCAAGCATGCAATTTCCTCATGTTAGGAAAGTCTTTTTGTTCTTTGGCACACAAAAGTTTTTCATTTAACGTCCCGTTTATCTACTTCACTCATCTATATTTGTAAATAGTTTTGTCAAATTATTCATCTTCCATGCAGTGGTTGTATTTTGTTTTCTTCAAATTCAAAAGTCACAAAATGGTCTCCTTGCACTCTGTGCGGTGGTACAGATACAGGTATGAACAACAGCCATGAGGTTTTGTTCTGTGATGGTATTCTCATCCCCAAGTCCAAGGTTACTGATAAAGGTTCCACATATTTTCAGTACAATACAATACAGAGAGTGTGCTGCAAGGTCTTTGGATGGGTTCTCAACGCAAGTGCACAGAAAATGTCTGAAGCCACTATTTAATGAAAAGTAGATATCGCCTAACAGTGGACCGAATGCGAGGGAGAAAATACCTACCTTCTGCTTATGTCTCTGCCTTGCGGTGATTAGTGGGTCTTCAACTCCTGCCTGCACATGCTGCAACACAGGATTCAGAAACTCAATTTCTGGGGTCAGGCACCAGTCTATCAGATATCTCAGAATGAGTCAAAACCCTGCATTAGGACTAAGAGAGGGGATACAGCCAGTACAACTAGGAGAGGAGGAGAGGTGAGACAGGGGTCAGGGATGGAGTGATAGTTGGACTGTGGCGGCCCCACAGAGGCTGAGCACATGGATGGGATATGCAAAGGAAGGGGGTGGGTGGAACTGGAAGACAGAAGCAAGTGGATGATAGATGGAGGAAGGCAAAAGTAGAGGCAGATGGAGTCAGGTGGGAGAAAGGGAAGATGACAGGTGCTTGGAGGTTATAAGTAGGAACATAAAGGCTACCTATGCAGGAATCTGATTAATAGGGAAGATGATAATGAGAACCACTATGAGAGAGTTAAAGGGAGTGGGAAGGAGAGAAGTGGGAAGGGGTGGGATGGAGAGAAGAGGAAAGCAAGGACTCCTTGAAGTCACAGAAGTCAATATTCATACTGCTGCCTGAAACATTGGTGAGGGATGGAAGCCAGTGGGTGAAATGAGTAGAAAGATGGAACCAAGGGTTGTGGACAAAAAAGGGCATTGGGGGGTGGAGGGGGTGTGTGGAAAGGGGTGATAAATGGATGAAACAATGTTTTCACTCAACCTCCTGATTCCTCCAGACATTTGTTTATTGCTCCAGATTCCAACATCTGCAGCCTCTGCGTCTGTATGTTTAAACAATTGTCTTGTGATATGGCAAAAACGGTTGCAGTTATATGAATATTTATTATCACATGGTTAAATAAATTGTGCATCATATTGAGAATGAGAAATTTGGGAGATTCCAGCACCTGATCAGATTTTTGGATAACTTGTGCCAATGATATTAACACAGCATCAGAGAAAAGCTGGTCGAGCTGAAACATTTATAGAAGTGAGCACACCCAACATTTTCTATTTTCATTCCAGATTTCTAACATCCACGGTAGGTGGCCTTTGGATGATGTTGGCATGGGAGTTCAAAGCTCAATATTATGGTGACAAGGAGCGATTGCAAGTAGTGCAAACAATCTTTAGAGTTGCAGCTTGATATAAGTTTTGATTGGTGACTGCAGGTCAGCAAGCTCAGTGTGATTATAGAGCAGCTTGATATAGCCCTGCTTTGACTTGAGGCATCGACCTGTTCACATGCACTTTCTTGCTCCCTCTTTCATTAGCAATGTAGCGATTAATGGTAGGCGTCATGTGTATTGATACCAGGTTCAATTATGTGAAACCTCTTTAACAAGTAACATGCCTGCCACTAAAGGAAAATGTTTATGGGACTAAAACAGAAGTATTTATTTGATTCAGCTTGTGATAAGCTAAGCATGCAGGCAGTTCCGACTGAGTTAATTACATGTATTATTACTGAGATTGCTTCCAGCATAGCATAGTACCTGTGTAGAAATTGATGCATGTTTTCTATCAATAAACTGCCCAGCACAGAACGTGAACTTGTTAATAATAAGAAAATTGGGTCATGCTCTCAAAATGTACCACATGGTATCACAAGGGATTATTGGTAGCAAATTATGTCAAAACTCGTATTAGTATGAATGTCAGGAAAATAAAAGGCAATGAAACAGGGATTTGAGATTTTGTTGAGATTTAGTCCATATATAGGCAGTATAACAACTGCAATGAACTGAATCTGGCAAGACAGGGTCTGTTTGCAGTCGAAAATTGAACAATTAGAAACTGCAAGGAAAATAAAAACTTGTTCAATGCAAATGGCATTTCAGTTTGCATAAAAAAGAAATTATTTTCACATGGAAGAAATGTAAATTTTCTCAAGTTGTGAGAAAAATTGTGTCACCCACCATTAGCTTTCACACCAAAGTGATCCAATCATTGGCCTCAATATGAAATTAATGGAATTAACGCATCAACCCTGTAAATGTGCATGAAGCTGGCCTACCCGCTCAGAGCTATTAATTCAGGTCGTAAGGATGTTGTTAATAGCATGATTCATTTTCCTGAATGTCACAACCTGGAGGCCCAGCAAGGGGACAACTTAACCCAGAGAATTGTGATCATGTAAAGGGCATACTGGTTTGAGATTATTTCTAACAAAAAAAACTTATAAAAGTCTATTTCCATTTATATTTTTCTTTTCACTTTCATAATTCTCCCTCAATTCTTGTTTTGTATCTGATTTGATTTTGCTTTACTCACGGAGTCAGAGAATCATAAAGTCTTTGAGCTAAACAGAGCAGAGCAGACCCTTCAGCCCAACTCCCTGAGACCAACCAATTCACTTAACTAATCTAATCTCACTTGCCCATGCCTGGGCCATGTCTCTCTAAACCCTCCTATCCATCTACCTGTCCTAGTGCCTTTTAAATGCCGGAATTGTGCCTGTCTTAACCAGTTCCTCTGGCAGCTCATTCCATATGCACACCACCCTCTCAAATGTTGCCCCTTAGGAGCTTTTTAAAAATTTCCCATCTCTCCACAAACTTATGCTCATTAATTTTTAACTTCTCTATCCTGGGGGAAAAAAAAATGTATTCACCTAATATATATGTCCCTCATTATTTTGTGCGCCTCTATAACGTCAACTTGGCGAAGGTCACCAGAGCATTTCCAGCCTCCCTTCATAGCTCAAACCCTCCGGACCCAGTAACATCGTCGTAAATATTTCAAAGGCAAAGGCATTGTATTAGTCACATTCACATACACCAAGGTGTAGTGAAGTGAAATGCTTTTTGCCATTTTGCAGCACACAAAAAAAGAATACAGACATAACACCAATGAGAGTCTTAAACACAAAGAACATCCCCCCACAATGGCTCCCACCATGAGGTCCAGTCCAGTCCCCAACCCCAGTTCACCCATAGTCGGGCCTATTGAGGCCTCCACAGTTGCCTCTACGGAGGCCCGATGTTCCTGGCCGTTCTCGCCGGGCGATGTTGCTCCGGCGTCGGGAGAGTCCTCACAGCGGCATGGGAACCCTGGAACGGCCACCTCCGTACTGGAGGCCACGGCTTCCGAAGCCGACAAGGCCGCACCGGTTGGAGCTCCACAACTGGCGATCTCATCTAGAGATCCCAGTCTCCCGGTGTAAAGTCAGCGCCGCCGCCCGCAGCTGGCCGTTCCACAGTCCCGCAGCTCCGCGATGTTTTACCCGGCGGTCTCAGCTCCAGCGCGGCGACCCAGGCAAGGCATCGCCCGCTCCACGATAGCGCTCCAGCGCTGTGCCGCCGCCGAAGCCGAGGTGCTGGGCGGTCCCCGATAGGAAACACCGCTCCAGGCCCGCTGGTAGGCCGCGAGGACGGGTTGAAGCTGCAGCCCGGAGAAAAGCTGCCTCTCCGACCAGGTAGGGACCCTGAAAGGTAGTTTCCCCCTTCCCTCCCTCCCACCCCCCACATAGACCTCCAAACAAAACACTTTAACTAACTAAAAATAAAAATAAAACGGTGAAAAGACAGACAACTGCTGGCAGGGCAGCCGTGCACAGGACAGCGCCCCCCAAAATGTTTGCATGTTTCCAGTTTGATTACATCAATTCCAAAAACAGGATGACAAGAACTGTATACAAACTATACACAAACTTACAAAAGTCTTAAATCTGTAACATGATATCACAACTCTTGTACTCAATGCCTTGGCAAGCATGCCACATGTCTTGTTCATTATCCTGTCTACCTGTGTCATCAAATTCATGGAACTATGTATCAGCAACCGTAGGTCTGCAACACTCCCCGGGGCCCTACCATTTATTGTGTAAGTCGTGCCCTGCTTCAACCTAACAAAATACACCAATTCACATTTAGCTTAATTAAATTGCATCTGCTATGCTTCAGCCTGTTGTCCCAGTTGATCAAGATCCCATTGTGATGTATCAATCTTCTTCACTATCCACTATATAGGTATGTTGCAAAACGTACCTGAAGCGTTGCTGAAAATCTGTCCCAGCCCGTGTGCGCGATTTTGGCGCCGTTTAGAGGGGGGCGGGTTTAATACGCGATTTTCCCTAGGCTGTTCAAATCGAGGTTTTTCAGCCTAGTTAATTAATAACGAAAGATCGCTGGAAGATTCCGTCGCTTGAGCTATTATTAGTTTTAAGGGCTTTATTTAATTGTAATAGTAGGTTAAAAATTAACCTCTAAACCCGCGACCGCCGACAACGGGCCGGATCTCATACAGGGGAAAACGGAAGGTAGGATGTTTATTTTTACGTTAAAAAGGGCTTCTTAAGAATAGAATAGAATAGAATAGTTTCTTTATTGTCATTGTAACATGAACCATGTACAACGAAATTGTAAAATGGCAGCCAGTCAGTGCACCATTCAAACATTTCTAAAAGCTAACGATACATACAAGGTAAAATATTTAAAAAAGATAAACAACTAAAATAAATATCATAAACATAGCACGCATAAACACCCAGCCCTACATCCTTCTGTCGATTTCACAGTCTCTTAGTATGTATCGCACCTGCGTTCCTTGGCGGCTACATTTAGTGCCTTTATAGCAGTGGGGTAAAAACTGTTTTTAAGTCTGTTTGTCCTTGTCCTTGTAGATCTGTACCGTCTGCCTGACGGTAACAGTTCAAACAGGGAGTGTCCGGGGTGGGAAATGTCCTTTATAATACTCTGGGATTTTTTGATGCAGCGGGAACTGTGTAAGTCCTCCAAGGTAAGGAGAGGGCAGCCGACAATCCTCTGGGCGTTGTCAATGGCCCTCTGGAGCGCTTTCCTCTGAGCCGCTGTGCAGCTGGTGTACCATACGCATACACAGTATGTTAGGATGCTCTCAATGGAGCACCGATAAAAGGACAGCTTGGGTGATGAGTGCATGGCCGAGGTGAAGATCCCTTTATACAAAGTTTAATGTTGCGAGTAGCTAATTTGGGGCCCATTAAATCCCGCAGTATTTTTCTGGGCATTTGAGGGCACAAATCTACCGCATTGTGAACGTTCTAAACCAGCGCGTTCACAGGATCCCACTGGAAAGCTGATTTAAATGGACATTAATTTACAGCAATTGAACACTAATTCCTTCCATTTGGCCTATAAATTAATGTAAATGAGATTTAAAAATCATGTTTTACTGTGAATTATTTGTGAATATTATTTGGACACTTAGGCTATTTAAAAATGTTAATCATTTATTAAGAAGGATAGATGTTTAGATCTAGTAATTGAAGTTTGGAATTAGCTACAATTGGGTAACTAACTCATTATATGCTTTAATTTCAGGTCATCCAAGTAAGATTATTTTATATTTGTTTCAGAATGCTTCAATCTATGATAACTGAAAATTTCATTCAGTTCTCTTAATTTTTATTTATAGGCTTTTGACTGTCCACGATCACAGCTTTTTTGTTATGTCCATAGAAAATCAATAGGGAACAAGATGATAATTTCCGAGTATGAAAATGGCCATAACTTTTTAAATACTTGAGATATGAAAGTGAATTAGGTGTCAAATTAAACTTATTTTTATTCTTTATCTGATGGGATAAATTGCAGACTTGATTTTTAAAATCTCAAAATTTTGTAACATTGCTACACTATACCACAAATTTTAACGTCATTTGTAAACTTATTAACCATGCTATTGATATTCACATCCAAGTTATTAATACAAATAATGAACTAATGTGGACCAGGCAACAATTCCTGCGGGACACCAATTGTTACAGTTCCCCATTATGAGAAAACAGTTCTCTACTGCCTCCTTCTATCTGCTACCTTCAAGCCAATTTTGCATCCAATCAGCTAGCTCATGCTCGATCCCATCTGATAGAACCTTCCAGAGCAGTGTACTCGGCAGTACCTTATCCTTATCAAAGGTTGTTAATGTCCATGCAGACAACTGCACTGCCCCCATTAATCATCTTGGACAACTTCTTCAAAAAAATTAAATCAAATTGGTGAGACACAATTTACCATGTACATATCTATGTTGGCTATCCCTAATCAGTTCTTGCCTTTCCAAATGTATGTGGACCCTATCTCTCAGAAGCCTCTCCAATAACTTACCCACCACTGATGAAAGGCTCACTGGTCTGTAGTTTGCAAGCTTTTTCTTGCAGCCCTTCTTAAATAGAGGCACAACAATGGGCACCCTTCAATCTTCCGCTACCTCACCTGTAGCTATCGATGATACAAATATCTCTGCCCCTCAATTTATTCCCCAGCTTCTCACATTCTCCTAGGATATATTTGATAATGTTCCACATTACTCTTTAGGGGATTCATTTAGGATAACACTCTCCAGACTTCAATCATTCACAATGAAATTCCTACCCTGGTTTGACCCATGCTCCAGAAGAGATCCCAATGGATCAAGAACTTGCCTCCTGCACCAGACCCTCGGCCATGCACTCATCACCCACATTGTGGATTCAAGACAAAAGTTATCAGAGATATGAGCAAAATGAAGAGAACTTTCAAAGTTGGTAAAGATAACAAGATGGCATGAAAGTTGGTAAGTCTCTGAACTTGTTCACATCACAATAAAATATGCTGCATTAAATTTCAAACCATTCTGTAACCTCCTTCTTATCTTTGGGAATGCTGTACATATAGCAAACTGCAGTTAAGCTCCTTGATCATGAAAATAAATTGTTTTCTTTGGAATTTTTCTTATCTATAGGATACAGGTCCAAGAATTGGGCTGCATTGTGGCGCAGCGGTAGAGTTGCTGCCTTACAGCACTGGAGACCCTTGGTCAATCCTGACGGGTGCTGTCTGTACGGAGTTTGCACATACTTCCGGTGACTACGCGGGTCATAAGGTCATAAGGAATAATAGTAGAATTAGGCCATTAGGCTCAAGTCTACTCCACCATTCAATCATGGCTGATCTATCTCTCCCTCCTAACCCAATTCTCCTGCCTACTCCCCATAATCTCTGACACCTGTACAAATCAAGAATCTATCTATCTGTGCCTCCAGGAGCACAGGTTTTCTCCAATGCTCCAAAGATGTACAGGTTTGTTGGTTAATCGGCTTCGGTAAATATTGTAAAATTGTCCTTAGTATGTAGGGTAGTGCTTGTGTACGGGGATGATCGCCAGTTGGCGTGGACTCGGTGGACCAAATGGCCTGTTTCCACAATGTATCTCTAAAGTCTGAAGTCAAAATAATAGTTAGACCAGAAACTTTGGAAAAGTTATCAGATGTTAAAACTTGTCTTCCCATGCATATGTTTAAACAATGGCATGAAGAAGTTATTGTTATGTTCTTGTTTTGCACTCTTGAAGATGTAATGAGCCAGAACACTTTGGTATTGTTTTTATGCAGGTGTAGCTTATGTGGATGTAGGGATTACATTAGCTCCACATCTCTGTGGCAGACCCATTTATTTCTCTGGGTGTTTTCAATATGTTTAGGCGGCAGGACATATTAAATAATACCTCCGACTGGTAATGAACACAGAATGCTTGCCACAATTGTTTGAGTCCTCTTTGAAATTCATAGAAAAGCAAAATTACTTCTGCTTGACTTGAAATGTGTTCTTGCATTTACCATCAATCAACATTGTGCTGGTAAATGGAAGTGTACTCAAATGTTCTTGTACGTGGGATGTTATTGCAACAAAAATAAATGTGGTGTGTCCTATAATATAATTTACTAAAAACCAACATATCTGTGTTGATTTCACTGCAACACTTGTTCCTGCTCTACTATTAACAGCGGGAACAATTAATATCATTATTAATTTAAGGCCTTAGAACTGAGCATTATAATGCTTGGTGCGTCACTTTAAAATTGTGACAGTGTAAAATATCTGAAAGGGAATGGGTCGCCCAGTTTACATCCCTCCTCCCTTCCCCCACACTTCTAAAATATAAAAGCAATATGTAGCCTGCATTGATGCCATGGGATTGTTTGTGGGCACTATTTAAAGGAGATATGAAAGGCCATGGAAGGCTCCTGAAGAACTCATCATATTTACCTATTAAAGGCTGCTGAGCTCTGGGAAAGCTGAGTATGTGCCACAGCTAAAGTCTATAAAACATGACCCATGCTAATGATCTTTAAAGCAATTCATAACAGGCTCACAGCATGACTTCAGACCATTTTAGTTTTCATTAAACAGCAAGGGCAAAAAACATGTAGAAAATTTCCGCAGCATTCTGCTGCTCTCAGCTGCCCTTTCTACTTCATTTATCCTTCCCAAAGGAAAATAGTCTGCTTTTCCATTTGAAGCAGAGAATTTGAAGGAATGGTAAAACCATTGGAGATATGATTTATAAATCACTCTTTTCATCGCTAAAGAACATTTCACAGCGAAAGTTAAAACTGAGATATTATTGGTGTTAATGGCATCAACCCGTAATAGCAATCAGCCAGCTGACCAGATATTGTTCAATGTTTTTTTTAACTTATCTGCATTACTATGCCACATAGAGGGGAGCTGCTGCCTCATAGCTCCAGTGAGCCGTGATCAATCCTAACCATTGCTGCTGTGCAATTGGAGTTTGCATGTTCTCCCCGTGAATACGTGGTACTTTGATTTTCTCCCAATTGTGAAAAATGTGCAGCTTGCTAGGATAATTGACTGCTGTAAATTGCCCCCCAAAAAGTAGGGGAGTGGTAGAATGCAGGGTTTGGAGGGGTGGTTGATTTGATTTTGGGAGAGCATAAAATAGGTTAGTATAGCATTAATGCAAATGTGACCAACGTGGACTTAATGGTTCAAAGGGCTTGTTTCCAAGCTGGCTGTGTCTCTAATATCAGATCTGTTACTAAGTGCAAACAAATTAATGCAAGTGATGATTTACTGCTGCCACACTCGGGCCAAATATGGCAAAGAAACCCAGCAGGAATGAAGAATCAAAGGAGGCTCACAAGTTGCTGGGAGAAACTCTGCAGCCATTACCACTGAAGTTTGCGGCAAGCCTTTAACACCACTACAGTCAAAGCTGACGGACGGATTTCCTCCCTTAAAGTTTCTGCCTCTCCATCCTTCCCATAAAGCAATCTGATCACTGGAAACTACTGTCAGGTCACTAAATACATCATTTCCATCTTACAATGGTCTTAGAGAAAAACCATGAAACAGGTGATCTGAGGATTCATTGGGGAATGTGAATTTGATTTGGGGGTGGTGTTTCATGTAGCCTCCTATGTATTATATGTATTTCCCCATTAAAATGTTTAGATTTACCCATCTTATACGCTGGAGAACTATCAGGTGTGAAACCAACTAAGAAGGCCCACTTTGCTGTTCGCCAATGCTATGGAATATTAATAAAGCCACATGTTGTGGGAGATTCTGGTCAAACTACTTGAAACATGGATGAGAGACATATTGAGTCCTCTTTGAAATTCATTAAAAAAAGCCAATTTACATTGAACCAAAGTTATATTGAGGAAATTTAGCCCTGGTGACTTCAGAAACCTAAGACTTTAGTTTAGATATACAAGATAGAAACAGGCCCTTCAACCCACTGAGTCTATGCTGACTATCACTTACAGGGCATTCAGAAAGTATTCGGACCCCTTCACCTTTTCCTGATTTCGTTACGTTACAACCTTATTTTAAAACGGATTTAAATTTTTTTTTAGCATCAATCTACACACAATACCCCAGAATGAAGAAGTAAAAACGGGTTTTAAATGGTATTTAGAATTTTTGCAAAGTAATTAAAAGGAAATAACTGAACTATCACATTTACATAAGACCCTTTGCTATGACACTCAAAATTGAGCTTAGGTTCATCCTGTTTCCATTGATTATCCTTGAGATGTTTCTACAACTTGATTGGAGTCCACCAGTAGTAAATTAAATTCATTGGACATGATTTGGAAAGCGACACCTCTATCAATATAAGGTCCTATATTTGGCAGTGCATGTCAGAGCAAAATCCAAGCCATGAAGACAAAGGAATTGTCCGTAGACCTCTGAGACAGGATTGTGTTGAGACACAGATCTGGGGAAGTGTATAAAACAATTTCTGCATAATTGCAGGTCCCGAAGAGCACAGTGGCCTCCACCATTCATAAATGGAAGAACTTTGGTACCACCAGGACTCTTTATAGAGCTGGCCGCCTGGCCAAACTGAGCAATCGGGGCAGAAGGGCTTTTGTCAGGAGGTGACCATGAACCCGATGGTCACTCTGACAGAGCTCAAGTCAAGTCATGTCAAGTCAAGTCAAGAGAGTTTATTGTCATGTGTCCCAGATAGGACAATGAAATTCTTGCTTGCTGCAGCACAACAGAATATTGTAGGCATAAATACAGAACAGTTCAGTGTGTCTATATACCATAGACCTTAAATATACACATAAGTAAACAGATAAAGTGCAATAGACTTATAGTTCAGAGTTTGTTTGAAGTTGTGTTTAATAGTCTGATGGCTGTAGGGAAGAAGCTGTCCTGAACCTGGATGTTGCAGATTTCAGGCTCCTGTACCTTCTACCTGATGGCAGCGGAGAGATGAGTGTGTGGCCAGGATGGTGTGTGTCCTTGAAGATGTTGGCAACCTATTAGAGGCAGCGATTGCAATAGATCCCCTTGATTGTAGGGAGGTCAGAGCCGATGATAGCCTGGGCAGTGTTTACAACTTTTTTCGGTCTTTATAAGGCTTTTTGCAGCTCCAGAGTTATTCTGTGGAGATGCAAGAACCTTGCACAAGGACAACTATATCTGCAGCACTCAACCAATCAGGCCTTTATGGTAGAGTGGCCAGACGGAAGCCACTCCTCAGTAAAAGGCACATTACAGCCCACTTGGAGTTTGCCAAAAGGCATGAGAAACAAGATTCTCTGGTCTGATGAAACCAAGAGTGAACTCTTTGGCCTGAATGCCAAGCGTCATGTCTGGAGGAAACCAGGCCCCGCTCATCACCTGGCCAATACAATATGTATGGTGAAGCATGGTGCTGGCAGCACCATGCAGTGGGGATGTTTTTCAGCAGCAGCAACTGGGAGACTAGTCAGGATCAAGGGAAAGATGAACGGAGCAAAGTGCAGAGAGATCCTTGATGAAAACCTGCTCCAGAGCATTCTGGGCCTCAGACTGGGGCAGAGGTTCATCTTCCAACAGGATAACGACCGTAAGCAGAGATCCATGACAACACAGGAGTGGCTTTGTGACAAGTTTGTGAATGTCCTTGAGTGGCCCGAACTTGAACCCGATCAAACAACTCTGGAAGGACCTGAAAATAGCTGTGCATCGGTACTCCCCATCCACCTGACAGAGCTTGAGAGGATCTGCAGAGAAGAATGGGAGAAATTACCCAAATACAGGTGTGCCAAGCTTGTAGCGTCATTACCAAGAAGACTTGAGGCTGTAATCGCTGCCAAAGGTGCCTCAACAAAGTACTGAGTAAAGGGTCTGAATACTTATGTAAATGTGATATTTCAGTTATTTCTTTTAATTACTTGGAAATTTTTCTAAACACCTGTTTTTTTTTTTATTATTGGGTATTGTGTGTAGATTGATGATAAAAACATTTTTTTAATCCATTTTAGGAAAAGGTTGTAACGTAACAAAATGTGGAAAAAGTGCAGGGGTCTGAATACTTTCTGAATGTACTGTACCTATTTGGGCTAATTCTATGTCATCGCACTTTCTCAACCATTCCCACACACTAGGGGCACTTTACAGTGGCCAATTAACTTACATACTCTTTGTGATGAGGGAGGAAACCTGAGTACCGGGAGGAAGGTTGTGCAAACTGCACACAGATGGCACTCATGGTCAGGATTGAACTCGGGTTGCTGAAGCTGTGGAGCAGCAGCTCTATCAGCTGTGCCTCTATGGCACGCAACTTTTAATTTCTATTCAGTTTCCTGCCAGTTCCTCTCTCTTACATTAAATTTTGTATCTATTTCTTCTTGAAGCTGCTAATCTCATTGATCTTTTTTTGAGCCTTTCCACAGCCAAGGTGAGGTGATGGCTGTTAATCAATCAGTAGCTATCACTTTAAAAAAAATCATGATATTCAATTGCTGATTAGCTACGGCAGTGTTTAAAATGCTTTTTGCGCATGGATTATGAAACCTTACAACAGGGTACTTTCAGTCGACACGCTGAGCTGTTAAAAAATGTTACTGCTCCTGTGGGCAATTTTGTTTTGATTCTGTGGAAAGCTCTCTGGCATGCTTACAAACAGCAGGTTCTGCACTGCTGGTCACTAAAATCCCACCATGTTATTACAACCAAAGCTGTTTGATCAGAATAGCCTCTAGACTTGAAGCAGGAAATTCAAGTCTTAATCGTCAAACTAATGTACACATGCAGTACTTACGTATGTGGATATTCAACCACTGAAATCCAGGTTATGATTGATACATTCATTGAAACATACAATGGGCCAGACTGATTCCTGGGATGTCAGGACTTTAATATGAAGAAAGACTGGATAGACTCGGCTTGTACTCGGTAGAATTTAGAAGATTGAGGGGGAATCTTATGGAAACGTACAAAATTCTTAAGGGGTTGGACAGATTAGATGCAGGAAGATTGTTCCCGATGTTGGGGAAGTCCAGAACAAGGGGTCACAGTTTAAGGATAAAGGGGAAATCTTTTAGGACCGAGATGAGAAAAACATTTTTCACACAGAGAGTGGTGAATCTCTGGAATTCTCTGCCCCAGAAGGTAGTTGAGGCCAGTTCATTGGCTATATTTAAGAGGGAGTTAGATGTGGCCCTTGTGGCTAAAGGTATCAGGGGATATGGAGAGAAGGCGGGTAAAGGATACTGAGTTGGATGATCAGCCATGATCATATTGAATGGCGGTGCAGGCTCGAAGGGCCGAATGGCCTACTCCTGCACCTATTTTCTATGTTTCTATGTTTCTATGCAGGAAAAATGTTCCCAATGTTGGGCGAGTCCAGAACCAGAGGCCGCAGTCTTAGAATAAAGGGGAGGTCATTTAAGACTGAGGTGAGAAAAAACTCTTTCACCCAGAGAGCTGTGAATTTATGGGGGGCAGTGGCGGCCAAGTCACTGAATGGATTTAAGAGAGAGAGTTAGATAGAGCTCTAGGTGCTAGTGGAGTCAAGGACTATGGGGAGAAGGCAGGCACAGGTTATTGATAGGGGACGATCAGCCATGATTATATTGAATGGTGGTGCTGGCTCGAAGGGCCGAATGGCCTCCTCCTGCACCTATTTTCTATGTTTCTATGCTCTACACATCCACAAAACTAAGGTCCTGTACTTATCTGCCTCCGCTGAACCATGACATCCACCAATGTTAAAGGTTGTTTAATGAGATTCTGAAAAATATGTATCATATCCCATTAATTGGGAGCTATTTCTCAATGAGAGCAGACGTTGATGATACATGCTTTCAACTTCTGTGAGTCAGCATAGCATATGGGCATCTGAAAAAATGTGTGTTTTAAAGCAAGACTTTAAACCAAATGCTAAACTCAGGGTTTAGAATGCAGCAGTGTCCCTAGCTCCATGTCAGTTTCTGAGATATAGACTACCTACAGTAGATTCCTTCACTGGGAGCAAGCAGATGCAGCCCACTTAGTTTTATTGTCAAGGTAGGATGAAGGTTGTGGATTTCTGATTAAGAAACAGATGGTTGTAGGAAAATATCTTTTTTTTTAGCCTAGTGCTGTGGCACTTTAGGCATATGTACTTCCTGTCTGATGGTAAAAGTGAGAAGAGGCATGGCCCAGATGGTGGGGATCCTTGATGTTAGATACCACCTTCCTGAGGCCAGGTCCCAAGCGGATGATTGCAATGGTTGGAAAGTTGGACTGAGTCCACCATTGCCCCAGATGGACTGGGCTGAGGGCGGACTCTTCCACTCTTGTGCAGTGGAATTGCCATATCAATCCAGGATGCAAGCACTCTGGATACTTTCTGCAGCACGTCGAAGTTTGTTCAGTTGAAAATAAAATTTCTTTAAAACTCTAAGAAAATAATGGCACCGGTGGGCCTTCTTCATGACTACACCGATGTGTTGACCGCAGGACATAGAAACATTGAAAATAGGTGCAGGAGTAGGCCATTCGGCCCTTCGAGCCTGCACCGCCATTCAATATGATCATGGCTGATCATCCAACTCAGTATCTTGTACCTGCCTTCTCTCCATACCCCCTGATCCCTTTAGCCACAAGGGCCACATCTAACTCCCTCTTAAATATAGCCAATGAACTAGCCTCAACTACCTTCTGTGGCAGAGAATTCCAGAGACTCACCACAGAGAGTCTGTGTGAAAAATGTTTTCCTCATCTTGGTCCTAAAAGATTTCCCCTTTATCCTTAAACTGTGACCCCTTATTCTGGACTTCCCCAACATCGGGAACAATCTTCCTGCATCTAGTCTGTCCAACCCCTTAAGAATTTTGTAAGTTTCTATAAGATCCCCCCTCAATCTTCCAAATTCTAGCGAGTACAAGCCGAGTCTATCCAGTCTTTCTTCATATGAAAGTCCTGACATCCCAGGAATCAGTCTGCTGAACATTCTCTGTACTCCCTCTAAGGACAAGTCATCTGGGATGTTAACGCCCAGGAATATTAAACCACCAGTTCTCTTGACCATGGATCCATCAATAAAAAATTCCACATGGTTTCCCTACTTCCCTTTTCTGAAGCCAACCTTTAGTTCCTTGGTTTCGTTGGCGTTGAGCGGGAGATTGTTGTTGCAGCACCACATAACGAGGTGTTCTATTTCTCTCCTGTCCGCTGACTCATCTCTAACCGTGATTCAGCCAACAGTGACGTTCTGTGATTCTGTCAGTTCTTTTCTACCTGGTGGTGAAAGCAATCACTTTAAAGATAAGGCCAATTAGAAGGGGAAAAATGGAGCAACACTTATAACTGTGCACATCTTTTCCAGGTAGATAATTGCAAGTCTACAAAGGTGATGTTTTACAGCAATGCATTTCCTGCTGGGAGGAAGGACACATCAAAACGCTATTGACTTAAATTGCTGTTGCAAATTGATGACAGGTCCATTGTGGATGAGACATAGTTATTTTGCGATATGAAACCCTGAAATTGAAACCAGATGCATCAGTTGGTGGTGCTCAAATTGCACATAAAGGCAATTTAATATAATACCCATTTGCTGTGGATATCGTTCCCAATGAGAAACTGAATCAAACATGTTTTTTCTGGTGTCACCAGAGCACATGATTTTATCAACATGCACATTGTCCACTTTTGACTTAGCAACCTGCATTCTCCTAAAAATTAGGAACTCTTGTTCAAATATATGAATTAAAGGTGCCTGACTGTACATCAATGTGCTGCTGTGTGCATGTGTACAGATATGCTGCAATATCTGCTTGATATGAATCAATTATTAAAGAGGTAATAATGGGACATTTGGACAGCAGCAAAAGGATTAGTCCAAGTCAACATGTATTTATGAAAGGGAAATCATGCTTGACTAATCGTCTGGAATTTTTTGAGGATGTGACAAGTAAAATGGATGAAGGGGTGCCAGTGGATGTAGTGCATCTAGACTTTCAGAAAGCCTTTGATAAGGTCCCGTACGGGAGACTGGTGACCAAAATTAGAGCACATGGTATTGGGGGTAGTATGTTGACGTGGATAGAAAATTGGTTGGCAGACCGGAAGCAAAGAGTAGAAGTGAACGGGTCATTTTCAGAATGGCAGGCAATGGCGAGTGGAGTGCCACAAGGCTCGGTGTTGGGGCCGCAACTGTTTACCATATATATTAAACGATCTGCAAGAGGGAATTAGGAGCAACACTAGCAAGTTCGCAGATGACACAAAGCTGGGTGGCAGTGTGAACTGTGAAGAGGATGTTAGGAGGTTGCAGGGTGACCTATACAGGTTGAGTGAGTGGGCAGATGTGGAAGATGCAGTATAATATAGATAAATGTGAGGTTATCCACTTTGGTGGCAAAGTCAAGGGGGCAGATTATTATCTCAACGGGGTTAGGTTAGGTAAGGGGGAGGTTCAGCGAGACATGGGTGTCCTTGTACACCGGGTATTGAAAGTTGGCGTGCAGGTACAGCAGGCAGTGAAGAAAGCTAATGGAACTTTGGCCTTTTTAACAAGAGGATTTCAGTATAGTAGCGAGGTTCTTCTGCAGTTGTATAGGGCTCTGGCAAGACCACATCTGGAGTATTGTGTACAGTTTTGATAAAAGACATCCTTGTGATTGAGGCAGTGCAGCGTAGGTTCACGAGATTGATCCCTGGGATGGTGGGACTGTCATATGAGGAAAGGTTCAAAAGACTAGGCTGGAACCAAATTCACTGGAGTTTAGAAGGATGAGGGTGTCCAAATTCACTGGAGTTTAGAAGGATGAGGGGGATCTTATAGAAACATAAAATTTTAAATGGACTGGACAGGCTAAATGCAGGAAAAATGTTCCCAATGTTGGGGGCGTCCAGAACCAGGGGCCACAGTCTTAGAATAAAGGGGAGGCCATTTAGCACTGAGGTGAGAAAAAACGTTTTCACCCAGATAGTTGTGAATTTTTGGAATTCGCTGCCACAGAGGGCAGTGGAGGCCAAATCACTGAATGGATTTAAGAGAGAGTTAGATAGAGGTCTAGGGCCTGGTGGAATTAAGGGATATGGGGAGAAGGCAGGCACGGGTTATTGATTAGGGGTGATCAGCCATGTTCACAATGAATGGCGGTGTAGGCTCAAAGAGCCGAATGGCCTCCTCCTGCACCTATTTTCTAAGTTTCTATGTTTCTATGAGACATTTTGCTCCATAGACCTAATCATGATGGTTATGGACGTGCCCGCATCACCTGAAGATGAGTGTCCCCCACTTCACTGCGCTCTTTCCCTTACTACCACGTGGTTGTCAAGGAGAGAATTTGATTGCTCATGCTTCTCATGCAACAAAGATTCAACAGCTGTGATCACTGTCGTCTGGAAAGGCACAGGTGGTGTTTTAGGCCAATAATAATTGCTTAAAGATACATTTCCAAATTCTGCTTTTTTTTTGTTGGTGATCACCAGACAAGGTGGACGAGTGTGAAATAAATATAATAATGCATTTGCTCCAATTTCATTCATGGTTTGTCCTTGCGCTTTATGGATCATCATAGCAAAACCTAACTGAATGGGGAATTGGATCCGCTGAAGGAGAATAGCTTTACCTTCTGTCAAATTGGCGTTATCCTAGGAATGAGAACAATGTCATCTTTGAAGGCTCCCATGTTGATTCTTGCATCGATCAGATGATTGTGCAGCTCTTCCACAATCATCCTCGTTCCATTGCATAGCTTTGGGGGTTCCAAGTTTCTCATTAACATGATCGGCGATCCTTTTTTCAACTCCAATTTATGTAGTGGTAATCCAGAGATCATGATGAGTCGAGGAGCTTTGTTGGGAAGTCAGTAGCATTAGTTCTCTCAGTGACAGCATTGAAAGAAAAATACTCCTTAATGATTCCAGGGAAGCGTGTGATACATGTAGAATTGATCCTTCTCATCGTATCATTGTGCAGAACCAAGAAACAATTGTCGGAGAATAATTCTGCAGGTTTGTCAAATGCAGGGTAGATGAAATAAATACAATCCTCCAGTGTTTTTGCTGATAGAACCATGTCTTGTGGCATTTTAGTTTCATAATCTTCAAGTCTTTAAAATGTCGTCTTCTCCAACTTTCAACAAAAATTGCGAATAGTCGCCTTCTCTCTCTGTCAATCGCATTTTTGTGTAATTGGAACTTGGTGAAGTGTCCACAAGTAGGATTTATTGATGCAAGAATTTTCAACATCAGCATCATTTCCCCTTTCCACTACAGGAAGGAGTTGTCGAAAATCGCCACAACAAATGGTAAGAATGCCGCCAAAAGGCCTAGTGTTGCTGCGTACATCTTGAAGAGTTTTGTCCACCATTTAAAAGCTCCCTCTCCTAATCATTTGACATTCATCCCAAACAATGAGTTTCACTTGCCTCATCAAACGTGCCATGTTCTTGTCAATGTTACATAATGTATCCTCGGTCACTTGGATGGGCATCTTGAATCGAGAATGTGCAGTTCTTCCGCCAGGCATTAATGTAGCTGCTATCCCACAGGATGCTACAGCAATATCCACATCAAAGTGACTTCTAACTTTGGAGAGGATCAAATTGGTGATAAATGTTTTACCCATTCCTCCTGGGAATCAGTGAAAAAAATCAAAGGAAGATTCCTTTTCAAACAGTTGCACACTTGGTCATACACTGCTCTCTGCTCCACATTCAGGAGAGGCTCATTCTCCTCAACAAATTACTGTTGTTCAGTTCTATTGTATTGCAATTTCTGCAGCAATTCTGGATTGTCATCATCTAGGTGCATCCTTCCATTTCTTGGTTGTGGCAAATGAGATCATTCCATTGTTTTGTTGTAATTCTCAAGCTTGTCTTAAATATATAACAGAGCCTGATCATGATGCTTCTCTTCAATCATGATATTAGGATCACTCATTGCTCTCCGTTCTTTTTCAAGGTAATCTTCAGACATTGAATTCTTGAAGTGATCCCATAATTTTTGAGGATTATTGAACTCAGTATTCAACAGCAAAACAACAAACAAATTTCTCATTGCACTGGGGAGTCTTGTCTTGTCACCATCTTCCATTGTTTGTTGCCAATGGTCGTTAGTCTGCAACAAACCTCTTTGTCTGCAGACATCTTTGAAGGAAGGATTAATCTCTCCATCAGGTGCCTTCAATGAATTGAAGGCACCTGATGGATATCAATGAAGGATACTGGCCCTTTTACATGAAGGAGAAGCAGTCTCAAGTAGTAGAGGTCACCACATCTTGGAGACATTGTATACACTCATCCCAGATCGTTGGCTATAAAAAGACATGGAAAATCTTCCACTCTATTCCCAACCTTCCTTCTTTGCCATTTCTTATTGTTCCATGTGTAAAATGGGGGAACATCAACATAGTAGAGTGTTGTTGCAAATGGCTCTTGAGAACACAATGCCATGAATTCAGTTAAAGTAGTTCTCGCCATATCATCACTGCTCACATGCTGAGCAGCATTGACTCTGATAACGACTTGTTGTGGTAGATTTACCTGGAGTCAGAAGACAGTGGGCTGTCTCTCATGTGTCGGAAATCCAAGGATTGATGCCACCGCTTCTGATGGCCAATGTATCTGCCAGTCAATGTATCTGCCATCTCAACGTTGACGTGACATTTGAACAACTTCAATAGTTGAACATAATAGGACACCACCCAATCAGAAATGATAGGTCAATGCCGGCATCCCTCTTGATGTCCCTGAAATCCCCCCATGTCTGGAGATCTTCTCCTGCATTGAGCATATGAATCATGTCCAAACCTTGTGCTCACGATAAATGGCTTTGGGAATCTCTTACTGCATTTTCCATCCTTCCAACATGGAGAGGTGTGGTTGCAGAATGGTCCATCAATCATGTGCTTGAATACCAATCAATGCAGCTCAGGAGCTACTTGCGGATCTGGACAAATCTGTCAAAATCATTTGGTCTTGGCTTAGTTGCTTCGTCAAGCCACAGCAGACAGTGCAAATGAGGCAGGCTTCTCTTCTGATATTCCACAGTGGAGACAAAAGCCATACAATTGCCAAAGAGGCCATGTGGTCCAGTGAGATACTTGATGAAAAGCTTCCTTTTCAGATTCTCTTTCCATTTTAAGTGTTTCAATGTAAGGGTTGTTTTGTCTTATCAAGCGTTCAAGCATTGCAACAATTTCCCTTTGAATACCAGCATTTCGCAGTATACCCATTTGCAATTCAATGCTCTCTTGGGGGTCCATAAAATAGATCTGCAAGAATCAACTTTGCTGGTGTAGATCAGGCATCAACGAACCAAGGTAATGATGAATCTGGCCTTGAATGACCACTGAAGGATTCCATCCAGGTGTCACTACTTGCTTGGCACCGAATGACGTCAATTGAAAGAGACAGTTGTGTTGTTTAATATTCTTTCTGTATTTGTTTGCTTGTGGTGTGTGAAAACTATACACTCTCATAAGTTCATCAGGCAGTGGGTACAGAGGAGGAATGTTCACCTGACCCTTCATGCAGCAAAAGTTGGCGGTTTCTCCAGAGAAACGATACGTTCGACACTGAGGGCAAACCTTGGTCATTTCACCGACATCAACAGAAAGATTTCTCCTTCCTAGTTGTGCATTTTGTCCTGTTGAATCTTTGGCCCGCTGTTCAGTCAATCTTCTAGTTCTTTCATGTCCCAGCTCTTCAACCGTTGATCCTTGAGACACTCACTTCTTCTTTGTAGCGTCTCTTCATCCCTTCTGCTTTGCGTTCTTTCTCGTTGACCCTCGAGACGTTCAGTTCTTTTTGGTTGCGTGTCTTCATCTTTTCTTCTTTGCATCCTTTCTCGTTGATCTGCAAAATGTTGAGCTGTCTCTGATTCTTGATGTTTCTTGATGTCCCTTTGCATTGTTCCTTGACCATCCTGCAGTTCTTTTTCTCCCTCTTCCTGTCATGATGTTAAAAAAAGCAGCCTTAACACAATTTCAGTTGTTAATGAACACTGAAGAATTTGACTGACATTTTATTTAGAGGCAGGGGTTGTCAGGTTGAGGAGGGAGTGTCCTGCAACTGAGGGAGTGGGACAATTCCGGTGGGAGCCGGTTGGGTGGGGGGGGGGGGTTGGGGAGAGCATCCTGCAGCCGCGGGAGAGGGACGGTTTTAGGGGTGGGCTGTCAGGGGGAAACATCCTGCAGCCAGGGGAGGGGCATGGCTTCAGGTGGGGGGCTGTCGTGGGTGGATGGGGGGGAGCATCCTGCAGCCGGGGGAGGGGGAGAGCTTCATGCATAGGCCAGTGGGGGGGAGGCTTTCTTGAGGGCTAGTATAGACATTGTGGGCCGAGTGGACTTTTCTTGAGCTAGTCCAGCAGCTGGGGATGGGGACGGCTTCAGGAGGGGACTGGCAGGAGCGTTCTGTAGCCAGGGAGCGGACAGCTTCAGGTAGCGGCCGGTGGGGAGGGTAGGATCACTGCAGTGGCCTCCCTCGCTATCATGGCCTGCTGTTGGGGGGTGGGGGGGGGGTGTGTGCGAGGGGCGAGGGATGGGGGTGTGTGGGTGGGGGTGGTGTGCCCCGCCAGTGCCTGGCCCAACCAGCGGCCGGCTCCCTCAATCCCCTCACTTCCTCAGGATCTCGAGGTTGCAGCAGTCAGCCTAGTAGTCGGCCAGGCTCCGGGCTCGGGGCCGGGACGGCTTCGGGACAGCTTTGGGCTCACTGACTCGGGATGGCTTTGGGCTCACTGACTCGGGACGGCCTCAGGATGGCCTTAGGACGGCCTCTGGTCGGCTTCTGGATGGCTTCTGGACTCAGCGCAGCTCACGGACTCAGTCCGGCCTCTGGGACTTTATTCTCCTCACACCGGTGATTGATAGCAGGTGCCGGAAGGGGCGCTGCCGTCCCAGCAGCCAACAGGAGAGAAGACCAATCAGCTGATTTTACGATTTTTAAACCTTCATAACTATTGTCATATTCCACTGATTGGAACAGAACTTGATGCGCTTGGAGCACAGGGAAACGGTGAGTAAGATGGAGAAAAATCATAGTGCTATTGGGTACCATTTGTGTGCAAATGTAAAGCAACGTAAACCAGAAGAGGACAAGATGAGAGTTTTAGTTGAGCATAGAAAATAGAATAGAAAGAATAGAATAGAATAGAATAGAATAGAATAGAAATAGATAGATAGATAGATAGATAGATAGATAGATAGATAGATAGATAGATAGATAGATAGATAGATAGATAGATAGATAGATAGATAGATAGATTTGCCAAATCCAGGCAAATGGAACTAACTCAGGTTAATACCTCAGTTGGCATGGACAATTTAAAATGTAGGCCTGGCCTCCATGTTGTTCAGCTCTTTAACTCGGTGAATGTATTGACAGGATTATTCCGAAGACTCTATGCGCCAAAGGGCTTCCTTTTATGTCACAAGGAACTTTGAGAATATGATAGATTTGAATCGTTGTGGATTAGTTCTGTTTGCATTGGCAGCAATCAATTTTCCCAAACTGCATTGTCTGAAACTGAAGTAATAAACACTGCAAGGTAATTGCAAGAAAAATGCTTGATAAGCCCATGAGAGTCTTATGACTGCCCTCTTGTCTTGCAGAAACCTTTCCGTAACTAACACAATAAAATAATATACTGTAACAGAGGCTACAATTATAGAGTCCCAGTTGCTATGGAGATTGAAATATTGTCACCAACGAAAATACAAGACACATCCACCTAGGGTTTCAGCTATTATTTAGCATACAAAGTCTTGTTTCTAAGGATGGTGTGTTTTCATGACTTTTGCAACTGCAATAATATTTATTAATTTTGGTCATTTTAATACTGCTGTCCCAATCTGTGGAAGCACTTCGTTAGACGCTCTTGTCTATTCATGTGAGCAGTCTACATTGAGCTGGAAATAAAAGAAACTGATAACTGTGGAATAATTCTCCTCTTCAAACGCCAATTATTAAAAATAATTTGTTACTTGTGAGTAGACAGCCTAAAGTAATTACCATTTTTGTAATAATTGTAAAAGCCATATCACCAATGCAAATTCTTTACTGAATTATATGACAATCATCCTCTTTTATTTGCAAGCTCAGCTCTTCTTTGAATATTCATATAGTTAAAGAGTGACAGTGACGTTGAATGAGCAGCCATTTACATTACTGCTGGTGGAACAGTGAGCTTTTCTGGGTCATGGTAAAGTTACAGGCCATCTCTGCCATAATGCAGAAATTCACCAGCACGAACTTAAAGTGTGATGTTTCTGTTATGTAACTGCAAAGTTTTGATTTAAACCCATTCCGTTCTTGGCTTCTCTGAAATATAACAGCTGTCTTTAATAAAAACATAGAAACATAGAAAATAGGTGCAGGAGGAGGCCATTCGGCCCTTCGAGCCAGCACCGCCATTCATTGTGATCATGGCTGATCGTCCCCTATCAATAACCCGTGCCTGCCTTCTCCCCATATCCCTTGACTCCACTAGCCCCTAGAGCTCTATCTAACTCTCTCTTAAACCCATCCAGTGATTTGGCCTCCACTGTCCTTCTGTGGCAGGGAATTCCATAAATCCACAACTCTCTGGGTGAAAACGTTTTTTGTCACCTCAGTCTTAAATGCCTCCCCTTTATTCTAAGACTGTGGCCCCTGGTTCTGGACTCGCCCAACATTGGAAACATTTTTCCTGCATCTAGCTTGTCCAGTCCTTTTATAATTTTATATGTTTCTATAAGATCCCCCTCATCCTTCTAAACTCCAGTGAATACAAGCTAGTCTTTTCAATCTTTCCTCATAAGACAGTCCCGCCATCCCAGGGATCAATCTCGTGAACCTACGCTGCACTGCCTCAATCACAAGGATGTCCTTCCTCAAATTAGGAGACCAAAACTGTACACAATACTCCAGATGTGGTTTCACCAGAGCCCTAGACAACTGCAGAAGAACCTCTTTACTCCTATACTGAAATCCTCTTGTTATGAAGGCCACCATTCCATTAGCTTTCTTCACTGCCTGCTGTACCTGCACGCCAACTTTCAGTGACCGCACAGAATAATGCACAGAATAAATTCCTTACCATTGCTTTTGGTATTAATGAACCATTTTTATTGAAATATTATTAATTGCTCCAAAGGGATTGCTAAAACAAAAAGCAAAGACACTTCTTTTTTGGAAGAAAGTACATTTCATGCTCTGTCAAGATTAAGATATTGGGTGGCAGAGAATGGGGGAGCTAATTTTTGGTTTCCAATCTTAGTTCATGCTTTCCTGAATCAGGTAGTTTAGTTTAGTTTAGAAATATAGATGGAAACTGGTCCTTCAGTCCACTGAGTCTACGTTGAACATCAACACCCGTTCACACTAGTTCTTTTTGTTATCCCATTTTCTCACCAATTCCCACATCGGGAGCAATTTACCAGAGGCCAAATTAACCTCCAACAACACAATTATTTGTGATATGGGAGAATACCAGAACACCTAGAGGAAACCCATGTGGTCACAGAGAGACCATGGAAACTTCATACATGACGGAACCCAAGTTCAGGATCTAACCCGGATTACCGGTGCTGTGAGTCAGCTGGTAGTGCTGGGAGAGCTTTTCTAAAATCCTTTACTTTATCGCAATATAAGTATTGTGCCATATGTGGATAATATCCCCTACAACACTGTCAAAGGTAGAATAAATTCTCCCAAATGTGCAATATATAATGTGCTTACAGCCAAATGAGAGATGAAACTGGCTTCTGTGTCAAACATTGGGTCATCTTCGATTCAAGATGTGAAAGCTGCTACATCATTCAGATCTCCAGAACTGTCACCTTCATAACTTTTATATTTAATCATGTATTAGCAATGTCAACCATGATCTGAATTAATAGGTTATGAATCAAAGACTACTCTGGAGACTGAGACTCACAGCCTAAGCTAACACATACCGAGGGAGTGTTAACTGTTCGAGATAATATCCATCTGTAAATGTCAAAGTGAATACTCATTTGACCCCTTGGGCCAGCTGCAAAAACAATCTACAGTATTATTTGAACATTTTCAGTATCCTTAAAAAATATTTATCCTATGCATTTATTAATAACAAATGATGTGAGCTTCACTAGGACAGCCAGCATTTATTATGCATGCCCAACCATCCATTGGACATGACGAGGAACAATCTTCCTGAATAACTGCACTCTTTCAAAGGAAGATACACACATTGTATTTTGGGGTAATGTTTTTAAGAACTTAGATACAGTGGTAATGAAGGAATGGCAATGTATTTCAGGATGGTAAGTGATTTGACAAGAAACCTGCAGGTAATGATGTTCTCAGATCTAAGCAGCCATTAACACATCAAGCTGCCTCACAAAAGCAGCAAGATTAATCAAATATGTCTAACTTGCTCCCATCTACAGAAGCTTGAAGGTATGCATTACCAATCTCAGGAATAGCTTCTTCCCATCCGTTATGAGGCTTTCGAATAGTCCTTCCTTAAGTTAGGTTACTGTCTGATTCATCTCTACCCCATTGCATAAATTGAACTGATGTGCTACAATACTGAGAACATAGAAACATAGAAACATAGAAAATAGGTGCAGGAGTAGGTCATTCGGCCCTTCGAGCCTGCACCGCCATTCAATATGATCATGGCTGATCATTCAACTCAGTATCCTGTACCTGCCTTCTCTCCATACCCCATGATCCCTTTAGCCACAAGGGCCACATCTAACTCGCTCTAAAATATAGCCAATGAACTGGCCTCAACTACCTTCTGTGGCAGAGAATTCCAGAGATTCACCACTCTCTGTGTGAAAAATGTTTTCCTCATCTCGGTCCTAAAAGATTTCCCCTTATTCTTAAACTGTGACCCCTTGTTCTGGACTTCCCCAACATTGGGAACAATCTTCCTGCATCTAGCCTGTCCAACCCCTTAAGAATGTTGTAAGTTTCTATAAGATACCCCCTCAATCTTCTAAATTCTAGCGAGTACAAGCCGAGTCTATCCAGTCTTTCTTCATATGAAAGTCCTGACATCCCAGGAATCAGTCTGGTAAACCTTATCTGTACTCCCTCTATGGCAAGAATGTCTTTCCTCAGATTAGGAGACCAAAACTGTACGCAATACTCCAGGTGTGGTCTCACCAAGACCCTGTACAACTGCAGTAGAACCTCCCTGCTCCTGTACTCAAATCTTTTTGCTATGAATGCTAACATACCATTTGCTTTCTTCACTGCCTGCTGCACCTGCATGCCTACTTTCAATGACTGGTGTACCATGACACCCAGGTCTCATTGCATCTCCCCTTTTCCTAATCGGCCACCATTCAGATAATAGTCCACTTTCCTGTTTTTGCCACCAAAGTGAATAACCTTACATTTATCCACATTATACTGCATCTGCCATGCATTTGCCCACTCACCCAGCCTATCCAAGTCACCTTGCAGCCTCCTAGCATCCTCCTCACAGCTAACACTGCCCCCCAGCTTCGTGTCATCCGCAAACTTGGAGATGTTGCATTCAATTCCCTCGTCCAAATCATTAATATATATTGTAAATAGCTGGGGTCCCAGCACTGAGCCTTGCGGTACCCCACTAGTCACTGCCTGCCATTCTGAAAAGGACCCGTTTACTAGTAAGATTAAATGAGAACTTACCAGTTCGAAGTTTGATCGTTATTTTATGAGGAGTACGTTGAGGGAATACGTGAAGAACCCCGCCAGGACGCATGCGTGTCATTCTTCAAAGCAGCGGTGTGAAATCACAGATAACAGTAATGACTAAACATAGTACGATTAGAGAAGAAGATACCAGTTGAGTATATGATCAAGGGTGGGAGCGGTGGGCACGTATTCCCTCAACGTACTCCTCATAAAATAACGATCAAACTTCGAACTGGTAAATTCTCGTTTAATCTTACTATTTTACTTCGGAGTCACGTGAGTGACTACGTGAAGATTTTAAAGCTCTGTGATTTCATGCCGTGGAAACTAGTCTATGCATCACATCTGCCTTGATGATTATGGGAAGAATAGTGTTAACATTATTAGACATGAATTCGACGTTGAAATCAATGATAAATTTATTAACACCAAATTATAGCCCCTATTTATGGGGTAAAATTATATTACAGAACTTAAAATTGTTTCTGCAAACATTCCAGGTTTAATTACTGGTTTGTGATAAAATCGTTGGAAAGTTTTCTCCGTTGACCATCCTGCTGTCTTGAGGATTTGGTCCATCGGAACATCCAACTGCATAGCTGCCGATGTAGCTGCAGCCCTGGTGGAGTGAGATTTTAAAATGTTAGTATCCACTCCAGCCTTTATTAGGACCTGTTTCAGCCATCTCGAGATGATCTGGACTGTCACTTTTTTGTGTGGTTGTTTGTGGCTGATTAAAAGTGCCATTTCTTTGCATCTGATGATTTTTGTATACTCCATATATAATAATAAGTGTCTTACTATACAGAGACGAACATCTGTCGGGTAGGCCCTAAATTCTATTTTTAGGCCTGCTGACCCCTGTCTGTTCTGCTTGACTAATTCATTGATGTGAAAATTTAAGTTTCCAGATGAAGAAGTCATGTTGTCCAGTCTTAATTTATGTAGCGACTGTACCCTTTGTGCCGTGACCAAAGCCATCAGCATGACTGTTTTAAGTGTCAGTTTCTGTAGGGACAGAGCTGTAGCTGGAGACCAGTTCCTTAGCATGGTCAGTACAATGCTCACATCCCATATTTAGGAGTACCTGGTTCTCGGGGGATTGACATTAAAAATTCCCCTCATAAGTTTAGTTACCAGGGGGTGTGTCCCAACATAATGCTGCTCTGTTCCTTGTCATAGGTATGTTGACAGAGCACTTCTGGCGCAGTTGATGGCACTATAACTGAGCCCCTCATCGTAATGGAGGCCTGCCAGGAATTCCAGAACAGACGGGATGTTCATTGATCTGTGGTTGATGTTGTTGTTGTGACAGTACATTTCCCATTTCCTGATGTACACCAGGTACTGTTTTTTGGTGGACTGTCTTTGGGCCGCTGAAATAATGTCCACTGTTCGGTCCGTTAGTCCCAGATGCAGTAGAGGTGCTTTTAAACTCTACAAATTAATAAGTTCATATGGTTATGACATGGGTGGCTTTCCCTTGTTATGGGATGAACCAGTAAATTTGGTCTATTTCGGATGGTGATGCATGGTTCTAATACCATGTCGAGTATCACAGGGAACCATGATTGAGTAGGCCAATCGGGTACTACCAAAATACCAGACGCAGAGTCTTGCTGTATTTTCCTTAATACCCGACTGATGAGGCAGAAAGGAGGGAATGCATCGAATGCAGCGAAAATGCATCAGTCGCCGCTGCCCCAGGGTCAGTGTACCTGGCCTTCGAGCTTTCACCAGTTTGTCTTTTTCGACTGGTGGGTGCGTAAGGGTGCTGTTTGTGGCTGAAGTAGGTTTTAGCTGATGTTGCTTTGATGAGCCCCAGGGTTTTTGCCTCCTTATCGAGTTCTTTCACTTGTTTGGATAGATTACCTCCAAATAGTAGAATTGGTGGTTTAGAGGTTCCAGGTTTGCACAGACCTGCAAATTTAAAGCGGGTTGGATGGCACTCTTCCTAATACTGTTTATTTCATATTGAGTGTTACAGAATAAAGCAAGTGCATCCTGTTGATCCTGTGACATGTCTTTTTCGTCTATTGTGCGGGCAAAAGCTGTAATTCCCACTGTTAGGACTTTCAGTACTTTTTGGAGTTTCAAGTCCCTGGCTCTAATTGCTACTCCGACGTGTTTCCATATGCACTGGTTTACAATGGGAACATTCAGTGATGTACAGTTCCCTGGTGGTAAGTGTCTTGCCGTGGTGTCCATTAATGCCTGTCCTTGTAGCTGCTTAAATGACATATAGTCAATACTGGCAGCTAGTTTTGGTTCCAGGTTTTGGCCAGTTAGGTCTGGTTGTATGAATTGGGACACCATGTCCAGTAAATTTTCGTTTTCTTGCACCCCTCGCACACTTGGTGATTGTTCTGCAAACCCCTCTTCAGGGTCAGCCCAGAATTGAACCCCAGTACTCCCCTCTGACGAGGGACAAGCACTGTGCAGCCCTACAAGAGGTACTGCTGTAGGACTTACAAATTGCCCACAGTGACTAGCCTCCATCTCCTGTCACATTGGAGCATTTACTCCATCAGCCGCTCAAACCGGCTCCAATGGTCTCGGTCACCGGCCGTTCGCGGCTGCTCCCTAAGCCGCTCCAACCGGCTCCAATGCTCTCGGTCACTGGCCGCTCGCAGCTGCTGAAAGTCGGACTCATCGGAGTCAACGACTCTATCAGATTTTTGCTTTGCCTTACCGCCCGGCCACGGTGTAGATCTGGCCGGTGCGGGGGCGAAGTCGGGCACAGCTGTTCCCATTACGGGTGATTCGTGTGCCGTTGGCCGCTACTGGCTGCCCGCAACTCCGCGGTCCTCCCCCGCCAGCTTTGTCGCAGCCTTCTTATTTTTCTTTGTCCTGTCCATTGGCTCCACCTGTAACACAGTAAGTGGAACAAAAAAGAACGCAGAGTATTTCTTACCTGCAGTTCCCGGCTTTTAAATTCTGCCGCTGAGGGGGAACGTCGTTCCACCTGCATGACTGTTTCGCAATGCGTGTAGCGATATGACACGCATGCGTCCTGGCGGGGTTCTTCATGTAGTCACTCACGTGACTCCGAAGTAAAATCCTACTCTTTGCTTCCTGTCTGCCAGCCAGTTCTCTATCCACATCAATACTGAACCCCCAATACCGTGTGCTTTATGTTTGCATACTAATCTTTTATGTGCGACCTTGTCGAAAGCCTTCTGAAAGTCCAGATGTAACACATCCACTGGTTCTCCCTGTGGATTTGTTATGGTGTACGCAGTTCCCTCTTGCCTGGACTTCACCATTTATCATTTTAATTTTAAGGAAAGGCTATTTGGTTAATTTTGGAAAGGCTAAGTGATTCCCTAAATTATCTGTAAAAACATGGGCTTACTTGCTTTTCACTGACAATCTAATAAACTTCTTCAAACATTGCAACGAGTCATTCGCTCACTAGCAATGGCTTCCCCCACTGCCTCTTTCTTTCCTATAACAATT